>NC_085138.1:216466000-216774134 GCF_035046485.1 Aedes albopictus
CGGGTTTTTCTGAGCATGATCCCAAGCACGGTACAGTTGAGCCAGTTGTGTCAAAGCAACAAACACATTAACAGAGAAAAGTCCATAATTTTTAGGAATAATTACTAGGGAATACCTCGACCAAATCAAACCAGTGGCTGCCAGTGAAGCAGATTGCGATACAGAAAGTTGATCAGCCGGACGACGAAGATCGCTCAAGCCAGCTATCACCAGACCCTGTAATGAAATGCAAAGATCCATGGTCAATGAATGTGCGGAATACAACAATGTATAACAGTTACCCATTTGAATACAGGAGCCCAGAAAAATACCGTTTTAGGTCCTGAAAATGATATGAAAAATGTAAATTAGAACAATCGGTACAAATATTATTTTTTTACCCTTCCTACCCCGTATAACAAGGTATAAATACGGCTTTGAAAACCAACTTCTGATTTAAGGCCTGACAATCTAAGAAAATTTCTTTATGTGTGTGTGTGTGTGTGTGTGTTTTTTTTTTTCCTTCTAAACCATAGGGGGATAATCTGCTCAACAGACACCCTAACAGAAGGTTACCCGGATAAAAACTAACCATAGGGTGTATGGTGAAAACCATTCCTGCACCATACAGTGTACCAGCTACAATAAAGTGTATTGTAATGAAATGGTTCGCTATACTATACATTTACATTGGATTTTTATGTAACAATATATTATACTGTTTTTCTTACGTTTGAACCATTCACTTTTCCGAAACATTATTTTTCCGTGAATTTTTAATTATTTCTGGTGTTCGATTTGAATAGATCGTATGTTTGCTGTGATTCCTATGCAGATTCGACCTATTCAAATCGAACACCAGATTTATTCAGTTTAAGATTTTATCCGTGCTTTGTTTTGTTGATGTTTGTGACTTTTTTGATGCAAAGGAAAGGAAAGAAAAAAAAGTGAATAAGTTGAAACATCAATTTAACCTTTTGGAATCGATTTTTTTCGCCGCTGTTGACGCAACGTCGCTGGTGTCGAACACATTTGTTATGCTTGGTTTCATCGCCGGGGTCATATATGACCCCGCCGGCTCCAAAGGGTTAATGCCAATAACATGTTTAAATCAGTGGTAAGCTGCAGGTCCAAGCAGGGGTCCAAGAGATATGGCGGGCTCGAGGGCGGGCTAAGTGTAGAGTGCGATGAGAGAAATACGAATGCAATGTAGGCCAACCCGGAAAGATGCAGGTCAGATTACCGTAAATCAGTAGATGAGTTCAACACTTCAACACTATTCTTTCTGTATTTGCATTTAGGGGAGTTTTCTCCTCTTCTCTCATGTGAACTTGCCTTCGACCACAATCGAATCAAATGCGGTTGACAAACTTTATCTTTGACGTAGAGCCATCTTTAACATATGGACTGACCTGAACACTGAAATGACTTTTAATATAGGTTCGTCTACGGGTTTAACCTATCTTATATTTGAATCGAACTTGACAGTTATCTCATGAGTTGTTATGTATTTCAAACTTTAGTCAAACTGGTGCCTCAATATTGCAATAACGGTTAAGCACGCTGTAATGATACTTATGTACCTCGTCACCCACTTCATGCAACTACATTAGTGGTCTAATAACACTTAGCGCGCTCGGCATAGTTCCATCATGCCGCTCAAAGTGTTGCCACAAATAATGCTTAGTTTGCGAAACCAGGTTATCTGGCTGGTGGGGAATGGGAGCCTAAGCTTCAACTGTTAATGCATTCAGAGACTACTCAGACTTAGACGTGGGCGATCCTATATATGAAGGGTTATCCAAAACGCTCTGGGAATTCCCAAAGCGCATTCTAATAAATCTAATAAGCCTTAGATGTAAAGAAATGTAAGAAATGTAAAACAATTCAACATAACAAAAGAGAACCATTCCAAAACCATTTGATTAAATGTATAACCAGTAGTGAAATTACAATTAAAAACAATTTATTTACGGTACATTTTATTGTTTGAAACCATTCATGTACCATACAATGTACGGTATATTTAAACCCACGTATCAGTATTTTGAACAATTCATTAACAATAAAATGTATGGTTTTGCAAAAAAATATATATGGAGAAAAATATTTTTTTATATTGTTACGATACTTAACAACCTGTATAATATATTGTAAAAATCTTATTTACAATTAATGGTATGGTATCCTACATTACATCTTATTGTTTTTGTATTTTTATTTTTACAGTGGTGTCTATTGTAAAAATATGGTTCTAAATAGTACTGTTACAATATATCGTTCGGTTTTTATACTGTATTTTTTATTCGGGTAGGGTAGTGTAGGTCTGACAGGCCGTCTTCTACAACAAAAGTAAAATCCAGGACTACTCTCTCCTCGTACCCACTAAACCATTCCTATGGTCGCCAAACCCTACGTCTCTCCGGAACCACCAAGAAGGTATTGCTTCAGAGAGGGGCTAGTGCACATCGCACCCACAAGGTTAGCTGCGTAGCCTGCAGCAACGAACATCGATGACTCGCTTTGGAGAGTCCATCACGGTAGCATGCTGGCGCTTAGCCAGTTCCCCGAGTGGTCCTCGCCACTCCCTTTGTCCTCGGAAGGCGGGCAGGGTCAACCCCGCCCGCGCCCTACTGCTGAGCGGACATCAAGAACTGATGCCCACGTGCAACCCGATCTGACCTGCCCGTAAGGAAGGGTATCACTAACCTTCAGGCCCTATCAGATGCACCCGTAGGTTGCAGACAGCAGGATCTCACCTACCCCGACCCTTGCCGGGGACCCCTTTCCAACCGCGGGCTCGGATCCAACCCAGTAGACCGACGCCACGACAGCACCGCTACCGGGACTTCCTCTCCGCGGCCACTTAATCGTTGTAAGGGTCGATCTCGACCGCAGGGCACCGGTATGACCTACGAAGCCGACTCCGAACCCCTGGACCACCTCTTGTACTGCATCTGGACTAGCCATTCTCCGAGTCCACGCGCCACCTCCTCTGTAGCTCCCAGACGATGTGGGTAATAGCCGTTGAAACGGCGTTCCAGCCAAACTCATCCCTACACATCCTCTGGACCAAGTTGTCCGGAGTTGTGTCCTCCCCGCATGTGGCAAGCATGCGGTCACGCATTGTGCGAAAACGCGGGCACACGAACAAAACGTGTTCCGCCGTTTCCTCTAAACCATTGCACACTGGGCATTCGGGAGAATCCGCATGCCCGAAACGGTGTAGATACTGTCGGAAGCAACCATGACCTGTAAGGACCTGTGTCAGGTGGAATGTGACTTCCCCATGGCGCCTATTAATCCAACTATCTACCCTCGGTATCAACCTATAGGTCCACCTTCCTTTGGTGGAACTGTCCCACGCGCGCTGCCATTTGACCATAGAGGCCATCCTGACAGTCCTGCGTATGCCTCTTGTGCCGCGCATTTCGAAGCACTCCATGTCCTCACTGATAAGAATGCTGATAGGCACCATACCAGTAATGACGCAGAGAGCGTCGTGTGACACGGTACGGTACGCGCTCGCAACCCTCAGGCACATAAGCCTGTAAGTACTTTCCAGCTTCCGTCGGTAGCATTTAGTACTTAGCGCGGTGCCCCACGCCGGGCCGCCATACCTAAGTATGGATGTATCAACACTAGCCAGAAGCTTGCGCTTACTGGCGTACACCGCAGAGCTATTGGACATCATCCGGGACAGTGCCGCAATAGCTGTGGAGGCTCTTTTACAGGCATAATCGACGTGGCTACCGAAGGTAAGCTTATCGTCGATCATCACGCCCAAGTGTTTGACGGAGCGCTTTGACAGGATAGTACAGTCTCCTACACTGATCTCCGTCTGCTGCTTCGACTTCAGGTTGTTAACAACCGTCACCTCTGTCTTGTGGTGAGCCAGCTCCAGTTTCCTGGACCGCATCCACGCCTCCACAACTTTGATCGAGTGGTTGGTAGTCAACTTTACCTCCTCGATTGTTTCACCGTAGACTTCGAGCGTAATGTCGTCGGCAAATCCGACAATCACCACTCTCACTGGATACTCTAACCTCAACACCTCGTCGTACATGACATTCCATAACACCGGACCCAGGATGGAACCTTGCGGGACTCCTGAGGTTATGTGAAAGCACTTCCGACCCACCTCCGTGTCGTAAACTAGTACACGATTCTGAAAGTAACTTCCGAGAATCTTGTACAGGTACTCCGGTATCCCCAGACGCAAGAGCGCATCGGCAATAGCAGACCAGCTGGCGCTATTAAACGCATTCCTTACATCCAGAGTCACTACCGCGCAAAAGCGAATTCCCCTCCTTGTGTGTGTGTGTGTGTGTGTGTGTGTGAGTGAGTGAGTGCGTGTGTGTGAGTGCGTGTGTGTGAGTGCGTGTGTGTGAGTGCGTGTGTGTGAGTGCGTGTGTGTGAGTGCGTGTGTGTGAGTGCGTGCGCGCGGGTGTGTGTTTGTGTGTGTGTGTGTGTGTGTGTGTGTGTGTGTGTGTGTGTGTGTGTGTGTGTGTGTGTGTGTGTGTGTGTGTGTGTGTGTGTGTGTGTGTGTTTTTTTTTCCTTCTAAACCATAGGGGGATAATCTGCAAACAGACACCCTAACAGGAAGGTTAGTATAGTGTGGGGCTGAGGCCGTCTTCTACTACAATAGTAGAAGACAGGACTACTCTCTCCTCGACCCACTAAACACATTCCTATGGTCGCCAAACCCTACGTCTCTCCGGAACCACCAAGAAGGTATTGCATCAGAGAGAGGCTAGTGCATATTGCACCCTCAAGGTTAGCTGCGTAGCCTGCAGCAACGAACATTGATGACTCGATTTGGAGAGTCCATCACGGTAACATGCTGGCGCTTAGCCAGTTTCCCGAGTGGTCCTCACCACTCCCTTTGTCCTCGGAAGGCGGGCAGGGTCAACCCCGCCCGCGCCCTACTGCTGAGCGGACATCAAGAACTGATGCCCACATGCAACCCGATCTGACCTGCCCGCAAGGAAGGGTATCAGTTGATAGCCACACATCGTATACGACAGTCGCGCTTTTTTGATCTCTTGTCGAGTTTCTTGTTTGTGTACGGTGTGCGAAAAAAACACATTAGTGGTTGACTTCAGTGTTCTCCCAATTCGTCCTGAAATTGGGAAAATTCAAGATTTTTTGGAGAAGGAAATAAATCTTCAATATGCCGATGTCAGGAGCATACAGCTCCATCACATACGGAACTGTGTGCTTATTGAAATGGCTTCCACCGAAATCGTGTGCCGCTACCAGTCAGATCATAATCTGAAAAGAACAATGGTTTGTTGCGGCAAAGCGTTCCACATTCCGGTGCACGAAGATGGCGACGCTGTAACCATTCGAGTACTGGACTTGTCTCCGTCGGTTAGTGACAAAGCCATAATCGACTCTATGCTTAAATTAGGGGAGGTAATCTCCATAAGGGAACAAAAATGGAAGCATTATTTCCCCGGCATGTCGAACGGAGTACGAGTACTCCGTATGAACTAATTCCGCGATATTCCTCCAATCATTACGATACAAAATGAAACGACGTCTTCCCAAACCAACCCAAATCACGAGGTCCATCCCAGCCGACAGAGAAGCGCATGGATTCATAAACCGTTGATAATATTCCATCAGCAGCATCACCATCATTATGATCAGCCGATGGTTTGTTTGATCACACCGATTTCCCACCAATAAACCAGCAGCGCAAATCATCACCTACTCTACCGAGTGCACCATCACACGTACCTACGACGGAGGAAGGAAAACAGAACGACGACGACTGGACCGACATTGATGACAATGCATCGAACTCATCGGCGGACTATAATGTGGTAACGCACAAGCGACGGCGATCGAAAAAACATGAGGAGAATGAAACAAAGAAAGTTTGCAATGAGCAGTGTTCCTCAAACACGGGTCATGGAGCGGATCGCGTTATCGACATTTTGTCGCAAGAAAAAGTTTTTGCAGTTAAAAATAGAAAAGCGAAATAGTTTTAGTTATACTATGTATAATTATATTCAAATTTTGGCTCTGTAAAGCTGTTTTCGGCGGGTGAGCTTTTAAATAAAATAACTGGTTAAAAAAAGGAAGGGTATCACTACCCTTCAGGCCCTATCAGATGCATCCGTAGGTTGCAGACAGCAGGGTCTCACCTACCCCGACCCTTGCCGGGGACCCCTTTCCAACCACGGGCTCGGATCCAACCCAGTAGACCGACGCCACGACAGCACCGCTACCGGGACTTCCTCTCCGCGGCCACTTAATGATTGTACAGTAATCGAACACTACAATAAATTGTTACAATTTGGTATATTTCGCATTCACCGTTTTTTGTTGTCGCGAATTGTGAGTCTTACACACCAAATTTTTTGAAATGCTTCCAGCACAAAAAAAAAAATCAGCAAAAGAAATAGCTGAATTTCAGCAAAAATTTTTCTGAATTTCAGCACAACATTGCTGATCAACTGTCAAATGTGCTGGATGGTTCAGCAAGTTGAAAAATAATTGCAGATAATCAGTAAATTTGTATTGCTGAATAAAATAAGCACAAAAAATCAGCAAAGTTTGCTGAGTACATACCAGCAAATACAATTTGCAGTGTATGTTGTTTTACTCGAGGGCAACATTTTGGTATACATTAACGTTAACCGTTAGAAGACATTAATTGTTTGGAACCCAAGACAAATTGTAAATTCCTATGCGGGCTCACATCCAGCTTTGCCAGGGCTTCCAGTAGGCTGAACCCCCTTGCATTGGTAAGCCTACTAACCCATGCCACAGCCCAAGCGTTAAAATCACCTCCGATGACTATCGGCTTCCGCCCAACCAGCGTGTCGGTGAGTGCATCAAACATCCTGTTGTATTCTTCATCCGACCACCTTGGAGGTGCATAACAGCTGCACACGAAGATTCTATTGATTTTTGCTACCACAAAACCTTCGAATGAGTTCTCGATCACTTCTTGTATGGGGTGACCCATGACCTGTATCGCCAGTATATGGGCTCTGTCCGTCACCCAGTTGCCATTCTCGGGGGCACCCGATACGGCTCTGCGATGATTGCAATATCACACTTATTCTCTGTTGTCGACTGCCACAACAGTTGCTGTGCGACGTCGCAATGATTGAGATTGATTTGAGTTATCTCAATCATTGTCGGCTTGCCTTCGCCTTTTTATAGGCCGGGAACTCCTCCCGTTTTATGGTCGTTTCCGTCCCCCAGCTCACACAGCATGCACTTGGGTTGCCTCGTGCAGTCCCGAGCAACGTGGCCGTTTTCACCGCAAATCCAGCATCGTCCGGACCAGTCGGGGCCCTTGCAATTTTTCGCCTGGTGACCAAACTCCATGCATTTAAAGCATCGCTCCATTTGTTTGGTGACTCTGCGAGAGTCACCATACTTTGACCTTGCCACTTGCCACCAGCTTGTTGGCAATATCCACAGACAATCGGATTGCCGCAGTCTGAGTGCCTCCATACGATTTCCTTATCCGAATCGCCATCGCCCCTTCGACGTTACACTGCTCAGTCAATGCGCGTTTCAGATCATCTGCTGTTGTGATCTCGTCCAGATCCTTGACTTCAACCACCGCCTCGTGTGATAAGCCTCTCACATTGGCCTCGTTCTCCAAGGATTTGGCAACGAGCTCCCTGAACGCCGAGCTCTTAACCGTCGGATCCTTCTTGAGCTCGAACAGCATCTCTCCTTTTTGGGTGCGTCTGGTCTTCACCACGTTTTCGTCCTACACTGTCAAGTCCGGGTCCTCCTGCAATTTCCTAAGCAGAGCAGCGTATGTTGTCTTGTCCTTCGCCTCGACGATCAATGCATCGCCCTTTTTGCCTCTCCCTAGGGGGCCGGTGAGTTTCTTTCTTCTTATATTCCTTTTTTCTTCCTTCTTATTTTCTTCTTGATAACAGTGTATTTGCGTAAGAAGCAATGATATTACCACAGACAAGGTGGCGGTAGTGAGCAAACGTCAAACTCAAACAAAAACGATACAAGCGCCACTGGTAAACAGTTGGCCAACTATCAATTTTTTAAACAGACCGTTAAATCGATGTACGATGAGAATTATCAGAGTGTTACGTCTGTTTGTCTGTGATATTACCCTAAAGCGAATTAAATGTGTAACGAGAGAAACGTCAAATAAAATTCACTAGTTGTTCTGTTGTCTTCTATGAAACACGCGTTTTATTTCTGTGCAAGTTGACAGGTTATGGTCCCAGCATAACCGCGTTTTCCCACGTTTTTTTCCGAATAAGTTCCGCGAAAAGTGTGTTATGGAGGACGAGGCCAGAAGTCTCCGGATAAATCCGTTCGACGGAACCGGTTTTAACAACTGGTGCTTCCGCATGAAGGCATATCTCCAGCAGCTGGAAGTGTTGCGGTGCGTCGAGGTAGCGGCGGAGGATGAAGATTTTTGGGTTATCCCGAACACGGATGCGGCGAACGTGAGAGCGGCAAAAGAAGACAAGCAGAGGACGCGAATCCGGCAGAACAACAAGTGCCGGTCAGTGCTAATTCAAGCGGTAGCCGACAGTCATCTCGAATACATCAAAGATAAACAGAGCCCGAAGCAGATTTGTGATGGACTCCACGATGTATTCGAGAGAAAGAGCATCACCAATCGTTTCTTGCTGAAGCGGCAGCTTCTTTCGATGCGCTACCAGGAAAACGAGCGACTCCAAGACCACTTTCTCCGCTTTGATAAACTCGTTCGAGAAATCAAAGGTGCCGATGCACAGATGGACGAAGAAGACGTCATTTGTCTCCTGATGTTGACAATGCCGTCATCGTATGATGCAGTCACCACTGCCATGGAGGCGGTGTCCGAAAAGCTCACGATGGATCTCGTTCGGCGAAAGTATTTGGATGTGGAGGCGAAAAGAAGAGGACAGTAGCAAGAATTGGGTGAAGAAGCAGCTTTTGCTGGAAAGCAGAAAGCAAAATTCAAGTGTTTTGGTTGCGGCCAGCCGGGCCACAGGAAAGCGCAGTGCCCGAAGAGTGGTGAAAACAAAGCAGCTCCCCCGAAGCAAGTGAAGAAAAGTGCGGTACAGAACGCGAACGTCGGTACGAAAACAGTTTCGTTTGTCGCAGCGGTCGGTCGATCGGATGTTGTTGCGGCTAGTGCGGTGGCGGGTTCCAAGTGGTATTTGGACAGCGGAGCATCGGAATACATGTCGAACAACAAAATGCTCTTTGATTGTTTGGAGAGGATAGAGCCGCCGGTGGTGATTCAAACTGCCAAAAGTGGGGTGAATATGATTGCTCGGTTCAAAGGTCGTGTTACTGCTTGTGCAGTTGTGAATGGTAGTGAAATTGAAATCCGGATCGAAGACGTTCTATTCATTCCGGAACTATCGTTGACTTGCTG
Source organism: Aedes albopictus (assembly GCF_035046485.1). Classification (NCBI taxonomy): domain Eukaryota; kingdom Metazoa; phylum Arthropoda; class Insecta; order Diptera; family Culicidae; genus Aedes; species Aedes albopictus. The sequence continues at coordinate 216,475,357 of NC_085138.1, forward strand.
TCACTAAGACGCCTGGAAAGCTCGGGGGAGAAAGTGATGTTTTCGGCGGGCGCGTGACAGTTGAAAGTGACAATGAAGTGGTAGCTACCGGTCGACAGCACGCCCAGACAACCAGTAATCGTATAAGATGTTGCATAAGATGATAAGGTGGAGGCCATATGCGTGCATGCCTCCATTTAGGCGCATATAAAATGTACGCATATCGCCTCCACTTTATCATCTTATGCAGCATCTTATACGATCACTGGTTGACTGGGCGGCAGGTTGTACTGTATGGACTTTGAATGTGTGAAGATGCGAAGTGGAAATGCGACCTCTAGTGCGTTGATGACTGGAAGAATCAACAAGCAGCTGGAACTCTGGCACCAGCGATTTGGCCACCTCGGGAATGAGAACCTAGTGAAGCTAGTGAACAAAGGAATGGTGGAAGGTATGAAAATCGCGAATACGGGGAAGAAGAACAAAAAGCTGCTGTGTGATCCGTGTATAACCGCAAAGCAAACCCGCGAACCGTTCAAAGTGCGCAGTGATGCGAAGCGCGCCTCGCGCCCACTGGAAATCGTACACAGTGACGTGTGCGGGAAGATAACGCCTCTGTCGTGGGACGGAAACGAATACTTCGTGTCGTTCACGGACGATTACACCCACGTTTCGGTGGTGTATTTGATGAAAACAAAGGATCAAGTGCTCGAGTGTCTGAAGGAATATGAGGCGATGGCCAGTGCCCATTTCGGGACGGGCGAGTATTCCAGTCAGACGATGAAGCAGTTTTGTCGCAGCAAGGGTATCCGGATGGAGAAGACTGTGCCGTATACGCCGGAGCAAAACGGCGTGAGCGAGCGGCTCAATCGTACCATCGAAGAAAAAGCGAGAGCGATGCTGCAGGCAAGCGGTCTCCCAAAGTTCCTGTGGGGTGAAGCAGTGTATATAGCCGTGTATTTGATGAACCGTAGCCCCAGTGCTGCTGTTGCAGAAGATGTTACACCGTTCGAGGCCTGGAACGGTCATAAGCCGGACGTAGCGAATCTGCGTGTCTTCGGGAGTGACTGCTACGTTCACGTTCCGAAGCAGCTGCGCAGAAAACTGGATGCCAAGAGCGAAAAGGTAAGCTTTGTTGGGTACGCCCCAAATGGGTACCGACTGTGGAACGGTCCCAAGGTGTTTATCGGCCGTGACGTCATCTTCAACGAAAATGAGTTGCGTCTGTGTACGGTGAAGTCCGGTAAAGATATCCGTGGGAACGACGACGTGATCATCAAAGAAGAAGTAGCTGATACCAACAGTGAACAAGAAGATAATGACGAAGATCAAGAAGAAAGTGGTGTTGAAAACTTTTACTCGGACGATGACAATGAAGATGGTGAACAGTTAAACCCCGCCAGCGCCTCTGGCGGTCCGGAAGTAGAAGAGAGTGTTCGAAGTAGCGGTAGGAATGTAGTTCCACCCAGCTGGCACAGTGACTACAATATGGACAGGAGTGCGTTTGCGTTAAGTGCGAGAGTTTATTGACAATATACCGACTGATGTGAGTGAACTCAAGAAGAGGAGTGACTGGCCGTCATGGAAGAGGGCCATAAAAGAAGAACTACAATCGCTTGAGAAGAATAATACCTGGCAGTTGGTCGAATTGCCCGCAGGCAAAAAGGTAATTGATAGCAAGTGGGTATTTAAAGTGCAGCGTAACAGTGAGGGAGGGTGAGGTAGAGCGGTATAAAGCCAGGCTGGTTGCGCTTGGCTTCAATCAGCGGCTAGGATTCGATTATACCGACATTTATTCTCCGGTTGCGAAAATAGCAACGCTGAGAATTCTCTTGGCCTTGGCAAACCAGAAAGGCTGGCACGCGTTCATCAGATGGACGTCAAGTGTGCCTTCCTCAACGGTACACTTGATGAGGAAATTTTCATGCGTCAACCCGCTGGGTTTGAGAGGGGGAAGAACCTGGTTTGCAGACTGAAGAAGGCAATTTACGGTCTGAAGCAAGCCTCCCGGAATTGGAACCAGCGGTTCCACGATTTCATGTGCAAACTTGGCTTCAAACGCAACGAGTATGACTTCTGTCTGTACCAGTGGTCGTGCGATGGGATTATCGTCTTGGTAGTCATATACGTGGATGATATCCTGATTGTGAGCAACTCCGTGAATGCAATAAATGGAATCAAGAAGCGATTGTCGGCCGAGTTCGAGATGACGGATCTCAGAGATATGAAGAGTTTCCTGGGCCTGAACATTCAGCGTGACTGGCAAGCAGGAACGATGACCATCGATCAGAGGGCATACATTGAGAACGCTCTGGAACGCTTCGGTATGGACGGTTGCAAGCCGTCACCCGTTCCAATGGAGCCATGACTGAAACTGAAGAAAGGCAGCAAGGAAGAAGCGACGGATAAACCCTACAGGGAGCTGATTGGGTGCCTAATGTACCTTATGGTCACTTCCAAGCCAGATATATGTTCGGCCGTGAGCTACTTCGCTGGATTTCAGTGTGGAGCTACCGAAGAGCATTGGGTGCACCTCAAGCGTGTACTCAGGTACCTGAAGGGAACCATCGACTGCAAACTGCAATACTGTCGGTCAGACTCAGCGGAGATGGTGGAAGCGTACGCCGACGCGGATTGGGGTAATGATCCCAAAGACCGCCGTTCGGTATCCGGGTATGTCGTCAAACTATTCGGATCAACGATGACATGGGCGACCAAGAAGCAGTCGTCTGTGGCCCTATCAACGACGGAGGCCGAGCTGATGGCCCTGTGCCAAGTCAGCTGCGAGGTTGTCTGGATCATCAACGTGCTCACCTCAGTCGATCTCAAGGTAACGGAACCGGTAAGTGTCTACGAGGACAATCAACCATGTATTGCGGTTACAGTAGAACCACGTAAACATAAGAGAATGAAGCACGTCGAAATTCAAAACGTTTTTGTACGAGAACTTGTTCAGAAGGGGAGAGTAAAATTGAAATACTTACCAACCGAAGATCAGGTAGCAGCTTAGGGACCTTCTTGGGGTACTAAATTGAGGGGGGATGATAACAGTGTATTTGCGTAAGAAGCAGTGATATTACCCTAAAATGAATTAAATGTGTAACGAGAGAAACGTCAAATAAAATTCACTAGTTGTTCTGTTGTCTTCTACGAAACACGCGTTTTATTTCTGTGCAAGTTGACACTTCTTTCTTTTTTCCCTCTCCTCCTTCTTTGCCTGCTGTTTCTCCACAGTGCGCCATCCATTATCACCCCGATTGCTGGCACGCTCCTGTTAACTTCTCTGTTTCTTCGGAACTTCCACTTCTCCTGGCGTGTCCCTGCCCCGTTTCTCTGAGTATTCTGGTGGCTCTTCGGCGTCTCCATGTTTTCAGCCGTGGCTTCCGCCAGAGACTTCTCGGCTGTTTCCGTTCTCAGCTTGAGCGCCTTATGATCGCGTTCCGCAATTGTAACGGCAGACTTGATGCTCGTCACCAATTGCTTGATCTTCAGATGAACGTTGTGCTTGACATTGACAAACTCGTACAACTCGTTCACCCTTCTCCTCACCTCGATCAAGCTCGACTCTTGAGCTGTGCTGCTGTTCGAGTTCGGTGTGATCACTTGTTGTTTCAGGAATGCTAGCTCCCGTTGGCTCCCTTGGGGCTCACTCCGTGTCGCGCTACTACTCGTTCTCGCAGCTGTTTCCAGCGGCGTCACTGGTGATCGCTTCACCATTCCACTTCTTAACGCGTCCGCGTTCTCTCCAACTACACCGCTACAACCGTCCGTTGTATCTAGTCGCTTTCGTGATCTCTTGGTTGTCTATGAAACAGGGAGGCCAAGCGAGGGTTGAACACGTTCCTTCATGGGATCAGAGCCAGATCAGCGTAAGTCGGGAATGTTCCATCCGAGCCTAGAAGCTATTTTACGAGACGTTCTACCGGTGGGCCGCTCATTGTTATTGTTTACATTTGATGTTTTTGTTTTCGCGAAAAGTAGCATAACATGTGGTGAGCTCTAGTCAATTTTTTTGCTGGCAGAGATGTTTCGGTTTCTAATGCGGCATGTATGAATCCCCCGAGCTGTATGATGTCACTAGCAGATGAAAAAAACATCCCCACGGTCTAAGGATATCAATTATAATGAGCGGATTGACGCATTTTTGCAGATAAATAAACCCCGTTTATTAAATGGGCCCGTATCACATGTTATGCTAGCGAAAATGTAAATAAATGGGCCCACCGGTTGGACTTCAAAACTGGTAAACATTCAAAAAACAGCTGATTTGAAACGTCTTATAAAATGCCTTAGTACCATAGACTAATTTCAAGACCTCGATGTACCAAAGAAAATCATCAAAAGTTTGTGTCCAGTCCGGTACCCAGTAATATTCAAAACCGTGTATTTTTTCCGAGTAAATTGCTTTTTGTGTAAAATTTATTTAGCGTGTTACACCGATCTGACAGCTGTGACAGTAAAGGAATAAACATAGATTACGTAAGTGGAGGAGCGCAGTAGGCGTAGCCGCGTGCAGACGTGTTTTGTTTTGCTCGTCGCGTTTCTTTCGCGTTCACCAATTTTTTGTTGTGATTCTGCCGACGGTTTGGCCGGTGCTACGCCATCCGGATAGCTTCCGCGTGTGAAAGAGTGCTTGTTTTGTGAGAATTTCAATAGTGGATTTATTAATTTCGAAAAGAATCAGCATTCCCAAATGACTCGTGCGATAGCGAGAGGTTTCAAAGATTGTGTGTGTTTGAATGCCGCTGCTAAATTAGTTCGGGTTCGGAAACGGTGCTGAAATTCGTTTCTAGAGTGTAGGAATGTGCCGTCTATTTCGCGTTTTCACGTAGAACGGTCAATGGTGCTACGCCTTCCAGTAGTTTTTCATTGTAAAGTCCCTATGACTGCAGTTTTGTTCCGTGTTTTTTTACGTATGTGGCTATTAAACTACCACCATGCCATCAGTGGTTCGCGAGGGATTAGAGAATCATCCCGTGTGACTCAACATTCATAACTTCGAGGGGGCTAAAGCGACGTGTGTTCAAAATGATGACTGACTGCAAGCGCAACGGTGGCGAGACGAAGAGGAAGCCTGACTGCACAATAAAGACGTTGCCTTGGTGATGGCAGCGCTACCTTGGATTGGATGGATTCCGGTGAGAATGTTCCGATTACTTTTACTACAACAAAATGAACTAAATACGCGCCAGTTTCAAAGATTCTCTTTGAATCAGGAAGTGTGTTTGCATTATCATTATCCAAATGATAACGGTAATGTACACATGCGGGGCTTATTGTAAGTGAAAGTGACTTCTGAATGGACGTGTCTCTCCAGCCATTCTGAAATGGGTCTCTGAATCTGCAATAGAGCTATCACCTTCTAACTCCCGGACTAAAGCTTTTTGCAAAAGCATCAAAATGATATTGCAGAAAACTTTCTTCCATAATACCACTGCCGGACAGTGGGGGTTAGTTGGATCACACACACACACAAACATAGATTACGTAAGTGGGTACCGAGGATTGTTCACAATCTACGAACTTGACTGCGAAAAAAATCGCGACCATGACGCCACTGCTAGTAGGGTAATTCATGTATTGAAAATGCTTTGACATCCATGTGCACAACAGAACACGTGCTCGATGAACAAATTGAGATTTGAAATTATTAAAAGAAATCCACGTACTCCGGTGAGACTCGAACTCACGACTCCCAATTCGCTAGACGGGCGCTTCTATTCCTTCAAGCTACGGAGTCACTCGACTATCTCCGTCGCCAGCAGGCCTAGAACTGAACTCGATTCCACAATCGCACATGGTTATCTTCTTTTCACAATCCAAACCCCCTTCGGATGGGATTAGATGAACATCTAACACATTGTCTGTTGTGCACATGTATGTCAAAGCGAGAGAGGAAGTTATTTTTAATTGTCGAGAGCTTCGGGCACTGCCTCCCAATCACTTATTGGTATGGCAATTAGTGTGCAGTCGGACTCTCGACGGGTCGGTCCTCGGCCGACCGAATACGGTAAGGGTGACCGTAGCACCTTACAAATGTCAATTTCTTGATTTTGCTTTGGCTGACCAAGCCATGTGGGAAATTACACTGTTGAAAATGCTTTGACATCCATGTGCACAACAGAACACGTGCTCGATGAACAAATTGAGATTTGAAATTATGAAAAGAAGAAATTGACATTTGTAAGGTGCTACGGTCACCCTTACCGTATTCGGACGCCGAGGACCGACCCGTCGAGAGTCCGACTGCACACTAATTGCCATACCAATATTGTCTGTTCGGAAAAAAAACTAGAAAATCAGCTTCGGTGAACGACACGTCTGCCTTCTTCCGAAGTTCATAGTATGTCACTACCGGGTGGTCATGACGAAAAATTTTGAAATAAATCATGTTTTGTAACTATAAATAAAAGCTTCAAATAACCTTTTGAGTATATTGAATACTCATTATCCTAAAAGTAGTAACGTTATAAAACATTTCATTGCATTTTCGACGCGATTTTGCATAGTTATAAGAGAAAAATGTCTAGTTATGCAATTCATGTGTCTCTCTGATCAGACAACCTTAAAACACTGGTGCAACTAGGGTTTATTTACATTTTCCAGCACTCGCTCCATCGACTTTTTCCGAGATTGTTGAAGATTTTAATGTTCTACCGGTTATACCAAATAGAGCAGCGCTTTGCGGAAACTTCTTGTACGTTTATTTCTTTTGCCCATCTTTCAGGTATTTGCTGAAGCGATAGTCAATTCTTGTTAGGGATTTCCCGAATAGCCAGATTGTGCTTCGAAATCCTTAGAAAGTTGTACCCACACAAACCGTATTGGATTCACCTACCGTTGTCGCACACTGGATGATGAATACGGAGCATTATAATGATGCTGCTGTAGGTGGTTAAAGGTTTCTATTTATCCATTTCCATGCGTTACGAAATAAGAATCACATAAAATCCCACAAACTCAGACCCTAATTACTGAGAAATTGCGGTCAGCGCTTTGGAGAACCAATGTTTTGCCTTTTTTATTTACTAAGAGCACAGATGACAGTGACAACAGTGACAAGTAGCTTGACACTTGGCTACTTCGGAAGAAAAGTTCGGTTCGGAAGTCCAACCACCGAATTCTAACTTAGTGCTTCGCCGACAATAAGTGATTGGGAGGCAGTGCCCGAAGCTCTCGACAATTAAAAATAACTTCCTCTCTCGCTTTGACATACATGTGCACAACAGACAATGTGTTAGATGTTCATCTAATCCCATCCGAAGGGGGTGTGGATTGTGAAAAGAAGATAACCATGTGCGATTGTGGAATCGAGTTCAGTTCTAGGCCTGCTGGCGACGGAGATAGTCGAGTGACTCCGTAGCTTGAAGGAATAGAAGCGCCCGTCTAGCGAAATGGGAGTCGTGAGTTCGAGTCTCACCGGAGTACGTGGATTTCTTTTCATAATTTCAAATCTCAATTTGTTCATCGAGCACGTGTTCTGTTGTGCACATGGATGTCAAAGCATTTTCAACAGTGTAATTTCCCACATGGCTTGGTCAGCCAAAGCAAAATCAAGAAATTGACAATTCATGTATTTTGGACAGACTGAGGACAACGTTGGAAAAATCGTCTCCTAGCTACCTTAGAAAGCAATTGATTATTTTGCAAAGTTTACTAATACGCTTATAAATGATTCGCACAGCATCCCCATGTAGTTTGTCAGATGACCAAAATATATCTACAGTAGAAAACTTGTAATGTATTTTGCACATCATCTGTTTTAAGTGTTCTAGATGAATGTTAAGAATAGAGTTAATAAACTATAGAGGAAGAATGTCGCTGGCGTCGCTGGCGCAACATCTTTTGCTGGTGGAGATAGGCAGTTAGATACCCGACATGTTTCCGAACGAGAACAAAGGGAACACCAGCGACATTCGTCCTCTATAGTTTTTTAACTCTATTATGTTAAGAGATTGGCTGCCTATTGTTCTTTATTGAACATTTTTCGTTGTACTAAGGCTTTTAAATTTTTTATAATTATTAATTTAACGATTTTAAGGTGAATTTTGTATGTGACTGGAGTGTACAGGGGATACTCAAAATAACTGGGATAGGTAAAATTTTCACTTTTCAAAAAATGTTCAACTTGCTGTAACTTTTCGAAAAGGGCATCAAATATTCTTAATTTTTTACGGTAAGTTCATCAACTAGTTGTGTATCAGTGGTCAAAATTTGGAAAAGATCGAGCCATTCTACACGAAGTTATAAAGGTTCCAGAAAAAGGTATAATTATCCGATAGCCAACTTTGAGCTATTACTTCTCCGGATTCAATGAACCGAATGCAATGAAATTTTGATCATTTATGACTTATATAATGAGCTATCAAAAACTTTTGACTAAACTTAAAATTCTTCACAAGGAAGAAAATTATTACGATTGGATTATTTTTCTAATATGCCACCAATTTATCCAAAACTTCATCATCGCTTCAAAATTCGAGATAGTAATTATAGTTCATTTGAATTCCCTCTAATTTAATTCAATATGAATATGTTTTGAAAGGAAGTAACAAAATAACCGGCATTAACCCTCAAAGGGATACCTTAAATGAAGGGCCGTTTTGGAACCCTGGGGTCCATTGGACCCCAACATATATCCTCGCATATCTCGTGATCCTTACTTTTTAAAAGTGTGATGTTTTCAGCAAAGATGTTAAGCTAGTCAAGGCCTATCTAGTGATGAACAATTTAGTTCGGGAAATTTCCACTAGGCGGCGCCAGAGAGCATTCCAAAATGCCCCTAATAAATAGGATGGAACGTACCTAAGCAAGCGGATACGCTTACGCTTCATACAAAAATTCAAATTTTCTCATACAAAGTTATTGCGTGGAGTGAAGAGGAGTTCTCAAATTGTAAAATTTTGCATTACATACACCTAAACCTTATTTTACGTCCACTATTGGCTTAGCGAAAAAAATTTCTACCGGCAAAATAATGATCAAAATACACATTTTTATATTTTTGTACACTTCTCCTAATCACGAAGATGTTTTAAAAAATATAAAACTGTTGAGTTTGCTCATTGTCTTAGCGGTAGAATTTTTTATCGCTCAGCCAAGCATGGACGTAAAACGAGGACGAGGTGTATTATTTGAATGAACCCAAAGAGATAGCACAGACAAAAAGACGTAACACTGATGAAATTAACGTCCCATATATTGCAAGATCCTGATTACTTGTGGAGTTGGGGTCTTCGGCGAAGTTGTTTTGTTAGTCAAAAACCTTCAGATGATGAACTTACAGATTTTCCACCACTAGGCAGCGCTAGTGAGCGTACACATTTTTTATCTCATATATCTCAGGATCCTGATTACTTAAAAAGATGATGTCTTCGGCATAGTTGTTCAGTAGGTCAAAAATTTACAGTGAATGAGCTATTTGATCCACAACTGTGCCAATAGATGGGCTGATAATCTAGAGGATTCTAACAAAAATAAAACAAAATTGTAACAAACTGAGATATTTGTAACTGATTATGATACAATTTAGTTATGAGTCTCTGACAGTTGAAAAATATCCTAACATAATTATATCAAATTCTGTTACAAATATTCTTACGTAACAAAATGTGATATTATTTTGGTTTTGTTTTTTTTTTTTGGTTGCGGAAAATGCTGTAACACAATCACATCATATGTTGTTAGGATTTTTTAATCATGACAAAAATATTTTTAAATACTGATTTAGAAGACAATTTACATTGCTTATATAATTTTGGCTTGGATATATGTACATTAGACTGGGACACGGTCTGTATGGAGAAAAATAATTTTGGTCCCATATCAACTGTGCAAAATTTCAGCTCGATCGAAAAAACTATATTTTAGCGCCCGCCATTCTAATTTTTTCATACGATTTAATATGGGGAAAATTTACTTCTTCAAAGAAAAATCGCCACAGGTCACCCCTTGAACCCTAAAAATAAGTCGATGAATGAAAAATGTTAATAATACAGGGTCCGGCAATTGAAGTGACACATTGAAACATACAGATAAACTGATCAAAACAAAAACATTTTATTTCAAATTCATTCAATTTTACTAGAAAACAAATAACTTTTTAATGATTCACTTGTCGATTTCAACTTGTTCGCCCTTAAGTGTAACCACTCGCCGCAGACGATCAAGGAATGCATCGTACGAGGCCCGCAGGTGCTCTTGAGGTATTTTATCCCACGCTGCCGCCAGATGTCGCTTAAGGGCTTCCATACTTTCATGTTTTTTAGAGCAGACTTCGGCCTCCATTATACTCCAGACAGCGAAGTCCATAGGGTTTAGGTCCGGCGAATTCGCCGGCCTCTCCGAGCTGGAGATGAACCCTGGAAAATGTTCCATAATCCAGAGCTGTGTTTTCTTCGCTTTGTGAGCCGGTGCCGAGTCCTGTTGGAAAACCCAATCCCTAGAACCAAAATGGCGACGTGCCCACGGTTCGACGACGTTCTGAAGAACTAGTTCCCGATACGCATTTTGGTTGATCTTAACTCCTTCAGGGACAAAAACCAGCGGAGTCCGGCTATCTCGGGTGATTCCTGCCCAAACTATCACCGATGCTGGTTTCTGTCGCCTGGTAGCCGTCAGCACGTCGGCACGGGTTCGTGATCTCTCAGGCAACCATACTCTATCGTTTTGCTTATTCACAAACTGCTGCACGGCGAAGAGTTTCTCGTCAGTAAACAAGATGTTTTCCAACTTTCCTTCCGCGGCCCTCTTCAGCAGTGACTTTGCTCTTTTTACCCGTTCCTGTTTCTGCTTCACTGAAAGGTCTTGAATCTTTTGGATCTTGTAGGGCTTGGTCTGAAGTTTATCTTTCAGGATCCGACGGACACTTCGATCCGATATGTTGGGATCCTCCGCCAATTTTGTTGCACTGCGTCGAGGATTTCTCTCCAGGCGCTTCTTGACAATCTTCACCATGGCAGGTGTCACCACAGTAGCTCGACGTCCCCCACCATACCGTTTTTGGGTACTTCCGGTCTCGAGGTATCGTTTAACTGTGCGGTACACAAAACTTCTGTAAACACGTATATCGGACAGCTCACGAACGATGTCCTTCTGACGCTTTCCAGCTCGGAACAAGGCAATCACAGCACTTCGTTTCTCTTCAAGGTCCATTTTTTTCAGACAACACTTGATAACAAAAGTGACACGTATATCCACTGATAGCCAAGACACAATGTAAACAAAGTGACGAGGGGTTGTCCAATTCAGTTCTGTGGGCAACGTCATAATGACAATTGAAGTAATGTAGCAGTTCAATTGCCGGACCCTGTAATAACGTCATTTGTACATGCCCCTTACCAAAGAGCCCTTGATGTATTGAACACTTTTGCCGAAGACACAAACTTTCTGTACATTCAGAATCTCGAGATATTCAAGCTAAATATAACTATTAATCCATAATTTCAATACACACTAGCGCCATCTACTGGACTAATCCCGATTCAATTTGTCCGTCATAAGATTGCCCTTGGTCTATTACACAATTTTGTCGAAGACAGCATTAGGCCGATGCAAATATTATTTTTCTTTTATGTCCGAGACCTCTCATCGGGTACGAGGGGGTGGACAAAAATAAATAAGGAACAAATGAAAAAAAAAAAAACTATTGAAAAATTTAAAATTATAAGCACTATTGAAAAAATATTTGTCAACTATTGAAAAATTGTTGGCTTGAAAACATTTTTTTATTGAAAATAGGGTCATTGGCCGCCATGTTTTTTTTTCGCCCCTTCAATTTTTTTTTTGGATTTTTGAAGGGGGTGGTGACATAAAACAAATTAAATATTTGCATCGGCCTTATTATAGGAACACCGAGAAAAATTTCTACTCAGTGGCTGAGTTGGTCTTACTCAGAAATCGAAAATTCCTTTGTTTTCTTACTCAGTTTCGGCTAAAAGTGGGACAACCCATTGGCAATGGGTTGTCCCACTTTTAACGGAAACTGAGTAAGAAAACAAAGGATTTTTCGATTTCTGAGTAAGACCAACTCAGCCACTGAGTAGAAATTTTTCTCTGTGAAGTAACGATCAAAAGATACAATCTTTCGTGTCGTGGGGTCCAATGGACCCCAGGGGACCAAAATCGCCCGGTTCAACTTTGACATAAAAAATAATCCATAGTACGCCATGAAACTATTGCTATTTTTGTACAAATGACTCATCGCGGTGTAGTTTGGTACTGTGAAAATGGAACCGATATGTCAATCCAAACTTTTTTGCGACCACTTCAAAGTGGCTCTGGGGTCCAATGGACCCCAGGTATCCATTAGAGGGTTAAATTGAAAAAGTAATGGGATGCATATGAAAAATAGATAAATTTACTAAAAAAACATAGAATAAATGAAACCGCCACAACTTTTTTTCTTATTAAATTTCAAATTAAGTAAACTGTTTTTCAAAGCTCATTATATTAGTCACAAATGATCAAAATTTCATTGCTTTCGGTTAATTGAATCCGGAGATATAACCGCTCAAAGTTGGCTATTGGATAATTATACCTTTTTCTAGAATCTTTATAACTTCGTGTAGAATGGCCCGATTTTTCACAAATTTGAACCACTGATACACAACTAGTTGATGAACTTACAGTAAAAATATGAGCATATTTGATGCCCTTTTCGAAAAGTTACAGCGAGTTGAACATTTTTTGAAAAGTGAAAATTTTACCTGTCCCAGTTATTTTGAGTATCCCCTGTATGTCGTCTTGCATGCCAGTGCATTAGAGCATCGCCACGGGAGTCCTCATCGCTATTCCTATTATAGCACTCCTTGTCGGATGCTATTTTAAGATAGCACCCCACCTTCCCACCAGTGGTTTCTATTTTGGGTTTAGGGACTTGAAAAACATATTGATTTTCCACCGTGCGTTGCTAAAAGTGGTCCTTATTTTTTATCGGACGTAGTACAAACACCGACGAACCGACGTGACAGTGGTGATTCAAAACTGTCCCCCCCAAATTTAACGGTCGACCAGCGAAGCGAGCGATCGCTTCTGTCAAATCAGCGCAGACGCGAACCGTTTCCTATATGATCACACGGGGGTTTGGTGTCGAGCTAGCAAATCATCGCGAGCCGTTACAGAGGTGGCGATAGTGTTCGGCTATTTTTCATCATGGCGTCGCGGACAACAAATTTGAATTTATTTCTTCTAGCTGTCACGTCGGTTCGTCGGTGGTACAAACTGAAACAAATAAAATATGTTCTTATGGCTTTTGATGAATCTTGCATCACAAAGGCATAAAGGGTCACAGACAAACACACGCAACTCTTCTAATACTTCGTCACAGACAAGCATACACACTCAATCCTGAATTGCCTGTTCAGCACTTTTTTGACGAAAATAGAACAGCAGAACTATTTCGGTAGCTTCGGTAATCGATTTTACTGAGGCTCAGTACACCAACTGTCAAAACCGGGTGCAAAAGGTAAACAATGCAGTATAGCTGTATTCAGCTGTTCTATTTTCGTCAAAAATTTACCGAACACGGTATTCCAAATTAAGTGTGTACGTCTCCAGTCTCCCTCTAGTCATTTCTCATCGTTTTATTTTTTTAAGAATATTTAAATCAAATATTCTGTAGTATGCAAATTGTTCGCAAACGGCGCTCACATAATTTTTGCTCCTGTTTGACATTCGCTCACTACCGGCACCTACTGAGCGTTTTATGAAATAGCGTGTTTGGCATTGGGGATTATGTTTACATGACGATGATTTTAATAGCAATTTCTTTCAAGTGAAACGTTTGCTATTCAAAATCATAGTTGCGGAAACATATTCACCCAATCTAAAAGGACTGAGTTTGGCCAATCATAAACTAGGTGACAATAGTGAGCGGATGTAAAACTTGAACAAAAACGCTGCGAGCGCCACAGATGGACAGTTGGCCAACTATTATTTTTTTAAATAAACCGTTGAATCGGTGTACGTGGGAATTATTAGTGTTGCGTCTGTTTGTTTGTGATAGGGTTATAAAAAAACATCTATAGTCACGTAAGACAAAGTGCATCAATATTTATCTCATGCTTTATTGATCTACTGCTGATCATTTTGGAAGCCCATCGCTAATCCCATGTCGCATCCTTATTTTTCATTTCCGTTTAGATACCACCGGTGTGAACATGGATCCCTATTCAGGGCCCGGAAATAGGGATAGCGACCCAGATAGGGACGCCCGTGGCGGTGCTCTTAGAGGGGTTTTAGTGAAATAATTTATATTTTCGATAATTTTGAAGTAAATTCTTAATTGATGCGTATTCTCAACGTAAATCATCAGAATAGGGTCTGTTTGATCCAACAATCGATATTGAGAAGCACTTTTTTTGCATTTCTCTCATAACAAGCTCGATTTTTTCTGAAACCATGTAACCGATCAAAGGAAAACAGAGCCTAGGGTGTCCTGAAAAACTTTGTCGAAGACCGCGAAGTGATCTGATGCTTATGAAAAAAGTTATAGCGTCGGCATTGCTTGGCGAAACAGCATGATTTTGTTGCTATTGTTATTCCTTTACATGTTAAAACATAAACACATGCATGCGGTTCGTTGGTTATAACTATTTTCACAAGCATCGGATCGCTTTGCGGTCTTCAACAAAGTTTTTCAGAACATCCTAGGCTATCATTTTACAGTATCGGTTAAAAAGTTTCAGATAAACTTTTTCAACTTATGACAAAAAGTATGTTTTCCCATACAAAATCCCATACAAATTTCAATTGCAATGCGCAAAGTGTAGACGCAACCGATCGTGCTCAAATTTTGCACGGATACTCAGGACCCAAAACGGAACCAAAAAAGCTTTGATCTGAGAAAACGGTTCCGATGACCCACGCTACCGTGCATGCCCAAGTTACATACATATCCAATAGGCCTGTCCACCTTTTCAAAAATATTCTCTGATTCTCAAGTCCACCCCCATATTTTGCTTGGTATCCTAAAAGAAGTAACTGATCAAAATTTCAGCCAAATCCATTGAAATTAAGAGGTGCATCAAATCAACTTTGCGTTTTCCGACTATTTTTGAACTTCAAAAAATCGTAACCTCACTGAAACTTGTGAAAACTTAATTCTTTCGGCTCAAATTGAAAGATATACTTGTTTTCTACAACTTCTCCGAACAACGTGTGCTAATAAAATTGAAGGAAACATGTGTAATTACATATCACATTTGTAATCAGAAAAACTTTAAAAAGCTGATTTTTTGATAGGTTTTGTTCTGGAACACCCTAATATACGTAATAAGTTGGATTTTTTAAAACGGCATAATATTCTCTAATGTTTTGTGGTTATTTGCTTCTTTGTCATCAATGCCATGAGAATTGATCAAAATTTATTAAAATTCAGGAAAGCCAAAGACGTCCCAAAAACTATAGATAGTAGAGTAAACATAGATCCGTGTTGATGAATCCGTTGTATCCAAACGAACTGTCAAAATCTGTATCCAAACGAGCATGATGTCACGATTTGGACAACATCAATGGAGCGCATGACGTCATATTCAATCGTCGCACTCTTGAAAATTACTACTTACACGCTTGAAACATTTTAGTCAACGGTGTCCGCGGATCTATGTTTATTCTACTATCTATACCAAAAACTAGCTTTTTGGAGGCAATCACGCTGTGGCGCGAAATTGTACTGAACGTAGTAGCTTTGCTTCCTTGTAGTTTGCCTTGGCTACCCCCTACCACGGGTGTCAACAAACAAACGTATTGACAGGTGTTGGCTATCAATATCAGTGCTGACGCGATGCCACTTTCTGCGCGCCAAAGCGTGATTTCCCCCGAGGCCCGAAAAGCTAGTTTTTAGGACACATTTGGCTTTCACAAATTTTGGTAATTTTTGCTCAACTCCTACAGCATTGGTATTATGTTTCCAGTTCAAAACCGAATTAGCGACATTTTTTCTTTGACTTCCGCTGCCTTTGCCTTGCGTTAAACACAATGTCGGAAGTGGGGCGCTGTATTGTGTACCTGGTGCTCTATACAGCGCCCCACTTCCGACATTGTGTTTGACGCAAGGCAAAAGCAGCGGAAGTCAAAGAAAAAATGTCGCTAATTCGGTTTTGAACTGGAAACATAATATCAAAGAAGCAAATAATCAAAAAACATTAGAGAATATGATGCCGTTTTAAAAAATCCAATTTATTAAAGGGTGAGTCGATAATTATTGTGCCATTTTCAAACTAACGTAATTTTTTCCTACTTCACCAAAATCAACCAAATTTTGCACAGTTTCTCCTTATAGTCTATTGTTTACATATAATGAATTGAGCAGTTATCAGTGAGATTCCGGCTGATATAGAATAAATTTAGTTAACAGTTCTGAAAAAGATGTTGTACAATCACATGCTAAAATCTAAAATCATAGTATCGCGCATTGGAACAAATAATGAATATACATTATTGGATCATCTTAATATTCGTCAGTAGGTTTCAGAAACGGTTGTCAGTGACACATAAGCTTGGAGCTGAGTGAAAACCAGGCACGATGCGCATAAACAAACCAGAGGAGAGCTTTAATTATTTGTTTCTAGTGGAGCCTGAACATGTCCACATACACGCAGCAAAATGAGGCTTGTTTAAAACAATAAAACGCATGATTGATTTTCAAACTGAGCATTTACTTATTCCGAAGTTATATTTCTTTGTTCTTATTTAGAGTTTATCGATCAAAACAACCAATTCCCATCATTCCATATAACGTTAAATTCTGCATTTGTTTCAACAAAATGGGGACCATAAACATGGCTCGGAAGCACTCACACATCTTCGAAATTCTTACCCCAACATCGCCACACCGAAGGAAGTGTAGCAAATCCATCACTCCAATTTCCAAGTGCAGTTTTGGCCGTGATGGATAACGCGCAGGTACTCAAGACTGCATCCAAAAAAAAAGTTGGTCGGTTTCGATTTTTTGCCTTTTTTATTCGTTCTCGCTTCCATCCGCTTGTCGAGTGTCTAAAAACAGATTTCCGAGCTGCCGTCACCAACACAATCACTTCCCGGCTTTGTTAGTGGCAAAAGTGCAGTCGTTTAACAATAGAGCGTTTAACAATAGATGCAGTTTGACAGATAGATACCCGACATGTTCCCGAGCGAGAACAAAGGGAATACCAGCGACATTCGTCCTCTATAGTTTATTAACTCTATTCGTTTAACTCAATCTGTTATTTTATGTCGAAACTACCAAATCTCTGTTTGTTCTAACAAAAATTTCGTCAAATGAAAATATTTGTATTATCGAGCAATGGAACAGTTCAGTTTAAACTAGAAATCAGTTTGTCGCTATAACAAACTGAAAAATTGGTTGATTTGAACTAGAATTTAATTGTGTTTACAAATTATTTTTCTGCGTGTAGAGGGCGTTAATTGAAAATGTCGTGAATTTCACTAAAACGCATCCTAAATTTGAACCTATACCAAAAAGTTGAAATACATACATATACTAAACTACTACTGTACTGTAAAATTTAGTTTCATTTAGTTAACTGTAGACAATTTGCGAATCAGTTGAAGGTAGGGTGGCACAATAAAATTAACGACTCACCCTTTAAGTATATTAGGGTGTTCCACAACGAAATCTAGGTTTTTCTGATTAATGTGATAAATACACATTTTTCCTTCAACTTGGCAAACGTTGTTCGGAGAACTTCACGCAGAAAAATAAATTGTAAACACAATAAAATTCTAGTTCAAATCAACCGATTTTTCAGTTTACTATAGCGACAAACTGATTTCTAGTTTAAACTGAACTAGAACTGTTCTATTGTTTGATAATATACCGCATTTAGTTCACCACTGGACTGCGAACTGCGACTTCATAAGTGTGAAAACGTAAATAAAAGTGCGCGATTGCATCAAATCAGGTTGATGTCTTCGGCGCACTATTTCTTCAATCTACAGGGGATGGCCAAAATGTTTGGGATAGGTAACTTTTTTTCTCGCACAAAAAAAATCAACATGTTGTAACTTTTCATAGAGTGCATCAAAAAATCTCAAATTTTGACTGTTTGTCAACCTATTATATGTGCATCATTGGTACAAATTTGGGCTCGATTGATTGATGTATCGCAAAGTTAGAACCGTTTGGGTAAAACACTATTTTTTAGACAACTCATTTTTGAGCTGTCATATCTCGGAAACCAGTGAATCGAATTCAATGAAATTTTTAACGTTTATCAACAATATATTGATACTTATTACGACTTTATAAAATGTAATATTTTCTCACGGCGAATTAAGTTATACCGGGTTGAAATTTTTACCCATATAGAGAAAAATAAGTCAAATTTACAATAAAACACAAAAATTACTAAATGTGTTCTTTCTTCAATCTAAATATGCTCTAATATATCTGATTGAAGATAACTTGATAACAGAAGTGGAAAATCTTTGGATATCTTCACTAAAATTTATTGACATTGATGTAAAACAATAACGTTTTTCGAGAAAAATCCAAAAAGTGTCAATCCATGATAACTTTTTTTAACGTTCAAAAAGTATCTATGCTTTAATAGTTTGTGAAGCATTTGTATATTGTTAGTGTACGTTCAAAATTTCATTCAATTCGATTCACTGGTTTCTGAGATATGACAGCTCAAAAATGAGTTGTCTAAAAAATAGTGTTTTACGAAAACGGTTCTAACTTTGCGGAAGATTAATCAATCGAGCCCAAATTTGTACCAATGATGCACATATAACAGGTTGACAAACAGTCAAAATTTGAGATTTTTTGATGCACTCTATGAAAAGTTATAGCATGTTGAACTTTTTTGTGAGAGAAACAAAGTAGCCTGTCCCAAACATTTTGGCCATCCCCTGTATAGTGAACAAGTGCTCTGAAGCCACCGAGTTGATTTGATGCTATCGCGCACTTTTACAAGCGTTTTCGCACTCGTTAAAACTAGTGCGATAGTCCAGTGGTGAACTAAATGCGCTTTACAAATATTTTCATTTGTCGAAATTTTTGACAGTTTGTTAAAACAAACAGAGATATGGTATTTTCAACATGAAATAATGGAATGATTCAAACGACTGAACTTTTGCCACAAACAAACCCGGAATGTGATTATGTTGGTGACGGCAGCAACTGCGGCAGCTCGGAAATCTATTTTTAGACCGTCGGTAAGCGGATGGGGAGGAGAACGACTAAAAAAGACAAAAAAGGCGAAATCGATCAACTTTTTGTGGATGCTGTCGTGAGTACCTGCGCGTTATCCATCACGGCCAAAGCTGCACTTGGAAGTTGGCGTGATGGATTTGCTACACCTTCTTCGTTGTGGCGATGTTGGGGTAAGTATTTTATAGCTGTGTGAGTGCTTTCGGACCATGTTTATGGTTTTTATTTTGTTGAAACAAATGAAATTTTTGACATTATATGAAATGATGGTAATCGGTTGTTTTTACCGATAAACTCTAAATGAAAACAATTAAATATAACATTGGAATGAGTAAATTCTTAGTTTGAAAATCAACCATGCGTTTTATTGTTTTAAACAAGCGCCATTTTTCTGCGTGTTGTAGCAAACAAGTATAGCTTTCAACTTGTGCCAAAAGAATTAAGTTTTGACAAGTTTCAGTTTAGTTATGATTTTTTGAAGTTCAAAAATAGTCGAAAAACACAAAATTGATTTGATGCCCCTCCTGATTTCAATGGATTTCGCTGAAATTTTGACCAGTTTCTTCTTTAAGGATGCCAATCAAAATATGGGGGTGGACTTGAGAATCAGTGAACATTTTTGAAAAGATGGACAGGCCTAATGTCCAAATTATATTTTTTACCCTACCCATCAACGTGATGGACAGATGATGAACATATCCGGAGGCCTGCTAAGGTTCTACCGGAACGGAGGCAAACGTACCATTGGCCCACTCGCCATTTCAAGTTGGTGTCACCCTACTTCAGTGGTGGAAAGCATCATGCGCTTGACGTGTTTTTTGGTTCACATCGAACACAAACTTTGTACTCGTGCTCGCGAACTCAAAAAGGGCCGGATCGCAGTTGGTTCGCCAGAAGGATGGCAATTTGCTCATTTGCTGTTCGTTGCCTTTCTTTACCCCTAAAGATAATTAATTTAATGTTTTATGATTATATTGGACTACTACCATTCCAATAAATCAAATCAACGAAAAAGTTTAACGGAATTTGATTTCATTAGAGAAATATTTGTCGTGAGCCACTGAAACACAAAAGCATCGCAGTACAGAATGATGCGAACCTCTCGCTCGTGTTCCTGTCGGACGATCGCGAACCACAGCAGCACGAAAAGTTCGCTACGCAGTGGATAGCGATGCGAAGGCATTTTTTTGTGTCTTCTGAACCGATTTTACTCACGGTTTTCCAGCACTTCCCTGCTTTACTCAGGGAGCAGAGTAGCACGAATGTCAGTCCATCGTCGCCATCCAATCCATATTCCGTAGTCCGTTGTTGTTAGCGTTTACCAGTATGCCATAATCAGAATCTTACTGGAATCGATCCTGATGTGTCGGTTAGCACTCCGGGTGTTTGGGCTAAGGTACTTTGAAAGCGGTACCAGGTCGCTTGTACGGAGTTGCTTGCAGATGTGTGGCTTTTTATAGGGAACCAACAGAGACCACTGTTGGAACCCCGCCACATCCTAGGCATACTCTGCTTGAGCTGTCTGGAAACCAGAAGCTCGGTCACTTCCCGAAGGAAGAGCCAAAGGTGATAGGATGTCTGAACGGTTCTCGCTTATGAAAGATTCCCAAGCTTCCACTCGACTCGCAGAAGGGCCTCTGGACTCCTTGCTGCCCTTGTGTGTGTGTGTGTGTGTGTGTGTGTGTGTGTGTGTGTGTGTGTGTGTGTTTTTTTTTTTATTCTAGGAGTCCAAAAATCTTCTAAAGACGCTGTGTGGGATTCGAATGTGCGCCTACCCACTAAAAACACTCTCCTAGTTCACTTCCACCTTAAATTCCCCTCCGGTACCACCATGCAGTATTTCTTCGGAGGGGAGGCGTTATGTGCCTTGTGCACCATCACCAATTCGTTATCCTAGTTTTCTTCATGCTATGCGCACCGCTTCATTAGTATGCTGTTAATATTACAGTATCGCCACTAAGCGACATACATGCTATTTTTGAAATTTGTTATTCTTATTATTTGTTTATTGTGTGTGTGTGTGTGTGTGTGTGTGTGTGTGTGTGTGTGTGTGTGTGTGTGTGTGTGTGTGTGTGTGTGTGTGTGTGTTTTAATTCTAGGAGTCCAAAAATCTTCACTTGCACCTTAAATTCCCCTCCAGTACCACCATGCAGTATTTCTTCGGAGGGGAGGCGTTATGTGCCTTGCGCACCATCACCAATTCGTTATCCTAGTCTTCGTACTGAGCCGTTTGGCTCCCGTGTAATCCGTTATTCTATTTTGATTAGACATTCGCCATTTAGCGACCTTCTAGTGTGTTAGCCACATTTACCATGCCACATGCCGAGCCATTTAGCTCCAGTTAGTATTGTGTACTAATTTAATCGCCATTTAGCGATTGATTACGGTTATTAACACTCCTCATGCAATTCTCTACTCCGCTATACACATTTCTGACAAAACAGGTCTTCTGGAAGCGACCATGTAGCCTTTAGCACTCTCGCGTACTATTCGGATAGTCCCCGGCGGGGAATCTATCCTACTCCGACGAAGAGTTCCCCGACAGTGGAAAACCTTCCGAAACCGAACTTTCCGGGTAGGTGCCGAGGTCGGTTCTGCGATCACGGTTGAGGTCGGCTTCCGGTTCACAGGCGCCCCGACGACCAAGCTCCGGTGCTTTTTACGCGGAACTACCCGGTCTAGTCCCCGGCGGTGGGCCTAGCCTACTCCAACGGAGACAACCCCGGCGGTGGAAGTTCTCCCGACACCGAAAATCCCGACCAGTGAAGTGCCGAGGTCGGTCTGGTGACCAGTTCTGGTTCACCAGCGCCCCGACGACTCAAAACCGGTACTACGCCACGAACTACTCGGTCATGTCCCCGACGATGGATCATGCCTACTCCGTTCGCGGTCAGCCATCCTCTGATCCTCCCGCCATTTTCGCTTCAACGACGACATGATCTGCACAACTGACGTATTGCGCTCGTGCGCTCTTCTGTTGTTGTGCTCATGCACATTTTGTCGCTTCCAAATTTGTTATTCTAAACGTCCTACTGCTCGTACCTAACATTTCCATTTTTCCATTCAGCGTTAGTTAGTACAACATACTCCAAATTTGTTATTCTAATGCCTTCCGTATGCCATTTAGCACACCAGCTTTTCGCGCACGACTCGGGTAGTCCTCGACGGTGGATCTACCCTATCCGACGAAGAGCTCCCCGACACTGAAACTTCTTCCGTTACCGATACTTCCCAGGCTGGTGGAAAGGTCGGTCCTGCGATTCCGGTTGGAGACTGGCTTCCGGTTCACAGGCGCCCCGACGACCAAGCTCTGGTGCTTTTTCGCGGTTTACTCGGTCTAGTCCCCGGCGGTGGACGGACCTAGCTTACTCCGACAGAGAAAGACCAGCGGCGTCATGGTCACGATTTTTTCCGCAGTCAAGTTCGCAGATTGTTAACAATCCTCGGTACTCACTTACGTAATTTATGTTTAGTCCCTTACTGTCAGAGCTGTTAGATCGGTGTAACACGCTAAATATAATTTAAACAAAAGGCAATACACACGGAAAAAATACACGGTAATGAATATTTATTGGGTACCGGACTGGACACAGAAAATTTAATGGTTTTCTTTGGTACATCGAGGTCTTGAAATTAGTATATGGAAAGACTCCGACGGTAGAAGTTCACTCGACACCGATGTTTCCATCCCGACCAGTATGGTGCCGAAGTCGGTCCGGCAATTCCGGTTGTTGGTAGACTTCCGGTTCACCGGCGCTCTGACGACCAAAACCGGTGCCACGTTACGGACGACTCAGTCATGTCCCCGGCGGTGGATCATGCCTACCCGGATCGCGGTCCAGCGCTCTCCGATCTTCGCGCCACTTCCTCTGCAGCGCGCACAGCATCCCCGATACTGCTCTGTCGACAGCGTTCCACGTGTCTTCGTCGCGACATATCTCCTCGACAATGTTGTCGACCGTCAGGCCGCGCATATCCCTGCGCATCTCCGAGAACCTAGGGCATTCGAAGACGACGTACGCCGGTGTTTCCTCCACGTTCACACACTCCGGACACAGAGGGGAAGACGCGTGACCGAATCGAAACAGATACTTCCGGAAACAGCCATGCCCGGACAGAAACTGCGTTAGATGGAAGTTCACCTCCCCATGCTTCTTGTTCACCCACGCCGACACATTTGGGATCAGTCGCATTCCTTGCGTTCCTCCGCCGATAGCACTCGACGTCCTCCTCTAGGGTGATGCAGATAGGCGTCATCCCAGCGATAACGCATACAGCCACCGACGAGATTGTTCTGTAGGCAGACGCGACTCCAGTGGATAACTGACACTGAGGAAGATTACAAGTGGTAGTCGAAATACGCGTATCTGTCAAAGGATAAGCAACATAGGGCGGAATTAAAAGGTACGAAACTGATTACACTCATTCATAGAGGGTATTCTGCTTAGAGGGTTCGAAAAGTCGGTACAAGATCATTAGTTTATTGTTCACTCCCGACGATGCTGGGGACAACCATCCAGCAGACGCGCGTCGCGGTGGCACAAATTCACTATCGGAACGGCACTTTTCTCACAAAACCGCGGACGGAATAAAAACCTTACCGTGACTCGCAACTTTCTTTTTGGCTTCAATCCAAACAAAACAGCCACACACCACATCTCCACCGTGCTTTTCTATTCTGCTGCTGATGCTGTTGCGGTTGATGTGTGCCATGAGGGAGAGATTGGGGGTCAAATGACTCACCGATACAATAAGTACGTTATAATTTCCCTACATTCTAACTAAATAAGTATCGAATAAAAAGTAAATATAAAAACAAACAAATTAAAATGATCCAAAACACAGTGGTGTACATAAATATAGAACGAAATTGTAACCGCGGGTTACAAGCTTCGTTTAAAGTTTTATATTTACTACAAAAAATATGAAAAATCTGTATATGTTCAGAGTATTATTTGGAAATTCATCATATTTTGATCAATATAGTTTATTGCATTACTAACTGGACTGCAACAAAGTGCAGAATCTCAAATAAAAGTGCGATATTGCATCAAATCGATCCGGTGTCTTCACCGCACTTATTCATCACGAGCTAATGAATAAGTGCGGTGAAGACACCGGAACGATCTGACGCAAAATCGCACTTTTATTTGAGATTCCGCACTTCATCGTCGCACTTATAACTGCGCAATTCGCAATAAAAGTGCCAAGTGTTTTCAACTCTCTTAAAGTAATATTTTATACAGGTCCTACAAAACAACATATGAAGAGTAGGTCCTATGTATTTTTCGTTCAATTATTGCAATTTTATTGGCGGAAAACGCTTGGCGGAATATACCTATGTGCAAAATATGGTAAATTTTCAAATATCGTCAACTACATAATCACATTTTTCATATTCATTGTAGTGAATATAACACCTCAAACGCAACTGCACATGAAAGCCTTAGGTAGCTGTAACACAAAAAAAATGAAAAAGTTTCATCGAGTACATATTGAGATATAATGTTTTAAAAATGTGTTCAAAAATCTTATATGTTTTACTAAAAGTTCTACAATTTTTAGAAAACTTATTCGATCTCGCTCAAAATTTCAGCAATGGAGCATTAATATATGATTAATGATTGGTCAAAACTTCAGCGTTTTTGATTGACGTATAAAAAAGTTATAAACATCTGAATTAAAAATTATTTTGACCAAAAATTTGCTGTACGGACAATTGTTTGATACACTGTACTTTCATTGCGGCCCACTTGCCTTTTTAATGCACTGGCAAGCGAATAGATTTTCTTAAATCAGATTTCCATTCGTGAATCTTCAGTCAAATTCAAACGGTAGGATTTTATTTGATGAGTGCTTCTCAGGATATTTTTCTATTCAATATCCCAATAGCCCCACTTGTTTTTCTTCTGCTAGAAATCCTGCAACAATTGATTTGGTCTTAACTGACTCAAGTCAGCATTGTAGCCAATTGGCTACTCATGCTGACTTTGATTCTGACCATCTTCCTGTAACATTTCAAATTTCTTATGAAGCGATTTTTAATCCCATCAGCTCTACTTTCAATTATCACAGAGCTGACTGGGATACATATTGTGGATTTGGAAGAAAACCGAAGAATGAGCATCGCTCAAATTTCACTGCATTACTAGCGAACTTAAGGTGAGATGAGACGGACTCACCATGGTACTCAGAAACATTTTTCCGTTGTGAAAACAAAAACCAATTTCACATCAAATTTTTGACTTGCTAACTTACTGTACCCGTGCGTTTATTGTTTTCAGTAAATAAACACTTTCCAGTTTGAGTTTTCGCAAAAAAAAGCAAAAAATAAATACCGAAATAATTTGTCCTATTAACAGCGGCTACCGCACTGTTTCACCTTAAGCACCAACACCACATGCTCACTCACGCAAAATTTGGCGCGCTCGCACTGACAGACCCCCAGGTAGGATAAAGTCGTGACTGTCGACACTGCGTCGGACTGAAAACGAAAACATCAGGGATGCATGTCGGGTCGGATGAGAAATGACAGAAAGTTCGCTGAAAACTTCGCTTCGCTAGTCCAACTGGCGAACTCCGATTTGGTGCTGCGAGGTCAATATAAAACATACATCGATAGCCATTTAGATGTTAATGTTTCATTGGAAACACATTTTGATATTGACAACACCGACGAACCGACGTGACAGTGGTGTTTCAAAAGTGCCCCCCTAAATTTAACGGTCGGCCAGCGAAGCGAGCGAACGCTTCTGTCAAATCAGCGCAGACGCGAACCTTTTCCTATAAAGCCTGTATCTGCAACAATCGGGACACAGAAGTACGGTTGTAGCTCTGAAATGAATCGGTTATATTGTCCAAATAACTGACTCAGAACTCTATGGTGTATGTTTATTATTTGTGCCAAATTTCATAAAAATCGATGCATTACTTTTAACTGTGGAAGAAAAACAAACAGACGTTGTGTTAAGCATTTTGTACAACCATGATCAATTTTCATTCGCATAATAGATGGTTCTTTTACGCTACAGTGCAATTCTGTGATGATAATTATGAAATTTCGTTAGCAGTTATGATAATTATAGCACAGACAAACAGACGTAACACCTTGAACGATTTTCATGGAAATCCATCGCCCAGTTCACACTACCATCACTGGTGGAAAAGTTGCACGAATCACTGTGTTGTGCAATATCGTCAACAGAAGGCGCTAGTGTGAAACGCATAGAAAAACGATGCGCGCGCTTCTGGTTGTGAAAGCCACAACTATGGAAATTTAAAATGATCGTTAAAAGCGTGGTCGATGGAAATTTTGCAAGTGTTACGTCTGAGACACTTTCTTGCAAAATTTCATCAACTTTGATCAATTGGTTTGAAAGTTACTGGTGCTGATAGGGGTGAGTGTTAGTGAAAATGTTTCGTGTTTTTCATGTGCGATGTTTCCCTATTCATAACTTTTGAATTTCTCTGCCAATTATCATGAAATTTTCACAGAAGGTAGTTGATTATGTGTATATTATGCCTGAAAAATTTGATGATTACTGGTACAGTACTTTCAATAGTACAATCGAAACAATAAATGGTGCTGATTAATTACTGCCTGAGGGACTAAAAACACGTTCAGTCCCAATACATGTTTCCACTATAAAATTGTTGATAGTGCATCGATTTTTTGAAATTTTGCCTATGCAACAAATGTAGATTGAGCGGTTTGTGTTCAAAATTTCAGCCATTTCCTTTGCCAAATTCATTGCAGAGTTACAGCTGTATTTCTGTGTCCCGATTATTGTGGATACAGGCTTTATAAACCATATAGGGTATCGCGCCACTTGAGCGGTGGCTTCTATATTCGTCTGTTTGCCACTATAACTCAGTCAATTTTGAACCAATTGAATTGAAATGTTGTACACGGGTAGATATTATACCTATCTCACTGCATTCCAAAATGTGTGTCAATTGGTTCAAATTTGACTGAGTTATAGTGGCAAACAGACGAATATAGAAGCCACCGCCCAAGTGGCGCGATTCCCTACGAGTAAACATTGCCCTCACAATTTTGAGGGCAATGTTTACTTTTTGTATGAGAATTTGCGAGGTTATGTTTTTAGTGCAAGCCTCTATAGGGGTGGCGGTAGTGTTCGGTTATTTTTCATCATGGCGTCGAGGACGACAAATTTGAATTTATTTGTTTGTTCTAGCTGTCACGTCGGTTCGTCGGTGTTGACAATGCCCTCGAACCTTTGACTAGTACTATATTCGAAGCTAGAAGCGCATCAATACCTAAGTGTGAAGTCAAATTCGACTCAGTTATTATTGACGACGATCTGAAACTTTTGATCCGTCTTAAAAACGTGAGAAGAAGACAATTCCAACGAACTCGAGATCCTGCTTTGAAAGTAATCTGGCAGGATCTTCAGAAGGAAATTAAAAAACGTTTCACTGAATTGAGAAACAAAAATTTTGCAAATAAAGTTTCTAAATTGAACCCCGACTCTAGGCCGTTTTGGAAATTGACAAAAATTTTGAAAAAGTCTCAGAAGCCTATTCCTGCGCTGAAAGAGGATAACAAAATATTATTAACTAATTCTGAAAAAGCACAAAAACTTGCCAAACAGTTTGAAAGTGCGCATAATTCCAGTATAGGTCTCACTAGTCCAATAGAAAATCAGGTTGCCCGCGAATTCGAAAACATTCTCAATCATGAGAACATTTTCGACAATTCATTGGGCACTGATTTGGACGACGTGAGATCTATTATAAAGAAGTTTAAGAATATGAAAGCTCCGGGTGATGACGGAATTTTCTATATTCTCATTAAAAAAACTTCCAGAAAGTTGCTTATCATTTTTGGTTAATATATTTAACAAATGCTTTCAGTTAGCATATTTTCCTGAAAAATGGAAAAATGCTAAAGTTGTTCCAATTTTGAAGCCTGACAAAAATCCTGCCGAAGCTTCTAGTTATCGTCCAATTAGATTACTGTCATCTATCAGTAAACTTTTTGAAAAGCTTATTTTGAATAGAATGATGATTCATATTGATGAAAATTCTATTTTTGCCAATGAGCAGTTCGGATTTCGCCATGGACATTCGACTACTCATCAACTTTTACGGGTAACGAATTTCATTCGTTCCAATAAATCTGAAGGTTATGATGGAGTTACAATCGTAGCAACTCAATGTTGCTGTTACCATGCATCGTTTACAGTAGCAACGTAGCAACTATTGATATCAGCATAATAATGTAAAATTTGTTTAATAAAGCTCATTCTCAATTGTTCTCTTAACCCAAGTAGAGGTGTTTTCTTCAAGCTAGATATATCTAATAGGTTATGGGCCTGCGCTATCTGAAGCTGTAAAGATGGAGAAAACGGGAATAATCAAGCTGACGAACGAGAATTACGACACCTGGAAGTTGGAAGTGGAGTTCCTCCTCGTCCGGGAAGGCTTGTGGAGATACGTTGTGCCTGGATTGAAGCCTGAGTTGAATGCCAATCGGTCGAATGCTGCGGAGGTTGCTGCTTGGGAAGACGGTGACCAAAGGGCCCGAGCGACGATTGGATTGCTGTTAAGCAGAAGTCAACTTGGTCACATTCGGAACACTACGTCTGCCAAAGCCGTCTGGGAAAATCTCAAGAAGCAGCATGAGAAGAAATCCTTAACATCAAAAGTACATATTCTGAAGCGGATTTGTGATTTGAAGTACCACGAAGGGGACGATATTGAAGAGCACCTGATGAAATTTGAAGATTTGTTTGAGAAGCTCTCGAATGCGGGTACAAAGTTGGACGATGATTTGCAAGTGATCCTGGTGTTCAGAAGCCTGCCAAGTTCCTTTGACGCTCTTACAACGACCTTGGAGAACCGATCTGAAGACGAACTTACGCTAGAAATCGTGAAGACGAAAATCATCAACGAGGTTCAGAAGCGAAGTGAATTTACATCGACGGAATCAACGGTATTGAAGGCTGACGGGAAGACCAAGGGCATAGTATGTCACCATTGCCAGAAGGTTGGACACTTCAAAAGGAACTGCAAGTTATGGCTGAAGGAAAAGGACTCGAGCGATGAAAGTAACAAACAGAATCGTACCGCAGGATATGAGAGGAAGACCAAACCACAACCAAAGGCGAGAGTTGCGAAGTCCGATGAAGAAACGTTTGCATTCACCGTCGGAGAAGATGCTGCAGTTAACTGGATAGTGGACTCAGGAGCCAGTTCGCACATGAGCACCAACGAGAAGTATTTTGTCACTTTGGAAGACCTTCGGAACGACACGCCGCGCTATGTGACAGTTGCTGATGGCAAGCGTGCTACGGTGAAAGGAATTGGAAAGTGCAAGATCAATTGCTATGGACAAAATGGGGATGAAAAAGTAATCCTGTTAAGCGATGTACTCTTCGTTCCGGACCTCGACATGAATCTGGTATCCGTCGGCAGTTTGGTGCAAAAAGGTGCTGGAGTCACGTTTGACGAGATTGGATGTACGATCAGAAATGGAGACCGAATCGCTGCTGTTGCACCTCGGAGAAATGGTCTGTACCATATTCGTCTGGTGGAGAGAGC
Organism: Aedes albopictus; assembly: GCF_035046485.1. Lineage (NCBI taxonomy): Eukaryota > Metazoa > Arthropoda > Insecta > Diptera > Culicidae > Aedes > Aedes albopictus. The sequence continues at coordinate 216,505,058 of NC_085138.1, forward strand.
GACGACGGTGGTTGAACAGTGTTGTACGAAGGACTGCATTCATGAATGGCATCGCAAACTTGGACACCGTAATGCTGAAGCTATCCGTGAATTGGAGCGCCGAGAGCTAGCAAGTGGCATCGAGGTTCGGCATTGTGGAATGAAGATGACCTGCGAAACATGTCTCCAAGGAAAGATGTCACGTCTACCGTTTCCGAAAGCTTCAAAAAGAAAGTCAAGCGCGATACTGGACCTGGTTCACAGTGATCTTTGTGGACCAATGAACACGGTTACACCTGGAGGGCGGCGATATTTCCTCACCTTTATTGACGATTTTAGTCGATATTCTACGATGTATCTGTTGCGAGAGAAGTCCGAGACATTTGAAGCGCTGAAAGATTTTGTGCAGTATACGAAAACCCAGTTTGGCAGAGTACCCAGAATAGTCAGGTCGGACCAAGGTGGTGAGTACTGCGGTAACGAAGTCAAGAAGTTCCTGAGAAGCAACGGAATCAAGCAACAGTTCACCGTGTCGTATACGCCGCAACAAAACGGCGTTGCAGAAAGGAAAAATCGTTCGTTAGTGGAAATGGCACGATGTATGATACTGGACAGCGGATTGGACTATCGCTATTGGGGAGAAGCCGTCAGTACTGCCAATTACCTCCAGAATATTTTGCCGACGAAATCTGTTCAAAGCACTCCATTTGAAATTTGGTACGGAACCAAACCAGATTTTGGACCACTGAAAATCTTCGGATCGCAAGCATACGTTTTCATACCTCAACAGAAACGGAAGAAGCTGGAGCCCAAGTCAGCCAAGATGACCTTTGTTGGATATTCGGATCAACACAAGGCGTGGCGTTTCATTGATACAGAATCGAACAAGATCGTAGTCAGTCGTGATGCACGGTTTTTGATGACAAGCACAGCTACAGCGGAGAGTTCTGGTGAAGTTCTCAAGAAGGAAAACGATGCTGCTAAGTTTTTTCTATCGCCGATACCGACCAGAGGAGAAGAAATCCAGGCGCCAGTTCTACCTGATGACAATGAAGAAGATTTTTATGGTTTCGATAACTGCAGCATGTATGAGGACGCAAATGACCATGATGAATCGGATGATACCGTTGAGGATTGCCAAATTCAGGAGGACATGAATATCCTGCAGGAGGAGTTGACTGCTGAAACACCAAGAAGATCGACTCGTACAACGAAAGGTGTGGCACCTGAGCGTTTTTCTGCGAATGGAAAAATGGTGGATCAATCGTCTAGTGAACCACGTACGTATCAAGAAGCCATCAATGGTCCGGAGAAAGAATCCTGGAAGGCAGCTGTGGAGGACGAGCTCAAGTCACTGAAGCAAAACGGTGTTTGGGAGCTTACGACGTTACCCGCTGGAAAGAAAGCTATTGGTTCGCGTTGGATCTTCAAGAAGAAAGAGGACCAGTCTGGGAGAGTCATCCGGTACAAGGCCCGCTTGGTAGCCCAGGGCTTAACTCAACGATCCGGACTGGATTATGATGAGGTTTTTGCGCCGGTAGCTAAGCAGGCTACGTTCAGAATGCTGTTAACCATAGCTGCCAAGAGGAAGATGCTGGTAAGACACGTGGACGTGAAGACTGCCTACCTCCATGGAGAACTTGAAGAAACAGTATACATGAAGCTTCCCTCAGGAGTTCACGGCGGAGAAGGTCAAGTCTGTCATCTCCGAAAAAGCCTGTATGGATTGAAGCAATCGGCGAGAATGTGGAATCGGAAGCTGAACGAAGTTCTCCTGCAGAGTGGTTTCAAACCAGCTGAATCGGACCCTTGCTTGTATATACGGATACAGAAGAATCAAGTAACGTACCTTCTAGTATACGTAGATGACATGCTACTGGTCACAACGAATGAACAAGAATATCGTCAAATTATGCGGAAGCTAAGATCGGAGTTTCAACTGACGGAACTAGGCGATGTGAAGCATTTCCTGGGAATTCAAGTGATCCGGACCTCCCGCGGTTATTGCTTATGCCAACAAACCTACATAGAGAAGCTTGTGGGTCGTTTTGGATTGACGGACGCAAAAGGATCGAAAATACCAATGGACCCTGGATATATACAGCAAAAGGAGGAGTCTGAAAGGCTACCCACCGAAGATCAATACCAAAGCCTTATTATTTGGGGCAGCAGGGACGGATGTCCTGGGGCCTGACGCACCCCCCCCGCTTGCGAGTCAGCCGCGTAGTTGCCGGCTAAGAATAGGACTACTAACCCCAATTCAAGGTGTCAAGCGACCCGTGCCGAGGAATGAGTGATCGAGGGGGTGAAAAAGATGCTCGATCTTTAACGGAGCCTGTGGGGCACCTGGGCACCCCCCACAGTAAGCTGTCCCTTACCGCGTTAATGCAGAGCTCTGGCGTGGTGGACATTCTTTCTCGTGCGACTCGTGGGAATAAAATATGAGTAACAAACCAATACAGAAATCAAGTGTAGCAGGTAGTAGTGGTGGGATCAACCCCTTCGCAAGAAGCGGGTTGATGAGATCTCCGACAAGGAGAAGTGAGGAGATAGGCGCTGGGAGTTGCGTACGCAGCTCAAGCGTGGGTGCTCCAGTCCACTTCCCGGCAAGCCAGCCGGTGGAGGTTATGGACGGAGCGTGGTTGTTGAGGGCCGTCAACCGAGGATCCAAAGGACGGTCCGCAATAGAGGTGGCTGAGCAGCAGCTTGGCAAAATCATCGACTTTGCGTCCACTAAGTCGAATATAAGCAAGGACCTGAAAACGGCCTTGCTTCGACTTAGGGCGTCAATCGACGATGCCAAGCAGGAGCACGCGGCACTCGCGTTGCTGACTGCTGCAGCAGCGGAGCCTGCAAATGAGAAAGTGCCGAAGTTTACCCAAACGGAGGCCTTCTCCTTCGCAGGAAGTCCGAATAAGGCGGAAGCGACTGCTCGCGACAAACGGGGCAAGCAATCGCAGAAGCGGGCGAGGCAACCGTCAGGCGAGGAGCTGTCTGGCGGTGCCCGCAAGGCCAGGCGAATCATTACCCCGAAAGTCGGTAATAATGCCGGAAGGTCGGACCCCAGCCAGGGTTCCCGGAAAGCTGGGAAGGGTGGGCCTGAAAAGGCTGGTCCGTCCCGGAACGATGGGAACAAGGGGTTGCGACCGCTAGTGGGCCCTCAACAGCCACAGAGTAGGGCGATCCAAGGGGTGGACCCCCCTTGGACGAAGGTAGAGCGGAAGAGGAAGAAGAAGGCGAATCCGCAGGTAGTAGCGCAGGACGCCAAGCCAAGGCGTAGGAGGGCAGGTGCCAAGCGCGAGAAAGGCGACGCTATCGTCATCAAGACGGAACAGTCCAAGTACTCGGACGTCTTGAAGATGATGCGAAGCGACGCCAAGCTTGAGGGTCTTGGAGCCGACGTACGCAGTATTAGACGTACTCGTACGGGCGAGATGATCCTGGAGCTGAAGCGCCAGAAGGAGCACAAGGGCGCCGCCTATAAGAGGCTGGCAGAAGAGGTCCTTGGTGAGGGTGTGCAGGTGAGGGCTCTGACACATGAGGCGACTCTGAAGGTCAAGGACATCGATGAGATCACCGAAGTGGAAGAGCTCGTCACGGCACTGCGGCAACAGTGCGATGTGCAGGTGGCCGCCGCAGCCGTTAAGCTACGGAAAGGGCCAGCAGGGACACAGATAGCTTTGGTTCAGCTACCTGTGGCGGACGTCAAAAAGTCCGTTAAAGTAGGGAGCATAAAGGTGGGTTGGTGTGTATGTCACCTGACATTCCACGAGCCACCAGAGGTTTGCTTCAGGTGTCTGGAACCAGGACACAAGTCGTGGGACTGCAAAGGCCCCGACAGGCGCAAACTGTGCAGGCGATGCGGCGCTGAAGGTCATAAGGCCCAAAGCTGCACGAGTCCGCCCATCTGCATGATCTGTACCGGGAAATCCTCGAACAACAGACATCCGATGGGTGGTCCAAGGTGCCCGGCCTTCAAGAAAGCCGCAGTGAACAACAAATCACAGTGCAGGTAACGCAGCTGAACCTGAACCACTGTGATGCGGCTCAGCAACTGCTTTGTCAGGCAGTTTCTGAGTGGGAGACGGATATCGCCATCATATCGGACCCATACCGAGTACCCGCCGGCAACGGCAACTGGGTCGCGGATGGGACCAGAAAAATGGCGGCGATATGGACGACGGGTAAATACCCCGTTCAGGAGTTGGTGTCTACTACCTATGAGGGCTTCGTGGTCGCCAAAGTAAACGGGGTCTTCTTCTGTAGCTGTTATGCGCCTCCGCGGTGGCCGATCGAGCAGTTCACGCAAATGCTGGACCGCTTAACGACCGTGCTAACAGGGCGAAGGCCGGTGGTAATAGCGGGCGACTTTAATGCCTGGGCCGTGGAATGGGGAAGCCGTTTCACGAACCAGCGGGGTCAGATCCTGCTAGAAACACTGGCCATCTTAGATGTCGACTTGGCTAATGTCGGTACCAAGAGTACCTTTAGTCGAAACGGAGCGGAGTCAATTATTGACGTGACCTTTTGTAGTCCTGGCCTAACAAGTAGTTCGAACTGGAGAGTAGATGATGGCTACACTCACAGCGACCACCTGGCGGTTCGCTACAGTATCGACTACAATAACAGCAGACAGCGGATAGAAGAAGAGGCGGCTAGGCCAAGGCCAAGCCCTCGCAGGTGGAAGACATCATACTTCGACGAAGGGGTATTTAGGGAGGCGCTCCGCCGTGAGCGAAACTTAATCGGTTTAGACGGCGACGAGCTGGTAGCGGTGCTCTCACGTGCGTGTGATGCGACCATGCCTAGGCGAGTCCACCCTAGAAATGGGAGGCCACCGGCTTACTGGTGGACCGACGCGATTGCGGACCTGCGCCGCGCCTGCCTACGGGCTAGGCGGCGGATGCAGCGAGCACGATCAGAGGAAGAGCGAAACGAACGGCGGGTGGTGTTCGCCGCTGCAAAAGCCGCGCTTAAGACCGAGATAAGAGCAAGCAAAAAGGCCTGCTTTGAGGGTCTCTGTCAGAGTGCCAATACGAACCCGTGGGGTGACGCCTACAGGATCGTTATGGCCAAGACGAGAGGTGTGATGGCTCCTACAGAGCAATCTCCAGAGATGTTGGAGGGGATCATTGGAGGACTTTTTCCGCGTCATGATCCTAGTCCTTGGCCTCCTTTCGTAGGACAGCCGGGGACTGGGGCTGGCGATGAGGAGAGGGTCACCGATGTGGAACTTGCGGGGATAGCTAAGTCCCTTAGCGTAGGTAAGGCCCCAGGTCCGGACGGAGTTCCGAACCTGGCCTTAAAAGTAGCTATTGCAGAGGCTCCCGAGATGTTCAGGTCTGCTATGCAGAAATGCCTGGACGAGGGAGTTTTCCCAGAAGCTTGGAAGAGGCAGAGCCTGGTACTATTGCCAAAGGCGGGGAAACCACCCGGAGACCCGTCGGCATATAGACCAATATGCTTGATTGACACGGCGGGGAAGGTGCTCGAAAAGATCATCCTCAATAGAATGTTGCGGTTCACCGAGGGCGAAAATGGCCTTTCGAGTAACCAGTACGGCTTCCGGAAGGGGAGGTCCACCGTAGACGCTATCTTGTCGGTTACAAAAACTGCCGAGAAAGCACTCGAGCCTAAGAGGAGGGGAATTCGCTTTTGCGCGGTAGTGACTCTGGATGTAAGGAATGCGTTTAATAGCGCCAGCTGGTCTGCTATTGCCGATGCGCTCTTGCGTCTGGGGATACCGGAGTACCTGTACAAGATTCTCGGAAGTTACTTTCAGAATCGTGTACTAGTCTACGACACGGAGGTGGGTCGGAAGTGCTTTCACATAACCTCAGGAGTCCCGCAAGGTTCCATCCTGGGTCCGGTGTTATGGAATGTCATGTACGACGAGGTGTTGAGGTTAGAGTATCCAGTGGGAGTGGTGATTGTCGGATTTGCCGACGACATTACGCTCGAAGTCTACGGTGAAACGATCGAGGAGGTAAAGTTGACTACCAACCACTCGATCAAAGTTGTGGAGGCGTGGATGCGGTCCAGGAAACTGGAGCTGGCTCACCACAAGACAGAGGTGACGGTTGTTAACAACCTGAAGTCGGAGCAGCAGACGGAGATCAGTGTAGGAGACTGTACTATCCTGTCAAAGCGCTCCGTCAAACACTTGGGCGTGATGATCGACGATAAGCTTACCTTCGGTAGCCACGTCGATTATGCCTGTAAAAGAGCCTCCACAGCTATTGCGGCACTGTCCCGGATGATGTCCAATAGCTCTGCGGTGTACGCCAGTAAGCGCAAGCTTCTGGCTAGTGTTGCTACATCCATACTTAGGTATGGCGGCCCGGCGTGGGGCACCGCGCTAAGTACTAAATGCTACCGACGGAAGCTGGAAAGTACTTACAGGCTTATGTGCCTGAGGGTTGCGAGCGCGTACCGTACCGTGTCACACGACGCTCTCTGCGTCATTACTGGTATGGTGCCTATCAGCATTCTTATCAGTGAGGACATGGAGTGCTTCGAAATGCGCGGCACAAGAGGCATACGCAGGACTGTCAGGATGGCCTCTATGGTCAAATGGCAGCGCGCGTGGGACAGTTCCACCAAAGGAAGGTGGACCTATAGGTTGATACCGAGGGTAGATAGTTGGATTAATAGGCGCCATGGGGAAGTTTCATTCCACCTGACGCAGGTCCTTACAGGTCATGGTTGCTTCCGACAGTATCTACACCGTTTCGGGCATGCAAATTCTCCAGAATGCCCAGTGTGCAATGGTTTAGAGGAAACGGCGGAACACGTTTTGTTCGTGTGCCCGCGTTTTCGCACAATGCGTGACCGCATGCTTGCCACATGCGGGGAGGACACAACTCCGGACAACTTGGTCCAGAGGATGTGTAGGGATGAGTTTGGCTGGAACGCCGTTTCAACGGCAATTACCCACATCGTCTGGGAGCTACAGAGGAGGTGGCGCGTGGACTCGGAGAATGGCTAGTCCAGATGCAGTACAAGAGGTGGTCCAGGGGTTCGGAGTCGGCTTCGTAGGTCATACCGGTGCCCTGCGGTCGAGATCGACCCTTACAACGATTAAGTGGCCGCGGAGAGGAAGTCCCGGTAGCGGTGCTGTCGTGGCGTCGGTCTACTGGGTTGGATCCGAGCCCGCGGTTGGAAAGGGGTCCCCGGCAAGGGTCGGGGTAGGTGAGATCCTGCTGTCTGCAACCTACGGGTGCATCTGATAGGGCCTGAAGGGTAGTGATACCCTTCCTTTGCGGGCAGGTCAGATCGGGTTGCACGTGGGCATCAGTTCTTGATGTCCGCTCAGCAGTAGGGCGCGGGCGGGGTTGACCCTGCCCGCCTTCCGAGGACAAAGGGAGTGGCGAGGACCACTCGGGAAACTGGCTAAGCGCCAGCATGCTTCCGTGATGGACTCTCCAAAGCGAGTCATCGATGTTCGTTGCTGCAGGCTACGCAGCTAACCTTGTGGGTGCGATGTGCACTAGCCCCTCTCTGAAGCAATACCTTCTTGGTGGTTCCGGAGAGACGTAGGGTTTGGCGACCATAGGAATGGTTTAGTGGGTACGAGGAGAGAGTAGTCCTGGATTTTACTTTTGTTGTAGAAGACGGCCTGTCAGACCTACACTACCCTAACCTTCTGTTAGGGTGTCTGTTGAGCAGATTATCCCCCTATGGTTTAGAAGGAAAAAAAAAAAAAAGCCTTATTGGAGGTTTGCTGTATCTAGCCGTAAATACAAGACCGGACATTGCAATCAGCGCTTCCATCCTCGGAAGAAGAGTAAGCCAACCAACTACCGCTGACTGGATTGAAGCGAAACGAGTATTGCGCTATTTGAAATCTACTAGTGACCATCGACTGCAACTGGGAAACGTATCTCAAGATCTGGAAGTTTATGCTGATGCTGACTGGGCAGGTAACGTTAAGGACCGTAAGTCAAATTCCGGATATCTGTTTCGATACGGCAATGGATTAATCATGTGGTGCGCCAGAAAGCAGTCTTGTGTTGCCCTATCATCGACCGAAGCGGAATACATTTCCCTTGCTGAAAGCTGCCAAGACCTGATATGGATTCAACGACTGCTGAAAGATTTTGGAGAAGCAGTGAAGCATCCTATTCAAGTTTTTGAAGACAATCAAAGCTGTATCAAGATGTTGACCAGCAATGGAGAAAAACGATCGAAGCACATAGACACCAAGTTTCACTTCGTCAAACAGCTTGCTGAACGCAACGAAATCAACGTAACCTACTGCCCGACTGAAACTATGATAGCAGATGTGCTTACGAAACCTTTGAATAGAGTAAGATTCGAGATGTTACGAAAGAAGATGGGAATCCTACCTGCAATCGATGAGGAGGAGTGATGGAGTTACAATCGTAGCAACTCAATGTTGCTGTTACCATGCATCGTTTACAGTAGCAACGTAGCAACTATTGATATCAGCATAATAATGTAAAATTTGTTTAATAAAGCTCATTCTCAATTGTTCTCTTAACCCAAGTAGAGGTGTTTTCTTCAAGCTAGATATATCTAACAGGTTACTCCACTGGCGTAGCACTTCTTGACATAGAAAAAACATTCGCTAGTGTTTGGCACGGAGGCTTGATCGTAAAATTGAAAAAACATAATTTTCCACTATACATTATTAAAATTATTCAAAACTATTTATCAGATCGAACACTTCAGGTAAACTATCAAAATTCCAAGTCAGATAGATTTAGTTGATAGGTTCTGACTTCTTCCCCTCAAATCTTACTATCTGTAATCGGTCAGTTAAGTATGATTCGATCCATTTAAGTAGTCTTGACTCGATTCCCATTTTATCAAGCTTGAAAATCAACATTGGAATGTCAAGTCTGTCGAATGCCTTACTGAAATCGGTGTAAAGTGTAACCGTTGGTTCCAATTCGTGGCTTGTTGGCTTTGCCACAAGTTCCTTTTCCTAACACCGTAACCTACCAGTAAGCACCTAAACCAATTCCATCCCAATCGTAGAACAGCCTTACTGGTGGCGTATACCTAGCTGTTCTAGAAATAAGCTTGACCGAACCGTGCATTCGAATATTAGTCAAAGCGTTTGCTCACTCCGACACGTTACCGCCCGTACTGAGCTAGGACAACCACCCCTTATGGAGTTGACCTAATCGTAATGTGACCCTGCGTGGAAGGGCTGCCAACATTTTTGAAATGACAACTTCGGCTTTTCACGAAGATGTGAAAAACCGAAGCGAATAAAACTATGAACATAGCATTGGTCGGGTCTCATTCCTAAAAAGGCTACCCTCTAGTTTAGTAGTGCGCGCCGTTCTGAGTTTCCGTAATATAAAATGTGTATTAGAGTGTAGCATCGTGTATTTAACCTGAATGTGTCCTTTTTTTTAGATAAGCATTTGAAGATTATTCGTAAGCGACCGATCCTAAAGAAAACGTGTTAATTTGTGTTATTAGAAGAAAAGGTAATTAATAATAAGGCATTGTTATATTGTGAAATCGTGTTACAAAATGGTGGTTTTAAAACAAGAGAGAGAGATTAAGGTATACTAATTGCGTAATAGGTCCGTGAGTGTTTCCGGACCTTTTCTTTATTCTGTGGTGGCCTCGGGTGATTCCCGAAGAGTCTCGTTTACTTCCCAGGATCGAAACACTGGACAGAAACCTGCGGCACGACCCTCGTGTAGAGCTAGAGCCCTAGTACGCACCGGGATCGCCATTGCTGCCTCCGCCATCTTGTAGACCGCGCAATCGGCTGCGTGGTCACTCAGCAGACGCCCGTCAGAGTCGATCGCCGAGATCGTCCCCAAAACCAGGAACGCGAATCCTCCCCACCGCTGGTAGGCCTTAGCCACTCCAGTGGGACCCCAGAGTGTCATCGGTCCAGTGGGAGTACTGACGGAAAAGCTCCTTCCCAGCTTCCCAAGAGTATCACCGACATACCTGGACCCTGGTGACGGTAACCCACGATCAACCGTAACCTCGCTGGTGGGCCGTAGCCTGTCCAGAGAGTCGGTCCTCCTCCCCAGCTTTTGTGTGGGCCGCCTGGCCTGATTCAAGCTAAATCTTCATCGCCGCCTCCGTCATCGTGTGTGCCGATCGAAGGACTTCCGCCACCACCCGCGCTGAAGCCCGACCAAGCCGTCGTGCCGTGAAGAAGCGTTCTACCAAGCCATTTCACCCCGGTTTGCCCGTTGGAGGTGCCAAGCTTTCCCAACAACCCGTACGCCTACTGGTGGGCCCTAGCCTATCCGGTTGAGTACCTGCCATTCAACAACGATCTTTGGACAGCCATCTCGGGGCGGAAGTGCTCGCCCGTCGTTAGTAGCAACCTCTCCGGTGCCCGCCTGGCTCCCCTTCGAAGATGCCATCCACAAAGCTAGCCAACGTAGACCGTCGCCGCCAACCATCCCGCCACCAACAACCGCCAATGTAATACGCAAGTATACCACCTCTATATCTCTCTCTCTCTCTATTGTCCAATGGACGAATAAAACGATTATGTTAAGTTAAGCACTGATAGTTACGTCATTTTAAAAGGCGCACTCCCTCAGGTTGAATACATTTCCGCTACTTTTGGTTCGATTCCGTACCTAAAGGGGTATCCAAGCCTCGGATTTGGGTAGTCAGTTTAGGACTTCGACCTCTTTATTGTTTTGATCCACCTTGGTTACATACAAACCGGTTGGCTACCTATTCCACTCATTGATTACAAACCGATGCTCTTACCAGGTAAGTGATCAGCGTTGCAGTGAACGAATTGTTAATATTCAGAGTGAACGACCCTGTGATCAGCAAATATTCCCACATATATTTCCCGTCTGAGCAGCTAGAGGCTACAAAAGTGATTCAACATAGTTACCACTGTCCATTGCACATAAGGTGTAATTAACAAATTCTAACAAGTTTGTTGTAGTCGACCGACCTTTGAAAAATCCATGTTGTGCATTTGTTATTCTTAGTTTGATTTGATTTAACACACATCTATTTATAATAGATTCAAATAGCTTTGGTATGCATGAGATAATGGCAATCCCACGATAATTACGAACATCGGATTTTTTACCAGATTTGTAGATGGGTATAAGAAAAGATTTTTTCTATCCTTTCGGAAACTTTCCAGTTTCAAGTGACATATTGTAATGCCAAATAATGGAGCTGCAAATCCAGTTGCCAGGTTTTTCAGAAGAACCGGTGGAATTCCATCTGGCCCTGGACCTTTGTTTGGATCTAAGTCTTTTAGACCGGTTAAAATATCCTGTAGCATTATTTGATTGATTCCAATGTTGCTGGTAAAGTCAGAAAAGTGGGAGAAATATTCATAGTCGCGATCGGTATCAGAAAATGTACTATAAGTCTCTTGGAAATAAGCCGCAAAAAGATTGCAAAATTTCATCGGAATTTTTTAAAAAGACACGGACAACGTCTTCAGCTTCGGGCTGTACAGACTGTTTAAACTTAACACTAGACAAAGGACGAATATGCACCAGTGAAAACGGGGAAGAAACTATTCTTACGAAAAGTTTCAACGCCCGGAGCGGGAATCGAACCCTCACCCCATAGCATGGTGCGATTATGAGCTTGGTGACCCTAACCGCACGACTACGAGGCTCCACAATTTTCTCCCACTTTACCATCTAACGACATTTTTGATGGAAAATTGCTCGACTTCAACTTAGTTTTTGCATAATTAAAGAAGTTCCTGGGACAGGATTTTATTTCATTCTCGGTTTTTCTGTTGTACTCTTCAAGAGCAGTGAATATGGCTAGATTAAGTTGATTGCAAATGCTTAAATACTTTTCAATGTTTTCTTGACTTTTGTGTCGTCGATATACTTTGTGGGCCTTTTGTTTCCGATTTTTTAAGTTAATAATTTGCATGTTGAACCAGACTGGATTTTTAGAACCATTATTTCATCGTTTTCTCCTTAGTGGAACCTCCGAATGAATTGTTTCCGACAAAATGCTATAAAAAGTCTCAACAGCATATTCTACATCTGGATTTCTTAAAACAGATTGCCAGATTGCTTTCGTTTGGGGCCTTAAGAATTCGAATCGGTTGATAGATGGCTGAGAAATTTATGGTGATACACTTTGTCAAAAATATCTAAAATAATTAAGTTGTACTACTCCCTAGCACTCTTTGAAAGATATCTCGGTAACCGAACGTCCAATCAACTCAATCGGTCAACAGACGGCTGAGAACCGTGAGTGACATTTTTTTGTAACATACATACACACACACATACACACACACACACACACGCACATACAGACATTTGCTCAATTCGTTGAGCTGAGTTGATTGGTATATGTGACTCGGCTCTGTGGGCCTCGGATCGAAAGTCGGTTTTCCAAGCGGTATTTATACCCTTCTTATGGGTGTAAGAAGGGTAAAAAAAAACGATTGCTTGTTTTTTTAGGATTGAGTGTTAGCATGTTGCGTTGTGTCCAATAGCGTGGGACACGAAAAGACATTTTACTCCTGTACACTTTTTGAGTTCCATTTGGGCCCCATATCAACTGTGCAAAATTTCAGCTCGATCGGAGAAACTATATTTTAGCGCCAGCCGTTTTAAGTTTTCATACGATTTACTATGGGGAAAATCACTTTTTCAAAGAAAAATCACCACAGGTTGCCCCTTAACCCCTAAAAATATATCGATGAATGATTTCTGTTGGAAATATAGCGCATTTAGTTCACCACTGGACTATCGCACTAGTTTTCACGAGTGCGAAAACGCTAATAAAAGTGCGCGATTGCATCAAATCAACTCGGTGTCTTCAGAGCACTTGTTCACCATAGATTGAAGAAATAGTGCGCCGAAGACATCAACCTGATTTTATGCAAACGCGCACTTTTATTCACGTTTTCGCACTTGAATTTAATTTTAAAATTAAAAGTCAATACATCAATATCAATTGTGTATATCAATACACAAGCGTTTTCATTGATATAAAACCCTAAAAGCAAATTTGTCTTGAGCCCTTTCCAATATCAAGCACGTTTTCAATGTCAAGCACGTTAAGATATTAAAAAAGTAGTTGAACCCATTAAGTTTTAATGGATTGTCATTAGGATTCTGGATACATTACTGTACGAGTTAATGCACAACACGCAAAAAAAAAATGAAAAAGTTTTTTTTAGAAAAAAAAATTTTCCTTTAAAGTGCCCATCTTGTGATGTATGGAGGAAAGTTAGGCAACTATATTGTCTTTCTTGGAAAAAAAATTCAAAACATAAAAAAGTGGGCTTTTTCTGTAAATTGACTTTTAATTTTGAAAAGATATTTTTTAGCGTGTAAAACATTTTTTTATATTTTTTAAATATGTTTTCTTGAAAGCTTGGACAATTCCCTAAAAGTCCCCCATACATAACTTTTTTGTACAACTTGTCATATTCGAGTTATATTTTCTGTGAAAAAAACGGCTAATGCACAACACGCTAAAAAAACTAACATGAAAAAGTTTTTGTTAGAAAAACTTTTTTTCCTTAAAAGTGCCCATCTTGTGATGTATGGAGGAAAGTTAGGCAACAATATTGACTTTCTTGGAAAAAATTTTCAAAACATAAAAAAGTGGGCATTTTCTGTAAATTGACTTTTAATTTTAAAAATATATTTTTTAGCGTGTAAAAATGTATTTAGAATTTTTAAAATATTTTTCCATGAAAGCTTGGACAATTCTCTAAATGTCACCCATACATCACTTTTTTGTACATCTCATCATATTCGAGTTATTTTTTGTGAAAAAAAAACGGTTAAAGAACTTTGACTCTTTTTAAATGTTAGTCTAGGTTAATTTTGAAAAAAAACAAAATACGCAAAGTTGCTTGAAAAGGTAAAGTCTTGAAACCTACAAAATTTCATGACATTCTGAGGGGGTGCTGCCAACCCCGAAGACGAGTTGGTGCGAAATTCGTCACTTATGAAGTCGCAGTTCGCAGTCCAGTGGTGAACTAAATGCGGTATATTGCGAGGAACAAACTCTCTGAAGACCGCAAAGCGATCTAAGGCATGTGGAAAAAGCTATTGACTGAAAACCGAATGACATGCCAACGCTGTTTAACATGTAAGGAATAACAATTAATAATAAAATCTCGTCATTTTATCGATTGGGTAAGGCTTAATAACTTTTTCCACGAATGTCGCATCGCTTTGCGGTCTTCGGAGGTCTGATTCCTCGTGAAGTTATCTTCAGAAATCATTCAACGATTTATTTTTAGGGATCAATGGGTGACCTCAAACGATTTTTCTTTGAAGAAGTAAATCTTCCCCATAGTAAATCGTATGAAAAACTAAGAATGGCGGGCGCTAAAATATAGTTTCTTCGATCGATCTAAAATTTTGCACAGATAATATGGGACCAAAATGGAACTCAAAAATTATACAGGAGTTGGAGTTTTTCCATTTTTTATATTTTCCCATATAAACCGTGTACCAGGCTAGTGTCCAAGCACTAGGATGTGCAACAAAATCAGCAGAAGGGGCTAGTGTGAAACCTCAATCGCGAAGAAAAACGCTGCACGCGCCTCTAGTTGTGAATGCCACAACTATGAAAATTCAAAAAGATCGATAAAATCGATAATATCGAATTCCTTCACGGACAACTGGTCCGACTGGACAACTATATCGATATAATACACGCTAGTTCGGAAATACCCATTAATGGGTACTTTAATACCCATTTCGAACTAAAGTGGCTTAACCCATTCAATGGGTATTCGCCGTTTACCCATTATTGGGTATCCGACCCGAACTTCATAAAATGGGTATTATAAAACCAATAAAACCATTTTTATTTTGCAAAAAATGGGTAAAAATGCCCCATTTTTGTATATTTTTTTTCCCTGGGTTTTGCATATATAATTGCAAAAGCAAATAAAAAATATAAAAATGAAACACGGTTTTACATCACATTCATTATTTTTGTTTATTAAAATGTAAAATTTTCTATATAAACATAAAAATAATCTAAATTTTGTCGCATTTTCTGTCTGCCAGGGTCTTCGGAACTGGTTGTATGGCATATTCTTGCCTTGTATCCTGCGATTTCCTTCGGAATGTCCATCATCTAGCGTATCTCATTCCTGTAAGTTAATTGGTAGGTGTTTTAGGAAGACAATTTATTACGGGCGTAAGGAGTACGCACAAACAGAAATGAAAAACAAAAACTTACCTTCGAGCTGCCGGAATGTATCTTAATCTCTCCTTTCTGTTGCTGAACCGCATCGGATATATCCGGACACGAGTCCGGACATAACAACCGTTAGTTTTTCTTCTGAATTTTAAACACAAGATCATGAAAATCTCGACGTTAATGTTTCTTCTAACACAAAGTCCTAGAATTTTGAAGATGGCGGCGTTATTTGGCAAACTTATACATGAGTGTTATTTACCCATTGTAGAGTTGACCAGGGAGTACTTCAAAATGTGGCAAAAACACCCATTATTTGAAGCTGGGAAAACACCCATTATTTGACAGCTTGGTACCGGAGCAAAAAATGGGTACCGAAGACCCATTTAATGGGTATTTCCAAACTAGCGTGTGGATTTTCTGCCCCAAGAGAACTTGACATTATGCCATTTAGAAGGCTCTACCAATTATAAAGAAAAGGTGTACTTATTCATCAACTAAGCTAAGGATTTTCAATTTAATTCAATATTAGTTCAAGAACGATCACACAACCCAGCATAATCGCGTTGGTTGGGATAATTTTCTTGAAAACTTGTGTGGTACGAATACCACAAGCGGATGCCAGATAGGGACTCACAGTTAAATTGAATTTATTCATCATACGTAAACCATGTTATACATTCATTGGGTCAAGGAAACTTTTGGTGGAACAAGTACTAATGCGATAACTAATAGATAACTCGCAGTGAAAACCAAGGGGGTCATATACTGCGGTAAAATAGAAAAAATCCAACGGGGTTGCGGTGGTTTCGACCGCCGCAGTCGTTCCGCAAACGTCAAAAGTGCTCGGTTCACGCTAAAAATCTCTCACTCACTTGGTTGCCATAAAATTCAAAAATAATGAAAATTGTTTCATTTATGGTTTATGTAATCGCAATTGTTGCCACAACATATAACTTATTTCTAAACTATATTAGGTGTAGTTTTAGCACATTAATATGCAGCTGTACGCCATTAAACATAATTTAGATTTTCAACTATTTATTTTTGTTTCAAGGTTGTGTGCATACTTTTTGAAGTGTGCAGCAGTTTGACGTTTGCGGAACAGGTCTTCTTTGTCTTCTTCACTCCGCCAGATTGGAAGATTTCTCTGGATAAGCAATACTACCTCGACGATGAAACGAAGCACAACAAACGTTCGAAGTCCGCAAGGTTGTGGCAACAGCGACGAAACAATTCGGCACCAAAAGAATAAAGAATTACCAGCAAGCGTTGCAAAGTACCTAAATGTTATATAACAACTTCTAAAAAACGATCGTTTACCGTATGATCGTGCATTTTTGAAATTGAAATGACCTTGAAATAATGCTAACAACTTACCTGCTGCGTGATTCCAAAGTGGTCTCATAGAATTAGGCACAAAACGATCGGCGGTGTTGACCAGGCCATTATAGATTTTCGACATCCTTTAAATCTTTGATCCTGATAGGGAAATCTTGGAAATCCAATCTAGTTAATCAACTTCCTGAAGCAATTTTTCCTCTACTCTGTTTCTATCAAGCAGAAACGACGTCAGCGGGTCGAGGCGGGCAGCACGTCACTGTTTTGTTTTTGTTGTTTTGAAAGCATGACATTTCAAGCATAACTTTTCAATCCGACGTAACTCGAGAATGTAAACTAAAGACACTATATGCAAAGACACGAAAATTATTGAAGAATCCATATCACTGTTTGATGATTCATTGCTTAATTTGTTTAACTAAGCATATTATTCGAAACGACGTATCTAACTATTTTGATGTTTACAACTTTACTGATACACCGTTTTGATATATGAGAAAATCAAACGACGTATCTAGCCAAAATAAAAAGTAACAGATACACCAAACTGGCACCATACAAAAGCGACGTATCTGGCATGACGTATCTCTAACCAACCCGATGTATGTGTATTTTTATCAAAATTCATTGTGAAAATGATATGCACACTTATTTCTGAATTGCCTGTTCGGTACTTTTTTGACGAGATTATAACAGCAGTACGATCTCGGTAGTTTCGGTAATCGATTTTACTGAGGCTCAGTAAAACAACTGTCAAAATCGTATGGAAAAGGTAAACAATGCATTTTTGCTGAACGAGTTCGGTGCTCAGCAGTTTTAATCTCGTCAAAAAATTACCGAACTCGGTAATCAAAATTAAGTGTGTGGAATGAGTAGGTTTTGTTTCTTACCTAGTACGTGCTATTATGTTTCCAGTTCAAAACCGAATTAGCGACATTTTTTCTATGACTTCCGCTGCTTTTGTCTTGCGTTGGACACAATGTCGGAAGTGGGGCGCTGTATAGTGCACCAGGTGTACAATACAGCGCCCCACTTCCGACATTATGTTTAACGCAGGGCAAAGGCAGCGGAAGTCAAAGAAAAAATGTCGCTAATTCGGTTTTGAACTGGAAACATAATATATCCCTGGTGATGTTGAACACGAAAAAACTTATGAAAAGTCTTTTTATAAAAAACTATTTTAGTGAAATGGTCGTCAACATTGACCATAGTAAGCTCAGTGAAAAAGTTAGATACGTCGATTTGAAAAATTATGCTTGAAATACAGGCAAACATATTGAGTTGTCCAAAAATTGTCTCACGAAACCTAATGCAAGCCTATCCATATACGTGAGAACAAAAGATGTTTACAAAGTTCTTACAGATAGATTAACACGGGAAATCTGAACACAAACCACTACCACATAGGAATTTGGATTGGTCAATACGTTCACCCGGACCTGTGAATAATTCAGTAACAATTTTTGAAAACGACGTATAATCAATGGTGTAGCATTGATTATACGTCGTTTTCAAAATTTGTTACTGAATTGACATCGGTCTCGTCCCTACACGGAGAAACTGAAAAACTCAAAATTAGGTACTTTTAAACTCAATTTTGAGTTCTTTTTCATCTCCCTTTTCATGCGCTCTTTCTGTTGTTGTCAGAGAGTGAAGAGAGAAACAGCCCAACTTTTGCAGTTCCGTGCGTCAAGCCAAAACTGAGTTTCTAGCACAGTACTCAAATTTGAGTGAATACAACCTAGTCAAAATTTCGGTTGGGTGGAAAAAACTTAAAATTAGGTATTTTTTTCACATGGAAGCAAGCGGGAACAACCCAACAAAAACATCGTTTCCATCAACTCAAAATTGGCTTGACGCACGCAACCCCGAAGTTGGGTGGAAAGAACTCACTTTTGGGTAGTTTCGTCTCTCCGTGTAGCTTATAACACATACTTTGAGTGATTTTTTTTCACCGTGTATGTCAGATAGGAACATTTTTAAAGTCCCAGTGCGAAAAATGTCGAGCTCAGTCACACAAGGTTGACCTCGAATGTCAAAGTAGAACTATAGGCTCCTAAAGGCCTATCTTAATTTCTGCATAATTCGATCAAGCATTGATTAAAACGACATGTTTACTTATTTTTTAAGTATTCCTATTAGGTAAAGCCCATAAAATATATTTTCAAAAATTTTAATAATTTTTGCAACACTCCTTGTTTAGCACTCAATTTTGGATAAATTTTTTTTACCGTGTATGTCAAACAGGAACATTTGTTGTCAAAAGTGAGCCAATGTGGTGTCTTTTGCAACCCGCCGTTTCACTTTCGTTACGTCAAGGTTGACCTCGAATGTCAAACAAGACTTGCTCATCATTATTTTAATTTCGAGTTTATTAACTACAGTAGACGTTCGATAACTGCAACATGTTTACGTTTCACTTAGCGAACGAAAATCCGATAACTGCAACGCCTGACAGTGTCAACAAGCCATCAATTGACGTAAAATGAACGAAAAATTCATTCGACTGTTCATTAGGGCTAACATGGCGCACCATTTTGACGTTTGGCGGTGCGATAACTGCAAATTTGTTGCACTTACCGGACTTGCAGTTAAAAAGCATTGCAGTTAAACCGTTTGCACCGACCGAACGTCTACTGTATTCTGTTATTGTTCAAGTTCGGAAAAATTACCATTGAGATCAGAAAACCAAGCTCTTTCGTGTTATGCACCAAAAGCGGGAAAATATTTTTCATTTTAGGACCCTATTCTGGAGCTCGATTCGATTAGGTCGAAAGTAACATTTTTACCCAAATCGTGATTATTTCGTCCGTCTAAGGATATATCTATAGAACATGCACTGCTTATCCTGTGGTATTAATATTAGCACGATATTATATTTCCAAAATTTATTAAAAATTTAAAACATTTCGACGTAACCGCCGAAATCCCGAAAAACGATAAAAATGTTCATTCGACCTAATGTGCGAAAAAGGTCGTTTCTAACCAAAAATAGCTAAATTCAAAAAAACGTATATTCGACCTTTTGTCAACAAAAGGTCCAATGAACAGCATCTGTCAAATGCGTGAAAAACTGTTCTTACGACCTCTGAGTTTGCAATTTTAATTTTGATATTCTTGAATATTTTTCAAGTTGCCTACTTATTGTACTTATTAAAACTGACTAAAAAGTTGACCAGGTGAGTCATAAAGATGAATGCAATCAAATTGTGCTTACCATTCACTTATTTTTACAGAGGAGCATAGTGGTATAAACAATCTGACGCCACAGACAAACAGACGTAACACTTGCAAAATTTCCATCGACCACGCTTTTAACGATCATTTTAAATTTCCATAGTTGTGGCTTTCACAACCAGAGGCGCGCGCATCGTTTTTCTATGCGTTTGACGTTTCACACTAGCGCCTTCTGTTGACGATATTGCACAACACAGTGATTCGTGCAACTTTTCCACCAGGTGATGGTAGTGTGAACTGGGCGATGGATTTCCATGAAAATCGTTCAAGGTGTTACGTCTGTTTGTCTGTGTTTAAATGTTCCAACTCAGCAGATATGAATAATTACGAACAATCGGTCCTCCATCAACTTATCATGAAATTTCAAACTACGCAGCTCCTCCACCATTGGCAGGGAAGTCAGCATTGTGTAATTCTGCACGACAGGAAGCTGAGACTTCGAAGCTTGCTTCTAGGCCTTAAAATGAGGAGATCCGTTCACCAAGTTTCAACTCAACAAATCTCGATCACTACAAAACCTACCTACGTACTATTGACTGCCAGAATCTAAATAGGAAAACACCATCATTTCCAACAACGGATGTTGATAAATGAAGAACTAAGCATGGAATACAAAGATATAGTTTTGACGACATTCTATAGTTATTTCAATTATATTACTTTCCCTCGAAAGGGGCCATGCACAAATTACGTCACGCCTTCAGGGGGAGGGGGGGTTGTATAATGTGACGACCCATACGAAAATGTTTGAGGTCTCATACAAAAAGTGTGAGAAAGGGGGGAGGGGGGGTTGAAAAAGGTCGATTTTTGCGTGACATAATTTGTGTATCACCTCAAACCCATCCTCAAAACTACGATTCTATAATCTTTATCAATTAAATTAAATGACAGCTATAAAGTGGGGGCAACGTTTATAGTAACGCCGTCACTGCACCGCCAATCTGGCAACACAAGTGAGAGAGATAACCGTAACGAACATTCAGTCTGTACCCGAGATACGAACGAATAAAGATGTGTGCAAAAGTAGTCGGTCCCGCGTGTTAAGTTTTTCTTGTATCACCGAAACGCATTGTCCGTTCGATTCCGGTATTCCGCTGGCCTGTTGGGAGTCCGTGTCTGTCGGTCGGTCCACTCTGTTGTCCCACAGGTTATGTGCCCAGAGTTTGTGTGCAGGAAAAAGTGTTTTGCGGGACGAAAAGTGCTTTTGGAAGCCATTAGTGCGCGAAAAGTTTTTGGCGCGGCGGCGGCGTTGGTTTCGTTCGGCACAGTTCATTCGGCGGTGGCTCGAGCTGCGGAGCAGCGCACGGCTGCGATAGTGTGCGTGTGTTTGGGAGGTGACTCGAGGGCGCGTTTCGATTGCTGGTGTGTTCGGGGCCGGGAGAAATTTCTAGCGAAGCAGGTGGAAAGGGCCTGAGTGTTTTCGTTCTCGTCGCGAGTGTCGATCGGAGAAGAAAATGAGTGAGAAATTTCTGTTCGCTCGGTTAAACAACCACAATTTTGCCGTGTGGAAAACGCGCATGGAAATGTACTTAAAGCGCGAAGAACTGTGGAAAGTGATTAGAGACGCAGCACCAGTGCCAGTCACCGATGACTGGACGAAGAGCGATGAAAAGGCGCTGGCGATGATTTTTCTCGCCGTCGAGGACAGCCAACTGAATCTAGTGCGCGGTGCGACGTCGGCAGAAGAAGCGTGGAACAAACTGCGAGTTTTCCACGAGAAATCATCGATGACGTCACGGATAGCCTTGCTTCGTCGCATATGCAGTTTGAATATGGCCGAAGGGGGTGATATCGAGAAGCATTCATACGAGCTGGAGGAGCTTTTCGATAAGCTGGCCTGTGCCGGTCAGCAAATGGAGATGCCGCTCAAAATCGCCATGATCTACCGCAGCTTGCCAGAGTCTTACGGCAGTCTGGTTACCGCTCTGGAGGGCAGACCGGATGCCGATCAGACAATGGAGCTGGTAAAGCAAATCTGGCAACACTGTTGGATAGTTGATGAATGTTTTTTTATTGAGGAAATTTCTGAGTGATTGAAATCTGTGTAGTATTATTTTAAAATTATAGTCGAGTTAAAAATTCGCGAGTTTATGTGCCTTTCGATTGCTTTTTGATCAAATATATGTGCATAAATATTAAAAAATAATCATATTTTTACATTAAAAATCTTGTGCAACGGTACCAAACTCGCATTGTTCTTGGTTGTGTTACTGTATTGGTGCCCGTTATAGATCATTGGTTACTGGCTGATTGCTGCTGCTGATGCTGCTGCTGTTGTTGTTGATTGCTCTCTGCCCTTTCTTGGTGATGCTCAGTATTCTCCGTGGCGCGAAACGCGGCTAGAATCTTGAGAACGGGCCTGAAGGGTGCGGAAGTAGTTTTGTAGGCAAGTAGCCTCGTTTAATTGCAGAGCTGAAGCTAAGCATTTCACATAGTGTAAAATTAACTACCACTATCTTGATGAGCTCACTATAGTACCAGCTAAGTTTCCATGTATGTACATATGTAGTACTTTGTACCTTGCATGCAAGTTTCCATACCTTCGTGGGTTACTTTATAGTGCAGTATTGTCGTCGCGGTTGAAACCCGAAGTTTCCCCACACCCGACAATCGAATTTTCTCAAAATCCATACGTGCAACCTAACGTCGGACGTTGTACGCTGGATAGCGGACCTGGCCCTCCATCCAGCGCACTGTGCCCGACGTACGTCCGACACACGGTTTAGGAGAAAACTCGATTTTCAAGTGTCAAAAATTCCGATTTTCAACTGCACGAACAATATATATTTGTATCGAAAACTGTCAACTGGCGTAATTCAAGGTGTATGTGCGTGCGCGTGTATTTGTTGCCGTTGTGAAGAAAATTGTACATATAATCTGATTTGTGAAAGTGTGTGTTGATACCTTTGGGGAACGTTCGAAAATTACGTCCATCATTTGGGGGAGGGGGGGGGTCTAGAAAAGTGTGACAGTACGTGTATTGGGTATAGGAAAAGTGCGTGACAGAGGGGGGAGGGGGGGTCTAGAAATCCCGAAAAACGATGGACGTAATATTTGAATCTTCCCTTGTAGATTGTTTTGATTTAGACAAATGACGAATAAGGAAATGATATGTTGTGTGGTGTGTGGTAAGACTGAGAGAGACCAAAATAAAATTTTAACATGTATGTACTGTTTTTCGGAAGCTCATTTAAAGTGTCGTAATATCGTTGGAAATGCTGCAGTACGCATAAAGCAAAATATGTACTTTTGTACCAATCAATGTTCTTCTAATTATCAACGCATTTTTGAAATGCAGAATAGTAAACCGTCTTTGATCGCCTCCTTGTCCGCTGAGCTCAAAAGCACCGTAGCAAAAGTAGTAACCACTGAAATGCATTGTGTTAGGTCCGAGATGAAACTGCTAGTTGATACTATTGAGTCTTCTCAGGAGTATATCTCAAACAAATTTGATTCAATTGTCGATGAATTTAGTGCCCTGAAATCCGAGAATGAAAAACTGAAACAGCAGGTTAAATTGTTGGAAAACTCTCTCAATAAGCTGTCAGGAACGGTTCATAAACTTGAAACGAATGTGGACAATAATACCAAGTCTTCGATTAGCAGCACTGCCATTCTTCACGGTATTCCTTTTTCATCCGGTGAAGATGTTCATAACATTGTTTCGGAATTTATGGATCATATTGGAGCGGAAGGTCATATTGACTCCATTCAAGCAGTGTCAAGAATTTATGAAAACAAAAAACTTGTAAACCCACTGATACCTATAAAAATAATCTTTAAAACTATGGAATTTAAAGAACAAGTTTTTCAATTAAGAAAAGCCTGTGGAAAATTGTTATCAACTTCTATTGATCCCCGTTTGACGAGAAATGGTCAACCAACAACAGTTAATCTCAGAGATGAATTAACACCCCTATCGTTAGAACTACTTAAACATGCAAGGGAATTACAAAAATCGTTGAACCTCAAATATGTGTGGTCTGGTAGGGGAGGGACCGTGTTTATTAAGAAAACTGAAAATTCAAAACCATTCAGTATTAGAACAAGACATGATTTAGACACCACAATAAGTCTCATCCGTGGGTCAACATAAATTCCGGATCACTTCCAGTGTCTTTCGAGTATTATATCACAATAGCAATGGCTAACGCAACTAATTATCAGCATGATAGTATCGATGATTTCAATGCACAATGCGATAACAACTTGAAATGTTTGCGTATCGCTCAATGGAATGTAAGGGGTATTAATGAACTTCAAAAATTCGATAATATTGCTTTGTTTCTGGATAATTGTTTAGTTCCGATTGATGTATTTGTTATAGGAGAAACCTGGTTAAAATCAACCAATTGTAGTTTATATACAATTCCAAAGTATAACGCTGTGTTTTCGTGTCGTGAGACGTCATCTGGGGGTTTAGGAATGTTCATAAGAGATACCTATCAGTACAAAGTTGTAAAAAATGAGACGTTTGATGGATTCCAATGTGATGTTTGTTCCAATTCGTTTGTTACACGTCCTGCGAGTAATAACATTCTTGATCATTTTATCAACAAGAAAAATGATCTATCTTGTATTCGTCATGATACGATCTACTCAGATGTGAGTGACCATCTGCCTGTAGTTTCGTCATTTAAACTCTCTATCGAAAAAGAACGCATTACGCTCACTAAAAACTATGTAAATAAAAATCAATTAAATGCAATGTTCACTAATTATATAAACGAATTTGTTTGTTTTGAAGATGTTAATTGTTCTTTATTAAATATAGTCAATACTTATAATGAAATGTTATCACATTGTACTGTTAAAAAAAGTGAAACCGTAAATTTAAAATCAAAATATTGTCCGTGGCTTACTTTTGATCTTTATCAACTAATAAAATTGAAAAACAAGTATTTGAAAAAAATGAAAAATAGGCCAAACGATCAGCACTTGGGAGAAATGTTGAAACACATATCCAAAAAATTAGAAATTTCAAAAAAGTTTGCTAAAACCATGTATTACAAAAATTTATTAGAAACTACTAACAATACAAAAGTTTGGAAAAATATGAATGAAATTATGGGGCGAAAGAAGCGGAAAAACGTTATTAAACTAAAAAATGGAAGTGTAGAAACAAGCAATCAAGTTAAAGTTTGTGAAATTTTTAATGAATATTTCTCAACTGTTGGAATTAAACTCGCAGAACAAATACCAAAAACTTCTATAGCTGATCCTCTAAGTAATATACATCATTTGAACCACTCAATTTTTCTCCAGCCTTCAAATGTCAATGAAGTATTTCTTATAATAAAAGAAATTAATGCAAATAAGAGCAATGGCCCGGATATTTTTCCAGCAAATTTGTTAAAGAATAACATCCAAAAGTTTTCGCATATTTTTTCACATATGTTCAACCAAATCCTTTGTTCTGGAATCTACCCAAATTGCTTGAAAGTGGCAAAAGTTGTACCAATTTTTAAGTCTGATGACGCGAGTCAGCCTTGTAACTATCGTCCAATATCCACACTGTCTGTATTTAACAAAATATTTGAAAAGTTACTCGTTAAAAGAATAATAGATTTTTATAACAAATACGATGTGCTGTATAAATATCAGTACGGTTTCCGAAAAGGCTGCAGTACATCAACAGCAATAGTAGAACTAGTAGATTTTCTTATTGATAAAATTGATTGTAAGTGTATTGTAGGAGGACTTTTTATTGATTTAAAAAAAGCTTTCGATACGCTGGACCACAGTATACTGTTAAAAAAGTTGGAATTCAACGGAATAAGAGGTATTGCAAATAATCTGATACGAAGCTATTTACAAGACAGACAGCAGTATGTAGTAATTGGTGATAGTAAAAGCTCCTTGCGCGCGGTTAATGTCGGCGTACCACAGGGGAGTAATATTGGGCCTCTTTTGTTTTTGACTTACATCAATACCATTGATTGGAGTACCAAGGCTATTGAGTTGTCCAAAAAATGTCTCACTAAACCTAATGCAAGCCTATCCATATACGGGAGAACAAAAGATGTTTACAAAGTTCTTACAGATAGATTAACACGGGAAATCTGAACACAAACCACTACCACACAGGAATTTGGATTGGTCAATTTGCGGACGATACGGCCATTTTTTACCCTCACAGTGATACCAGAACCATAATTCAAAACATTGAACGGGACTTGAAAATCTTAATTAAATATTTTAACGCTAACTTGCTGTCAATAAACCTTTCAAAAACCAAATACATGCTGTTCCACAGTCCACGAAAAAAACTGGAAAACCATAATCATCCTTGCATTGGTACCGATGTTATTGAGAGAGTGTCTACAATGAAATACCTTGGCCTTAATATGAATTCAACATTATCATGGAAATATCATGTCAAATGTATAGAAAACAAAGTCTCTTCTTCATGCGGAATGATATACCGTGTGAGTCCGTTCGTCCCGCGGCATGCGTTAATGAAGTTTTATTATGGCTGCGTACATTCTCTTTTCCAGTATCTTATAATTGCTTGGGGTCATACACAGCTAGTTTCGATTACCGACTTCGGTAAAATTTTACTGGGTTTTTGAACTGCTGACTTCTCGGTAATGTTGCCATTACTGAAGAGTCAGTAAACTAGTAAGTTGATCAGCTGTCAAAAAAATACTGGGCAAGTCAGTAATTGTTTAAGGGCAATTTTACT
This sequence comes from Aedes albopictus, assembly GCF_035046485.1. Classification (NCBI taxonomy): domain Eukaryota; kingdom Metazoa; phylum Arthropoda; class Insecta; order Diptera; family Culicidae; genus Aedes; species Aedes albopictus. The sequence goes on from NC_085138.1 coordinate 216,531,435, forward strand.
GAACTTCAGTAATTTGTTTGTTTACCGTTGATTACCGAGTTTTTCAGTTTTCCTAAATTATTCCCGCATCCCGTACCCCGGCTTTCCAGTTCTAGTTTATTCGTATTTCATTCTGGCATTCATGAATACAGTGAAGAGGCTCGATTTTCTCTGCATTCCCGCCAACATGTGAGCGGAATGTGAGGGATCTGCGTTGAATTTGTGGAAGAAGCGAACACGGAGTTGTATCGGTAATAGTATCCGGCTGGAGAAGCCTCGTCAGCACCTTCGTCGATCTAGTTGTTTTAGCTCCAAAATAATCGCCTAATCACTCGTTTCACAAATTTACCGCTGATATTTACTGCTTACCTGGCAGTTGGAGGGATCACAGAGAAAATCAATCCTCTTGTGCGTTCTGAAGACATTGTACCATTTTTCTTGTGCATCTGGCTACTGCTGCTGCTGCTGCTAGAAATGCTTACGCTTTGACAGCTTCTCGGTGGGGTAGTCGAATGTTTACGTTTATTTCTCGCGAAAGCTCGGTAGAAAAGCAAAAACTACTGAAAGTCGGTACTTGGCTTTACTGATTTTTTGACTGAATTCAGTAAAGTACCAACATTACTGTAGATCAGTTGTTGCAGTTTCCATACTCAGTAAAAAGTGATGTCTTTTCACTGAAAGTCAGTAAATATTCGTGCTGAATACTGAATTTTCGCTACTTTTGTGATTTACAATCTGAGCTCGGTTGAAAAAATTACCGAAACCCTAAATCATGAATAAGTGTGTACTAGTAAATCTAACTTGAAAAAACTCCAAGTGCTCCAAAATCGCTGTATGAAAATTATTTTCAAATTGCCAATACTTTATCCTACGCTTCATCTCTACACTAGCACAATGCACAGTGTACTACCAATACGTGCATTACTTGAACTACAATCGTCCCTATTTGTGCATGATGTTCTACGTAACCAGAACATGCATCATAATTTTAGTTTTACAACAGCGAATCATGGTCATGGTACAAGACAAGCTAATAATTTAATACAATCAAGAGCGCGAACAAATTTTGGACAAACAAAGCTATCCTATTTTGGTCCTCTCAAATATAACTCCCTTCCGGGACACCTAAAACAGATAAATAATCGTGATACATTCAAAATAAAATTGAAACATCATTACAAAGGTAACATAAACACATTTTTACTTTGAATTATAATCAACTATCTCTTTATTATATTCAGTCTATTCAATCACTCATAATTTGTAATATCAGCTTCTATTGTTATTATCCGTTGCAAGAAAATAGAGAGCGAAAATGGTGCAAAATCGCTAATAGACCTCCGCTCGTACGTTTTATCGTTATGGTGTCTTTAACAATAAGTGCGCGAATATGCCAAAGAATACTGCGCCGGAAACACCAACACGATTTACCGTACTGGCGGAGGTATACGAGCACTCGCGCTCAAAAATTTTCTCGCAACGCATAATAATATTAATGTATAAATTGTAATTATCGTTTAGCTAAAATGGATCCTTAAAAGGAAAGCTTATTTCCACTGGATCCTCACTATTCCCAGATAAAAAATTACCATTCATTACATAGTAAATATTATTAACATATGACTGGTTTTATTGTTCACAATAAAACACATAGTAGGGTAAGTGCTCCAATTATGGCTATAGTACCAATTATTCGCCATAGTTGATTTTCACCCTTTAACGATGTAAATCAACAAGAAAAAAATATGGACAACAGATCACGTTCACAAAATATGGTTGCACTCATTTAAACTCCACATTTTGCTCAAATTATGGTAGAAATAAATCATTTTCCTTAAAATTTCGGCTTCCTTGCACCCTTTTTCGCCATAGTGTACCAGTTATGGCTAATCCCATAAGGAATGCATGCAAATAGTGCGAAAAGGAACCGAAGTTAACAAATGTAGCCATAACTGGTACAGGATTCCTATCATTGGCACACGCTTTAATAAATACTAAAGGTAGTTTTGGCTCCGTTTCTATATTTTTCCTGTAAAGTATGCTAGCTCAGCTATCTTTTAACATATTGGTGATATTCGTTGGTCTTCTTGTTATTTTTATACAAATAGTTTTGCTTAGGTAGTGCCATAATTGGTACACTTACCCTAGATATATTGTTACTTTTTATAATAGAAATCAAGCCCATATAGTTCGTACAATAAGTGAACATTAGCTTTATTAGTGACTAATTGATTCGATTGTTTTTTAGTTACTATCAGTAAAAATTAATGTAAGTTGTTTTTATATAATTGCAAAAGTGCCTGCAAAGTTCTCATGGACTTTTTATTAAAAAAGAGTTTATTTCTCAATTACACTTAAAAACAATTCGTAACAAATAAATAACAATAAACATTATTGTTGCTTGGATCATGTTTGTATAATCAAATACAAAATGACTTGACATATTTTTTATAGTTTTCGTTTTAAATTTGAGTACAGTAGATGTTTCGGTTATCGAATGTTATTCGCTAAAACGTGCTAAAACTTCAACGACTGGCAGACGTCAAGCCGTGTTGGCAGAGGAAGCTCTCAATGAATAACTGAGGAAGTAGTTATAGAAAACTAGCTGAAAAGCAGGTTTTAGCCAAGCGAGGACGTTACGACAAGAAAAAGATGAACAATGATTTTTCTAATGTTTTCCAATAAATTAAAGGAATCTAGCAAATAGTAAACTACCATTGATAACAATACAAATACAATTTGTTTAATGGGGTCAATTGAACAGATGTTAAAATAAACATGCAATAATATTTGTTGTTATGTAAACAGATTTCGCCTTTGAAAAACCAAAGAATTCATATTTCTCGGTAACATTTTTCTTCAGCATTTACAGATACTAATGGCCACATGGATTGTGAACGATTTATGGTATGGGTCATACGACCTGAGGTCTGACTTGTGATATTTGGCAGTTATTTGAAAAGATTGATGATAGATCTTATCAACAGCTGCCAAGCAACACATACCAGACAGACATCAGAGTGTTTGACTCTTATCATAAAATGTGCATATCATTCTGGCGGCCATTAGTGCTCGTAAATGCTGGATATAAATGTCAGTGGGAAATATAAATTCTATGAATTTTCAAAAGCGAAAACTGCTTACAAATAACAACAAATATTATTGTATTTTTATTGTAACAACGATTTATTTGACGCCATTCAATTAATTGTATTTGTATTGTAAGAACAATTAAATAACATTAAGATATATTGTTTTCTTTTGAAAATTGCCCTAAAAATGTCTCATAAAAACACAATACATTCTATTGTTTTTCGCGAAAAAGTGTATGAAAATTTTCTCAAAATTTTATGGTTAAGATACATAACAACCACCATTTTTATTGTAAAAGTGCCATTTACCATTCGCCGAATGGTATAGAACAATAGGAGTGATGGTGAGTGTGCTGTGCAAATTACAATATGTTTAATGGTGAATATTTTTCGAAAAAATGGTGTTGTAACAATAAAATTTATCGTATTTTTATGATATTTTTTATCAGGGTTCCCTTTGAATTTGCACTACACCTTCACACTATTAGTTTTTTTTTGTTTTGTTTGTTAATTTAGTTGCGTCCACTACCAGGGGGCTCAACTGAGCTTTTTGGTGTGGGGGTTAGTGGTGGGCCGCAAAAAAAAAAAATAAAAAAATAAATAAAAAAAAAAATAAAAAAAAAAAAAAATAAAATAAAATAAAAAAAATAAAAAAAAAGCAGAAGTTGATAGATGAGCATCAGCGGCGTCAAGAGCGTTCGGGCGACACCACACACTAAGATTTTTTCGCCGAATCTCGGCAAACTGATTGCCGAGATTGGCACCGCTGAGTGCTCGGCAATCATCTCGGCAAAAAAAAGATTTGCCGGGAACCTCGGCAATCACAAAAATTGACAGCTGTTAATATTTTGCCGAGATTCTCAGCAAATATATTTGCTGAATTCTCGGCAAACAAAATTTTCAGTGGGAATAAATTTGCTGAATCTCGGCATTTTTTTTGTTTATTTTTCAGTAGAAAGAATATTTTTAGCTCACAAAGAAACACAGTAGAGAAGTTTTATCCTCGTATATGTATTTTACATTTTTTTTTCAAGGAAATGTTCTTCAAAATAATCAATTGGTTGCTGGTGGTTTCATTCTCTTCCATAAGTAAACACACTGAACTCCCAGCTGCAACTCCCAAAATCGAACAGCTCCTCGAAGGGCAGCAGCAAAAAGGTCCTAAAATAGATTGAGGGGATATGAAATTCAATAGCAATAAGTTATTTACAGAAAGTTCTTACATTCTTAAAAATTTTCACTTAGTTTGAAAGATCACTACTTCATTTATTATTCATGTAGCACCTTCAGCACCACGTAACACTGTTTTGTTTTTTTTTCTGGAAGGCTGCAAAACTGACAGTTGTCTTGCTGAAATTCGGTAATCTCGTTTGCTGATTTCAGTAAAATCTGTGTTTGCCGAAAGGTTCAGCAAAAAATGCTGTAAGTTTTCGTAGTTTTCAAGCAACTTGCTGATATTTCGGTAAAACGTTTTGGACAATCTCGGCAAAAGCGAGTTATTTGCTGAAGTATCAGCAAAATCTTGAGTTGCCGATTGAAATCAGCATTTTTTTCTGCCGAGCTCAAGAATCATTTTTAAGTGTGCAGTGAAAACGCGATGAAAATGAACAACAAGAAGAAGAAGAGTGAGCGCGTGTGTTATCAGTGCGGCAAACCGGGACATTTTCGCCGAAATTGTCCGCAGCAGCCGAAGAGCGGACCGAGCGGTAGTGATGTGAAGCGCGATGTGAAATCAAAGTTCGGTGGTGCGAAGGCGAAGCAGGCCGAAGAAAGTGATTCGGCTATTTGCTTTGTGGCTGGAACGAGTTGTAGTGGACCTTGGATTGTCGATAGTGGCTGTTCCAGTCACATGACGAACGATAAGTCGTTCTTCGACAAACTTGACACGAGTGTGAAAGTGAAAGTCGTCCTTGCTGACGGGTCAGAGACGATGTCCGGTGGAATTGGAGAAGGCACAGTGAAATGTGTGAACGGTGAGAACTGTATGGTGGACATTCCGTTCAAGGACGTTCTATACGTGCCCTCACTGGACAGTTGACTCATATCAGTGAGAAAACTCGTGAAGAGAGGACTAAAAGTGGAATTCAGTGGTTCGCGGTGTGACATCTTGTCAGCTCAAGGTAAAGTGGTGGCTTTTGCGGAACCCCGCGGCAATCTGTTCGCGTTGAAGGTCGCAGAGGAAGCTCGGCTGGGCAAGGAGGCTCGGCACCTGCGGAATTGCCAGCACACCTGGCATCGCCAGCTTGGCCATCGGGACCCGGCGGCTTTGGATGAGATCCAGAGGAAGGAGCTGTCCAAGGACTTCAAGATTCAGGATTGCGGGATCCGGCAGGTTTGTCAACCTTGCCTTGAAGGTAAATCATGTAGAATTCCATTTCCTAAAATCGCGGCCAATCGGACCCAACGTGTTCTCGACGTTATACATACGAATGTATGCGGCCCAATGGCACACGTGACGCCAGGGGGTGCCCGCTATTTAATGACAATCATTGATGATTATAGCAGATACACTGTCTTGTGTCTGTTAAAGCGAAAGAGCGATGTAGCTGATTGTATTGTCTATCCAGTTGGAATCAAGACCGACATTCAATCAAACATTGCAATTTTCTTGGTCCACAAGTGTCGCAACTGTTTCGCATCTAGTGCGCTGTGTTGCTGACAACAACGGGAAGGATGCGCACTACATTTGACATGATTAAAAAACGTCGCGAGTTGGGTCGCGTCGCGACTTGATTGTGCGAAGTCCGGTTTGGTGGCGGCCCGACAATATTAAGAGATATGTCGCGCACGTCAAGAACATGTTTGGTCGGGGTCGGGCTCCATATGTAATAAGATCTGATGGCGGGGGCGAGTACATCGGCCATGAACTGAAGCGATATTATGAGCAGGAGGGTATTCAGGCCCAGTTCACCGCAGCCTACTCCCCCCAGCAGAACGGAGTGGCCGAGCGTAAGAATCGCTCGCTCCAAGAAATGGCCACCCCGAATAAAAAATACAGTAGAAAAACCGAATGTTGTATTGTAACAGTACTATTTAGAACCATATTGTTACAATTAACACCACTGTAAAAATAAAAAATACAAAAACAATAAGATGTAATGTAGACACCATACAGTGAATTGTAAATAAGATTTTTACAATATACTATACGGGTTGTTAAGTATCGTAACAATATAAAAAAATATTTTTCTCCATATATATTTTTTTACAAAACCATACATTTTATTGTAAATGAATTGTTCGAAATACTGATACGTGGGCTTTAATATACCGTACATTGTATGGTACACGTATGGTTTCAAACAATAAAATGTACGGTAAATATATTGTTTTTAATTGTAATTTCACTACTGGTTATAAATTTAATCATGGTTTTGGAATGGTTCTCTTTTGTTATGTTGTATTGTTTTACATTAGATAAACCATATAATGTTATATTATCTCGTCATGTTCCTTCGATAATGGCAGTTCTAGCCAAACTAACCTAAACTCGTCTAAGTCTGAGTAGCCTCTGATTGCATTAACAGTTAAAGCTTAGGCTCCCATGTCCCACCAGCCAGATAACTGGGTTTTGCAAACTAAGCATTATTTGTGGCAACACTTTGAGCGGCATGATGGAACTATGCCTAGCGCGCTAAGTGTTATTAGACCACTAATGTAGTTGCATGAAGTGGGTGACGAGGTACATAAGTATCATTACAGCGTGCTTAACCGTTATTGCAATATTGAGGCTCCATTTTGACTGAACTATGAAATATGTACATAACAACTTATAAGAAAACTGTCAAGTTCGATTCAACTATAAGTTAGGTTAAAAAGCGAAGACGAACTTATATCAGAAGTCGTTTCAGTGTCCAGTCCAGTCCTTATGTTAAAAATGTCAAAGATAAATCGCATTTAATTCGGTTGTTGAACAAGGCAATTTCACATGAGAGAAGAAGAGAAAGAATAGTGTTGAACTCATCCACTGATTTACGGTAATCTGGCCTGCGTCTTTCCGGGTTGACCTACATTCGTATTCCTCTCATCGCACTCTACATACCTAGCCCACCATATCTCTTGGATATGCAGTCATTAGAACACCTGGTTTACCACTTTATTTAAACATTTTATTGACTTTAAATAGATGTTTCAACTTATTCACTTTTTTCTCTTTCATTTCCTTTGCAACAAAAATGTCACGAACATCAACAAAACAAAGCACGGAAAAAATCATAAACTGAATAAATAATTGAAAATGCACGGAAAAAGATTGCTTCGGAATAGTAAATGGTTCAAACGTAAGAAAAACAGTATAATATATTGTTACTTAAAGATCGGATGTAAATGTATAGTAGCTACCAATGTGCAAAGCTTTTAGCGAACCATTCCATTACAATACACTATATTGTAGCTGGTACACTGTATGGTACAGGAATGGTTTTCACCAAATACCCTATGGTTAGTTTTTATCCGGGACCTGCATGCTTCTTGATGCAGGTCTTGACAAGAAATACTGGGGGGAGGCGGTGGCCACGGCAGCGTACTTGCAAGATAGATTGCCATCCCGTGCAGTGGATAGTACGCCTTACGAAAGGTGGTTCGGCAGGAAACCGTCGCTGTCACACCTAAAGATTTTCGGTTGCCCTGCATTTGTTCACATCCCCGATGTGAAGCTGGATAGCAAAGCGAAGAAGTTGCTTTTCGTGGGTTATTGCAGCGATAGGAAAGCGTACAGGTTCTTGAACACGGACACAAACGAGATCACCATAAGTCGCGATGCTCGGTTTATTGAGCTTCAGGAGGAGATACCTGCGCCGGTTGGTCAGCAAGCGACTGAAGATCAGCATTTCGTTGTGATAGATGGCTCATCCAGGAAATCGAAGGAGCATGCAGAACCAGGTAATCCAGGGCAGCCCCAGGACCAGGAAGATTCTGAGGAAGAAGCTTACTTCGACAGGGATGATGAACAGGACCAGCCCGACCAAACGAAAGCGACAGGATCAGATCAGAAGCGGAGCACCCGAGGCGTGTTGCCAAAGCGATTGGAGGACTACGTCGTCAACGCGGCAATGCTGGCACAGGAGGAGCCAGCGACCTACGAGGAAGCAGTGTCCGGAGCCGAACAGGGTTTGTGGAAAGAGGCGATGACGGAGGAATATCAGTCGCTGATGAAAAACCGAACGTGGAAGCTTGTGGAACTACCCACTGGACGGACATCAATAAGCTGTAAGTGGGTGTATAAGAAGAAGCACGACAGCTCCGGCAACATTTCCAGATTCAAAGCCCGGTTAGTCGCAAGGGGCTTTTCTCAGAGGTTCGGAGTAGATTATGATGCCGTTTTCGCTCCGGTGGCGACTCAGACAACTTTGAGGATTCTCCTGACGGTCGCCGGTCAAAGGAAGATGCATGTGCACCACCTCGACGTAAAGAGTGCTTACCTCCACGGGAAGCTTAAGGAGGAGGTGTATATGCAACAGCCAAAAGGATTCGTCGTTCGTGGAAGGGAGAGGTTCGTGTGCCGGCTCGAGCGGAGCCTGTACGGCCTCAAGCAGGCCGCACGCGTGTGGAACGAGACGATCAGTACAATGCTACAAGAACTCGGTTTCACTCAATCGGTAGCAGATCCATGCCTCTTTGTGAAGAAGTTGGCCAACGGTGGTGTCATCTATCTTCTCATTTACGTTGACGACATGATTGTGGCGAGTACGGCTCTGAAGGAGATCCAGAATGTCGAAGAAGAGTTGCAGAAGAAGATTTCGTTGACGTCACTTGGTAAAGTTAACCAATTTCTGGGTGTGAGAGTGACAAGAGTCGAAGAAGGATTTTTCAGCCTAGATCAGAACGTGTTCACCAAGGTTGTTGCGCAACGGTTCGGCTTACAGGACGCCAAAGGTTCGAGTATCCCTCTCGATCCTGGATATTACCGCAGCCGGGAGAACAGCCAGCCTCTGGAATCGAACGAACTCTACCACAGCCTGGTGGGAGCCCTTCTTTATATAGCGGTGAATACACGGCCGGACGTAGCCGCAAGCGTGTCCATCTAAAGCAGGCAGATCAGCAGTCCCACAGAGACCGACTGGGTCGAACTCAAACGGGTCGTACGATATTTGTTGAAGACCGCTAACTACAAGTTGAAGTTGTCGGCCACGAGGGATGAGCAGCTAAATCTCGTCGGGTATTGCGACGCGGATTGGAGTGGGGACCCGTCGGACCGGAAATCGAATTTCGGCTTTCTATTTCAACTGGAGAAGGCTACAGTTTGCTGGGCGAGCCGGAAACAAACCAGCGTCTCCTTGTCCAGCATGGAAGCCGAATATATGGCTCTATCGGAAGCGTGCCGTGAATCGATCTGGCTGAGACAATTACTGGACGAAGTAGGCGAGCGGCAGATGAAGCCAACTACCATTCTAGAAGACAACCGTGGTTGCATCGAGTTCGTGGAGACCGATCGGAAGTCAAGAAGGTCGAAACATATCGACACTAGGATGCACTACACCAAGGACCTGTTCGATAAAGGCGTGGTGGTTCTCCAATACTGCCCGTCGGAGGAGATGACCGCGGACATCTTAACAAAACCGTTAGGCGCGGTAAAGCAGCAGCGATTCGTGAAAGCGATGGGACTGGTCAGTACCGATGGCCGGGCTGAACCGGTTCCGTGACGTCGAGGAGGAGTGTCAGCTATAAAGTGGGGGCGACGTTTATAGTAACGCCGTCACTTCACCGCCAATCTGGCAAGTGACAAGTGAGAGAGATAACCGTAACGACCGTCAGTCTGTACCCGAGATACGAACGAATAAAGATGTGTGCAAAAGTAGTCGGTCCCGCGTGTTAAGTTTTTCTTGTATCGTCGAAACGCATTGTCCGTTCGATTCCGGTATTCCGCTGGCCTGTTGGGAGTCCGTGTCTGTCGGTCGGTCCACTCTGTTGTGCCTTATTAAACCATATCTGCTAAATCAATGATAACGTTGTTATATACCCTTGAAACACGAATAACGAAATCTGAGAAATAATAAAACCTCGATTCCGAGCACTCGATGTCGTTAGAGGCTCGGTAGGTAGAAGTTGTTGGAGGAATAGTGTCCGACCCCTGACAAGTTTGACTTGTAGCATTAGGAAATGTCCCACCCCTTGAGCTGGAGATGACATACACGGTAAAAAATCTGCACTGTGATATGAACGGATTGGCACTTGAATTCGCACTACTGTTTAATCAGTTTGTTATCAATTAAATATCATTCGAAACGGAACATCCAATGCCTCTTCAATTTTAATTGAACTTCACTTCAATTCGTTCGAGAATTCGTTGTTGACAATGTTTTGAATTCGAATATAGAATTAAAAAAAAAGAAAAAAAAAGTGCTGCTAACTGCACCCAGATTCGATACCAGGACCTTGAGATTCACGATCATCTGTTTTACCACTACACTACCTCACACCTGTTACAGAGGTTCGATTCGAAGCGAAACACTTTCTACCACCTGTCATCTATATTTACTTTCATACCCAAAACAGTCATTATCAAATCAACAGCTTTTCACTTTGGATCGTTCTGCTTTGTATACTAGTGCATATTGAAGTGATTTTTAGTTGATTTCTCCGGTGGGTTTGTTTTGGTTATCAAATCAACACTGACAGCATTGCGATTTCAAAGGAAAAGCCTTTCTGATCATGCACTGAAAATAATCGACACGCCTCATCCATGTTCTTTTACACGTTGATGTATCGTTCAAAACAGCACGCTATATTAACGTGTAATTCCTTTGAATCAGATGTTGAATAGTTGAGGTTTTGACCCACTGTCTTTTACACATGATTTTATCGTGTTTGAAAGTATGTTTATGTATCGATAATGGAAATGGTTCGCCTATAACGTAATGTACATCACCGAACTCGCCCGCGTTAAGTAGGTCCTAGCATACTTCATTTTTGGTGAACAGGGACCCGCAGCTGGGTGCCTGGTACTGATAATCTAAGAAATTTGACATTTATGATGCCAAACTAACGTGTTTTACACATGATTTCGAAAAGTAGATTTATGACTGGTTTGACACGTTAAAATCAGATGTTTCCTAAGTGGTGAAAATTCATGTTTGAAACATATGACTCGAACGTGTAGAATATTTTCAGTGTGCTGATTGGCATGTTGACTAGTTAAGGGCGGACGGGACGGTCGGGGAAATATCCGCCATTGCTCTGTTGCTACTAAGATGGTAATCTCAGATTCTACTTCATATTTTACAACAAAAACCTATCACTGTGTATGCTCACTTGTAGTGCATATGCTGATTGTTTTTCAGCATCTTCAGTGCGATAGAACTCGAGATTACCATCTTCAAAATCGCGAGGCAAATTGTTAGAAAGAGAGGCAAGATAGGAAAAATAACACGGCGTCCCGTTTCACCTTAAGGGATTTTTCCCTTACATTAGGCGTGCAGAATTTTTACCGTGTAAGTTGACGCCGTTGTCGTGGATTGTTATTGTTGTGTGAGAAAGTGAAGAGAATGCTAGTTAAATGATAACAGTAAATAAATAAGGTTTTATAGTTTTTGTTCGGATCCGTATTGTATTTCTTTCTGACTATTCTCGCTACGCTGAAATCCCTGTTGCATTCTGCCGGAAAACTAGTTGTGGTTGTTGTTGTTCAACAGGTAATGGTCCCAGTATAGAGAAAAGGATCAGAATGATTTGTGGTTAGTAAGAGCCGCGGAAAAGTTGGACTGGAGTGTTTTAGACTGTTTACTATAATTTGAGCGCAAGCGCGAGTGGTGATAATGAGCGATACAAAGGTTATCATGGAACGGCTGAATAATGTCAACTGGGCCAGCTGGAAGATCCGGATGGAACCATTGCTGGTTAAGGATGGCTTGTGGGTGTGGGGCAGAGTCCAGTACGACCGAACAGGTTACGCAGGGAATTCCGACAACTAACGGTGGACAACCGGCGGAAGGGAAACTTCAGAATACGCGCACGGGTCGAACAAAAGTAACTACTGTGATAACGCGTCTTTATTCAAGTAGGTTTACATGTGGAATGGAAACGGAAATTCTTTTTCTTCTCTTCTAGCTCTGCTCTGCTATCTCTGTCACCGTCGCTGTCACACTTCGCATGGGGGGAAGGACAGTAACGGTCGATGGAGGAAATATCGCCGGGTACATGACACTCAACACTCCTCCTCGATATTTGCTGTTGTTCTGCAACTCATTGACCGTTGTCGACCAGGCCCAGCATCTCGGCGAATCGTTTTTGCTTCACCGCACCGAGGGGCTTAGTCAATACATCAGCTACCATAGTCTCTGACGAACAATACTGCACCGACACAACTCCTTTCTCGCAAAGGTCCCTAGCGTAGAAAATCCTCGTATCTATGTGCTTTGACCGCCTGGACTGACGATCTACTCCAACGAATTCGATACAGCTTGTATTGTCTTCACGGATTGTCGTTGGTCCGTCCTGTTTAACGCCCATTTCTTCCAGTAGCCTGCGAAGCCAAACGAGTTCCTTGCACGCCTCGGAAAGGGCAACATATTCGGCCTCCATGCTCGAAAGGGATATTGCGGCCTGCTTACGACTCGTCCAACAAATTGTAGCTTGGTTCAGCTGAAATACGTATCCAGTTACGGACTTGCGATCAGTAGGATCGCCGCCCCAGTCCGCGTCGCTATAGCCAGTAAGTGCCATCCGTTGCTGTCTGTTCACTGAAAGTCTCAACTTATAGTCACTGGTCGATAGCAGATAACGGACGACTCGCTTCAGCTCTGCCCAATCAGTCTCCGATGGTTGGCTTATCTTCCGGCTTAATATCGAGACAGACGCCGCTACGTCTGGCCGCGTATTGACCGCCACGTAAAGCAACGCACCCACTAAGCTCCGATACTCGCTGTTGTCCGGAAGTAGCTTGCTCCCCTCTCGACTCCGATAGTATCCGACATCCATCGGAACTTTGGATCCTTTCGCCTTCTCAAGCTTGAACCGGCTTGCCACCTTCGCAACGTAAGTATGCTGATCCAAAGCGTAGAAACCATCCTTGTCCTTCGTAACGGGAATCCCAAGGAAATGGGATACTTCTCCGAGAGACGACATATTAATCCGGTTCTTCAGCAGCTTCTCAACCCTGTCAACTTCCGCTTCCGAGACACTCGCAACAATCATATCGTCGACATAGATTAAGATATAGATAAGCTCACCGCTCTCCAACTGCTTGGTGAACAGACACGGATCCGATCTTCCTTGCCTGAAACCCAGTTCTCCAAGTATGGCGCAAATCGTGTCATTCCAGACTTTAGCTCCTTGCTTCAAGCCATACAAGCAACGTTGCAGCCGGCAGACGAGATGCTCCTTGCCACGAACCGTGAAACCTTTCGGCTGTTGCATGTATATTTCCTCGTGCAGTTGTCCGTGTAGGTAAGCGCTCTTGACATCTAAATGCCGTACAGTCATCCGCTTATAACCCGCCACTGTTAGAAGGATCCTGAAGGTTGCCTGCGTAGCCACAGGCGCGAATACGGCATCGTAATCCACGCCAGCCTGCTGAGAGAAGCCCTGTGCGACAAGGCGCGCTTTGAACTTCGACACGTTGCCAGAAACGTCCTCTTTTCGCTTGTACACCCATTTACAGCCGACTGGCTTGCGGCCGCTGGGTAACTCGACGAGACTCCAGGTGTCGTTCTTCATTAGTGAATCGTATTCCTCTTTCATGGCCGCTTTCCACAGATCCTGCTCCGGTCCGCGGACGGCTTCCTCGTAGCTAAGCGGCTCCTGCTCAACTACCTTCGCGATGTCCACAACGTAGTCTCGTAGTCTGGCAGGTAGGTTACCCCTGGTACTCCTCTGCAGCCTCGGAACATCTGGTTCCGGTGCCTCTGCTTGCTCGACTTCCTCCTCTTCAGCTGACGCTTCTGCTTCCTCAAATCCGTAGTACTCCTCGTCGGAATCTGCGATGCCGAGTAATGGCTCCTCTGGTTCCGCCCCGGCTGGAATGTTCTCCTCCTGAGCTGCAACCCCATCTTCGTTAGTTTTGAACCAGGTATCATCCCCGAAACTTTCAACGGTATACCCTTCGGCAGATGTTTCCATCAGTGAACCATTACTCAACTCAATGAATCGAGCATCCCTGCTGATAATAACGATGTTCTTTTCCGGGTTGAGGAAGCGATATGCCTTGCGATCCTCGCAATAGCCCACAAATACCAGTTTCTCTGCCTTGTTATCTAACTTTACCCTCTTCACACCCGGGATATGCACATATGCAGTGCTCCCAAAAACCCGCAAATGGCTTAGAGTGGGTTTGAGGCCAAACCACTTTTCGAATGGCGTTTTATCAATCGAACGAGAGGGAAGTCTGTTTTGGAGGTACGCCGCGGTTGCGACTGCCTCGCCCCAAAACCTGCGTCGGCGAGCATACAAGTCGCCATTTCCTGCAGTGAACGGTTTTTCCTTTCGGCGACGCCGTTCTGCTGTGGAGAGTATGCCGCTGTTAACTGAGATTGTATCCCTTCCTGATCGTAGAAAGACTTTAGCTCCTGGTTAACATACTCCCCACCTCCATCCGAACGGATAACGCAAGGGGTCTTACCGAATTTCGTTTTAACATGCGCTACGAATCGTTTGATACAGCTGGCGGCGTCAGACTATTGTCGAAGCAAGCAAACGACCGTGTATCGACTATAATCGTCGATCAGGGTCATCAGATATCGGGCACCGCCAGGCGTGACCGTGGACATTGGTCCACAGACATCTGTGTGAACCAGTTCAAGAATGCCACTGGCTCTATTCTGAGAGGCTTTGGGAAATGGAATACGAGAGGATTTACCTGCGAGACAGTGTTCGCATACTTGTCTCAAACCACAGTCCTTCAACTGCAATCCAACGCCGAGCTCCTCCGCTTGAATCTGCTCCACGGCCGCCGGATCTCGGTGGCCAAACCGCCGATGTCAAGTGTGTTGGCAGTTCGGCAGGTGACGGATCTCCTTGCTCAGCTTCACGTACTCCACCGTTTTCAGAACGAACAGGTTTCCACACAACTCCCCAAGAGCCACTTTTTCACCACTAGCACTCACTATGTCACAGTCAGATCCGGAAAAGTTCACCTGGCAGCCTCTTTGCGTCAGTTTGCGTACTGACAGCAAAGCGCTATCAAGTTTAGGAATGTACAGTACATCCTTAAACAGGATCTTTCTCACTTTCCCATCACTGTTCAGACAGTCCACAAATCCTTCGCCGATTCCATCGGCCTTTGTCGTGGATCCGTCCGCCAGAACTACTTCCGTTCTGACACTTGTATGGGGCTGTCCATTTATTACGTAAGGGAAATTTTACGATTTTTCGACACCCCCTCCCCCCCTTGTAAGATTTTTTGTATGAGAACCCAAATATTTTTGTATGACGCGTAAGATTTCTCAAACCCCCCCTCCCCCTATAAGCCCTTACGTAATTAATGGACAGCCCCTATCCAGTTTCGCGAAAAACGACCGTTCATTTGACATGTGGCTAGAGCAGCCGCTGTCGATATACCAGCAGCTGGGATACCGAACATCCGCCACCGTGAAGCACAGCTGAGAACCACTTTCCGCGATCTGCTTCGCATCACTTTTCTTCTTCTTTTCTTGCTTGCCACTTTTCGGAACTTCTTCGCTCTTCTTCGACTGCTGCTGCTGCTGCTGCAACAACCGGCAATCCTTCCAGAAATGTCCGGGCTTTTGGCAGTGGTAACACACCCTCTTCTTTTGCCTGGATTGCATTTTCATCACTTTTTCCCCCAAATCGACACTTCGTTCCGCTCTTCGTTGGTATTCATCCAACAGTCGTTGTTTGACAAACGGTATTGTCAAATCCGCCGCCGGCCGGCTTTCAAGCGCCGTCACTAGGCCACTGTACGAATCCGGGAGGCTTCTGAGCGTCATCGCGATTTTCAACAGGTCTTCCAGAGCTTGTCCGTCACACGCGAGTCGATCGAATAGTTCTTCCAGCTCAATCAGATGCTGTTCAACATCACCACTTTCACTCAAGTTCAAGCTACAGATTTTTTTCAATAGAGAAACACGAGAGGTCATCGTAGCTTTCTTGTGGTATATTTTTAGTTTATTCCACACATCTTGAGCCGACACCGCGTCTTTGATCAAACTCAATTGACTGTCTTCAAGATAGAGCACAATCGTTGCATGGCACTTTTCGTCTGATCTTGTCCACGCTGCGGTCACGACCTGTGGCTTTGGGTCAGCCAACACAGACCAGAGGTCTTCCGTTTTAGCAGCATTTCCATACGCAGCCGCCATGTCTGGTAATTTTGATTACCCAGGCATGCGAACAGAAACTTGTTCTCGGACATTTTCTCTCCTATTCACTCGCGCACGACAACTTTCATCCGCACTGAAAGTGTTTTCCACCGACTCGAATGTTCGCACGCACCAACCGGCCGAGCAGCTACCAAAACAAACTCTCGCACCGACAACGAAAACGAACCAGTCAGTCACTTGCGCTGAGATGAACGAATACAGTCACAGTCCACCCAACGGCACCGCTGCTCCCATCACTCGCGATGAATAACGGTCCGCACTACTACAGAGACGCACCCGTCGATCTGAGCAGTCGATCGCCGAACAAAATGGATGCCACCAATTCAAGCCGAGATGCAATGTCTGAACACAAATCACTTCACTTATTTTCGACCGTTCCCTGGGCCCATGACCTGTGGGGCAGAATCCAGTACGACCGGACAGGTTACGCAGGGAATTCCGACAACTAACGGTGGACAACCGGCGGAAGGTAAACTTCGGAATACGCGCACGGATCGAACAAAAGTAACTACTGTGATAACGCGTCTTTATTCAAGTAGGTTTACATGTGGAATGGAAACGGAAATTCTTTTTCTTCTCTTCTAGCTCTGCTCTGCTATCTCTGTCACCGTCGCTGTCACACTTCGCATGGGGGGAAGGACAGTAACGGTCGATGGAGGAAATATCGCCGGGTACATGACACTCAACAGTGGGCAGCGGTGAATGAACCCAAACCGGCAGGAGCAGACGCTGCGTGGATTTCGGAGGATGCTTCCGCTCGGGCGATGATTGGGTTAGCACTCGATGACTGCCAGTTGGCGCATGTTCTTGGGGCTGAGTCGGCGAATGAAATGTGGTCCAAGCTGAGGGGTATCACGAGCGTGGTTCCCTTTGCAACAAAATCCATGTCCTGCGAAAGTTGTGTTCGCTACGGTTCCCGGATAAAAACTAACCATAGAGTGTTTGGTGAAAACCATTTCTGCACCATACAGTGTACCAGCTACAATAAAGTGTATTGTAATGAAATAGTTCGCTATACTATACATTTACATTGGATTTTTATGTAACAATATATCATACTGTTTTTCTTACGTTTGAACCATTCACTTTTCCGAAACATTATTTTCCGTGAATTTTTAATTATTAAATCTCGCGTTTAGTATCATACAGGCGTATCTACAATGATCGATTTCTCTTCGTCGATTTTCTCTTCGGATTATTCCGGAAAATACGATCAATATTCGGATGATCTCTCGGTGTATTTTGGTGAAGGACGACTAGGGCTAGCATTTAAAACAACAAAAACAACCAAAAATGATTTGCAGGCTAAGTTATTAGCCGAAGAGATAATCGATGAAGAGAAATCGATCATTGTAGATACGCCCGTATGATACTGAGCGCGAGAACTTTATCTTTGACGTAGAGCCATCTTTAACATATGGACTGGACTGTACATTGAAATGACTTCTAATATAGGTTCGTCTGCGGGTTCGCTTTTTAACCTAACTTATATTTGAATAGAACTTGACAGTTTTCTTATGAGTTGTTATGTATTTCAAACTTTAGTCAAACTGGAGCCTCAATATTGCAATAACGATGAAGCACGCTGTAATGATACTTATGTACCTCGTCACCCACTTCATGCAACTACATTAGTGGTCTAATAACACTTAGCGCGCTCGGCATAGTTCCATCATGCCGCTTAAAGTGTTGCCACAAATACTGCTTAGTTTGCAAAACCCGGTTATCTGGCTGGTGGGGCATGGGAGCCTAAGCTTCAACTGTTAATGCAATCAGAGACTACTCAGACTTAGACGTGGGCGATCCTATATATGAAGGGTTATCCAAAACGCTGTGGAGAATTCCCAAAGCGCATAATAATACAACATAACAAAAGAAAACCATTCCAAAACCATTTGATTAAATGTATAACCAGTAGTGAAATTACAAATAAGAACAATTTATTTACGGTACATTTTATTGTTCGAAACCATTCATGTACCATACAATGTACGGTATATTTAAACCCACGTATCAGAATTTAGAACAATTCATTAACAATAAAATGTATGGTTTTGCAAAAATATATATATGGAGAAAAATATTTTTTTATATTGTTACGATACTTAACAACCTGTATAATATATTGTAAAAATCTTATTTACAATTAATGGTATGGTATCCTACATTACATCTTATTGTTTTTGTATTTTTATTTTTACAGTGGTGTCTATTGTAAAAATATGGTTCTAAATAGTACTGTTACAATATATCGTTCGGTTTTTCTAAAGACACTATATGCAAAGACACGAAATGTTCCAATTGGAATTCCAAATTTGCTGTCAATGTCATTCCAATCAAGCAGGAGACCTGTCAAACGCGCTTTAACAGCATTGCTCGACAGCATCATCGTCATCACGCGACAATCATCATCAATAGCAACAATCATCAGATTTCGTGTCTTTAGCATACAGTGTCTTTAGGTTTTTCTACTGTATTTTTTATTCGGGTTGCCAGAGGGAGGTGACATGTCCAAGCACTTGTTGAAGATTACTGAGTTGGAACATCGGTTGCTTGGTATGGGAGAAAAGTTCGGGGAACACTGGATAGTGGCAATACTGCTGTCAAGTTTGCCCGAAACATATAATCCATTGATTACTACATTGGAGGGTCGACCCGAGGAGGAACTGAAGTTGGAGTATGTCAAAGGGACCCGAATAAAAAATACAGTAGAAAAACCGAACGTTATATTGTAACAGTACTATTTAGAACCATATTTTTACAATAGACACCACTGTAAAAATAAAAATACAAAAACAATAAGATGTAATGTTGGATACCATACCGTGAATTGTAAATAAGATTTTTACAATATATTATACAGGTTGTTAAGTATCGTAACAATATAAAAAAATATTTTTTTCCATATATATTTTTTTGCAAAACCATACATTTTATTGTTAATGAATTGTTTAAAATACTGATACGTGGGTTTAAATATACCGTACATTGTATGGTATATGAATGGTTTCAAACAATAAAATGTACCGTAAATAAATTGTTTTTAATTGTAATTTCACTACTTTATACATTATACATTTAATCAAATGGTTTTGGAATGGTTCTCTTTTGTTATGCTGAATTGTTTTACATTACATAAACCATATATTGTTATATTATCTTGCCATTTTCCTCCTGTTTATGGCATCTTAGGCTTATTACATAGATTTATTAGAATGCGCTTTGGGAATTCCCAGAGCGTTTTGGATAACCCTTCATATATAGGATCGCCCACGTCTAAGTCTGAGTAGTCTCTGATTGCATTAACAGTTGAAGCTTAGGCTCCCATTCCCCACCAGCCAGATAACCGGGTTTCGCAAACTAAGCATTATTTGTGGCAACACTTTGAGCGGCATGATGGAAGTATGCCGAGCGCGCTAAGTGTTATTAGACCACTAATGTAGTTGCATGAAGTGGGTGACGAGGTACATAAGTATTGACGGTTTCCTCCCTTATCGAACGCGACGATTTGAATCCGTCGCGGATGAAACCGTCGCCAGAGTCGTCGCAGCCAATCAGCAGGCGGGAGTCTGACGTTTCACCGATCTCACTAACACATACAGCAGCAGAGGTGGTGCTTGATTCGTTGCGATGATTCAGAAATGCCGACTGGAAGTTGGCAGCGTGTTTTGTTATGAAAGCAACATACAATATCATTACAGCGTGCTTAACCGTTATTGCAATATTGAGGCACCAGTTTGACTAAAGTTTGAAATACATAACAACTCATGAGATAACTGTCAAGCTCGATTCAAATATAAGTTAGGTTAAAAAGCGAACCCGCAGACGAACCTATATTAAAAGTCATTTCAGTGTTCAGTCCAGTCCATATGTTAAAGATGGCTCTACGTCAAAGATAAAGTTTGTCAACCGCATTTGATTCGATTGTGGTCGAAGGCAAGTTCACATGAGAGAAGAGGAGAAAACTCCCCTAAATGCAAATACAGAAAGAATAGTGTTGAAGTGTTGAACTCATCTACTGATTTACGGTAATCTGACCTGCATCTTTCCGGGTTGGCCTACATTGCATTCGTATTTCTCTCATCGCACTCTACACACCTAGCCCGCCCTCGAGCCCGCCATATCTCTTGGACCCCTGCTTGGACCTGCAGTTCTTAGGACATCTGGTTTACCACTGATTTAAACATGTTATTGGCATTAACGCTTTGGAGCCGAAGGGGTCATATACACGCTAAGGTCAGTTTACCCATAAATAGGTAGATTATTTACCCATATTTGGGTTTCGTATCCATTACCAATAATATGGGTAAAGTTTACCAATAAATATTGGTAAAATTCACCCATATTCTTGATGAAGTGACTTTACTCATATATGGGTAAAGACTGTTTACCCATATTTGGATGAAAAAAATAATATTTTATAAAGGCAGTACAGAAATCGGTCATTCGCTCGGTTCGTCAACAATAAAACAATCGTTTTAATTAAGGTGAAACGGGACGCCGTGTTATTTTTCCTATCTTGCCTCTCTTTCTAACAATTTGCCTCGCGATTTTGAAGATGGTAATCTCGAGTTCTATCGCACTGAAGATGCTGAAAAACAATCAGCATATGCACTGCGAGTGAGCATACACAGTGATAGGTTTTTGTTGCAAAATATGAAGTAGAATCTGAGATTACCATCTTAGTAGTCCGCCCTTAACTATTCTCGGAATTATTGGAGAACGTTGAGGCAAATTTGCAAATTACACAACGCCTAGGTGAAGAGGAAGCAGGTGACCTGTAAGTATCCTCAAAAATTCGTAAACGATTCGATAAACCAAAAATATACATACTTGTTTCCGTCGCTTTCAGCTGAACAGAAAAAAAATTCCTTCGGGGAGGATTACGATTGGAACCAGTTGAATCAGCAGGATTTTATGCAAGTGCTCTCGTGTAGGATTTAGAACCGCTTGATGAGCTGAATTGGAGCGTATCAGTGAAACACGCCCAGCTATCCACCGGAGGGCAAATAAACCGGAGACGCACGTTGACCGTAAACGATTCGTCTAGGACTCCGCTCCCCCTGATGCCAAATTCGAATACGCCGGCCGGATGATGCAAACCGCCCGTAGAAGAAGGAAGTGGCATTCCCGTTGTAGAAGTATTCTGTCTATGCCTCGGCTCCCCCGAGAGCAGTTGAAACCCACCCGGACCAGAGTGGGAGCGGGAAGTAAACCGACACAAGTGGCTCAAGTCCGGACATTATTAGAATCAGGGAGGAGTTTGCATCAATGAGTAAGTTATGCTTATTATTTATCACCAAAAATAGTATCTAATCCGGGATCTAATCTTTTGCTTCTTCCAGTTTGTGCATTTCACTCTCAGTTCTACCCATCCTGGTCGAGATCCTGGCCTCAAACGCCCATACGAGCAAGCGCAAGAGTCGACAAACTGCATCAGCTGGCGGACCCTCCGGAGCGCATTGTCCGGAAGAAAGCAGGCTCCACTATCAGGAAGCTGTTCGCGATCCTTTGATGTTGCTTCCTATGTGAAACGAATCGCCGACCCAATCGTTAAAATCAATCACCAAAACCCTGCATGTATTTTTTTTATTAATATTTTTCTGTTTTTTAATAATATTCGAATAAACTTTTTATTAGGTATTTTAATTTTATTTGTTTTCTTTTCGAAATTTATGGAATTTTATTTTTAAGTAAAATAAATAAATACAAATCATTTACTCAAATATGCGTACTATGTACCCAAATTCAAAGAACTCATATATGGGTAAATTCAACCTATATTGCCCGTAGATCCAACTAACCCAAATATGAGTAAAGTGTCTTTACCCATAAAATGAGGTTGTGCACTTTTCGGCGATTATGGGTAAAGTTTACTCATATTTGGGTAAACTGACCTTAGCGTGTATGACCCCGGCGATGAAACCGAGCATAACAAACGTGTTCGACACCAGCGAGGTTGCGTCAACAGCGGCAAAAAAAATCGATTCCAAAAGGTTAAATAGGCCTTTTCATGTGACAGATCCGTGCATGCATTTGTTTACAAAGCTTGAACAACAGCTGCTAACAAGAACGTGTCATCTTCATAGAAGAACTGTCAAACGCCCGAACAATCAGCTGATTTAAGACGTCAAATGAAAAGGCCCATTGATGTTTCAACTTATTTACTTTTTTTTTCTTTCCTTTCCTTTGCATCAAAAAAGTCACAAACATCTACAAAACAAAGCACGGAAAAAATCTTAAACTGAATAAATCTGGTGTTCGATTTGAATAGGTCGAATCTGCATATATGCATTCCTATCCACTTATCCGCGAGCGGTAATGGCGGCGGCGGGCACAAATAACCGATTCGAATTTTGACGTTTCTTGGGGATCGCAATCGGTTGGCGCCACCAAACGGTGGGTGAAGGGGTGAGGAGGAGAATGAAACTGTTTTGACTTTCCCCCACGAAACGTCAAAATCCGAACCGGTTGGATATGCCCGCCGCCGCCATTACCGCTCGCGGATAAGTGGATAGGAATCACAGCAAACATACGATCTATCCACTTATCCGCGAGCGGTAATGGCGGCGGTGGGCATATCTAACCGGTTCGGATTTTGACGTTTCTTGGGGGAAAGTCAAAACAGTTGCACTCTCCTCCTCACCCCTTTACCCACCGTTTGGTGGCGCCAACCGATTGCGATCCCCAAGAAACGTCAAAATTCGAATCGGTTATTTGTGCCCGCCGCCGCCATTACCGCTCGCGGATAAGTGGATTCAAATCGAACACCAGAAATAATTAAAAATTCACGGAAAAATAATGTTTCGGAAAAGTGAATGGTTCAAACGTAAGAAAAACAGTATAATATATTGTTACATAAAAATCCAAAGTAAATGTATAGTATAGCGAACCATTTCATTACAATACACTTTATTGTAGCTGGTACACTGTATGGTGCAGGAATGGTTTTCACCATACACCCTATGGTTAGTTTTTATCCGGGGAAGCTTTTGGACGAATGGCGACGTCGTTGTGACATGAATGACGACTTCAACGATCAGCACGATACAGCACTTCGAGCAGCGCGACAGCCAGCTGAAAGGTATGTAAAACGACAGTGTTTTTATTGCCACGGAGAAGGGCATTTCCGTAAAGATTGCCCAAGACTGGCGGAGGCCAGGCAAACTGAGGAAGACAGGCTGAGGATGGAAGGCGAAGCATCATCATCTTCTGGTCGTGGTTCCGGATGGAACGCTGGACGAAATGTGTGTTTCACTGCAACTACCTGCAGGTCCAATGGGTGGTTGATTGACAGCGGAAGTTCAAGGCACATGACAGAAGAAGTGGAACGTTTCAGGAATTTGCTCCCTTGCAGCGAAGAAGTCATTGTAGCTGATGGGAAGAAGTTGTCCGTGACAGCCAGAGGAACGAGCGAATTTTCTGGAAGTGAAGCGAACGGCAAGCAAGTCAACGTGAAGCTGAAGAGCGTTTGCTACGTACCGGGCTTGGCAGCAAATGTGATTTCTGTGAATCAAATGGTACAAGGAGGGTACACGGTCGAGTTTTCATTCAAGGAATGCAGAATTTGGAAAGACGGCGAAGTGGTTTTGGTTGGTGAAAAATGTGGAGCGTTGTTCTACCTAAGGGAAATGAGATAAGCTGGAGACAGGAGGAGCACGCTGGAGTCAGGAGAAGCAGACTTGAGTCAGGAGGAGCAGGATTTTGAAAGATGGAAGTATGAATGGAGTCGACACTAAGGAGGAGTGTTGGAGGAATAGTGTCCGACCCCTGACAAGTTTGACTTATAGCATTAGGAAATGTCCCACCCCTTGAGCTGGAGATGACATGAGTTGGCGCCGTTGTCGTGGATTGTTATTGTTGTGTGAGAAAGTGAAGAGAATGCTAGTTAAATGATAACAGTTAATAAATAAGGTTTTATAGTTTTTGTTCGGATCCGTATTGTATTTCTTTCTGACTATTCTCGCTACGCTGAAATCCCTGTTGCATTCTGCCGGAAAACTAGTTGTGGTTGTTGTTGTTCAACAGAAGTATCCTTGACCGTGTCGACCTTGCTCGAACAAACAGTTTGCAATGGCCGGCCACACTGTGTAGAAGACGAAGATACTTTGCAGGACATGATTTCCTCTTAACCATTAGTGTTGTATTGAACCCTAAAAGGGATACCTGGGGTCCATTGGACCCCAGGCGCCTTTCAGGGCTCGTCTTTGATGGAACACACCCAGCGAGGTGACGAAAATGAGGTCATGAAGGTATCCCTTTTAGGGTTAATGACAAACCGGTGCACGACGGACTGTTTAAATCTCTAATCAGCTTGCGGAAAACACAAGGAGTTAGTTTTTTGAGACGAAGCCGAATTATCTTCCGTAGATGGCGGCGTGTTTTAATACAGCAATATTCATATGAATGTAGAGACCGTTTCACTAGCGTGCGCAGGGTTCTTGCTTAGAGGGGGGGGGGGTTACTACAATGATGGTGCAATAGAGGAATTCCACGGAGTCATGTCAGTCGATCCTGAGCGACCATTTCAAAAATATCTGAAACTTTGCACAGTTTTTCAATTTCATATAAATCGCCATTTTTTGATATTAAACCTTCATATTCACTCACGACTAACTTTTCAAAAGGGTGTATGCGAAAATAGTTCTAAAATATTCTAAAAGCTGTACAGCAAAAACGGATTGTTCGATTGTTATAAATTTTTCAGCAAAGTTAGATAACTAAATGATGATTCCTTAGAAAATATACACTGTAAAAAATTTCTTTTTCAACTTTGAAAAAATATGATATTTGTCACAAAAACTCAAATATCTCAAAACCCTATCTTTTTACCAACTTCAATTTTTTAGGGGAAATGGCCCATTATATCAGCTATCTACCATAAAATTTTGGTGATGGTAAACTGATAAACAAAAAAGTTATGACATTTCAAACATTTCACAATTTTTACATTTAGTAACAAAAAAAAAAAATTTTTCTGTGTAAATTATTTCGAGAATTATATTTTGATGCTGATTTTATTGTAAAGGCTACCGCCTGAATTAAACAAGTTGTTTTCATGATACTTTAGTTTGATTATTCGTAATTACTATAGTATCTATTTGAAACTTAGACGCGATCCAGTGTTGTGATCAAAAATATTGAGATTGTCATACTTTTTATTGTACGTGACTGGTGAAAAAATCCCTTGATAGTGTTGAAAAGCTGTTGATTATAAGAAAAATGGAATTGAATTTATTTTTAAGACAAAAGCTGTATAATAAAAGTTTTTTTATACGCGTATACGTCTAGTTTATCCGCAAAAAAAATCCCTCTTAGAGAACAGACTTTATGATCGGAAGAATGCGAGTAACTTCAACAACAACAAATGCATAAGAGGTACATACCACAGACAAACAGACGAAACGCCTAGAACAATTTTAGTGAAAATTCATCGCCCAGTTCACACTATCACCACCTGGTGGAAATGTTTCACGAAACACTGCGTTGTGCAATATCGTCATCAGAAGGCGCTAGTGTGAAACGTCAAACGCAAAGAAAAACGATGGGCGCTCTTCTTGTTATGAAAGCCACAACCAAGATTCAATATGATCGTTGAAGGCGTGGTCAATGAAAATTTCGCCAGTGTTACGTTTGTTTGTCTGTATACATACCTGACAATGCTCACGAAAAAAAAACAAAAAAATACTACCGCTATGAATATTAAAAATTGTATAGTATTTTTTTTCTTCAGCCACCAACACCAAACAAGTAAGTTAAAATTAATAAGTGATTTTGTTTATTATAATCTAACGAACAAGATGAACAGTCGCTTTCTCAAAGGTCTTCAACTCAACGCTCTCTTGTAGACCGTTTGATGAAAAAAAAATGTTCAAAAGAGTTACGAAATCTCACCGAAAGCACCATAGATAAACTGAAAGAGACTGGTTATGCCCAAATGTCCACATTGTGTACAAAATTACGCATTTGCACGTCCTGCCGTCTAGAATTTGACAAACGAGCCATCTGTATATCATCGGTAAAGCAGGGCGCAGGAAGTTCGAAAACGACAACAACTGAGAAATTGCCATCAGCGACATCTGTTTAAACAATTTAATTACGCCCCTTTTCAAAAATGCCCTGTAATATTCTTCAACATCTATACCCATTTCAATATTTTTAACGTTGCAAAACACGCTTTCAACATTCATCTTGAAGAAGAGGGAAAACACTTGTCCTCAAATGTAACAGCAAATTAATGAATAAACGACTAATGCGCGGAGGGCGTGATAAAATCGGAACATTACGGTACATAGTATATTATATTATATGTATATATAATATATAATAAAAACAACTTGTTTTACTCACGCAAGGCCATTAACAATAAAATCAGCATCAAACTTCAATTTCCGGCCGAAATAATTTACACTAAAAAAAATTATTACTAAATGTGAAAATTGTGAAATGTTTGAATTGTCATAATTTTTTTGTTTATTTTCATGGTAGATTGCTAATACAATGGACCGTTTTCTCTAAAAAATTACGTTGGTAAAAAGATAGGGTTTTGAGATATTTGAGTTTTTGTGACAAAAATGATATTTTTTAATGCTAAAAAAGATTTTTTTCACAGTGTATATTTTCTTAGGAATCGCCATTTAGTTATCTAACTTTGCTGAACAATAAAATCAGCATCAAATCGCGATTCCCGGCCGAAATAATTTACACAGAAAAATTTTTTTTACTAAATGTAAAAATTGTGAAATTTTTAAAATGTTATAACTTTTTTGTTTATTAGTTTACCATCACCAAATTTTTATGGTAGATTGCTTATACAATGGACCGTTTTCCCTAAAAAATTCAAGTTGGTAAAAAGATAGGGTTTTGAGATATTTGAGTTTTTGTGACAAAAATGATGTTTTTCAATAATAAAATAGATTTTTTTTCACAGTGTATATTTTCTTAGAAATCACCATTTAGCTATCTAACTTTGCTGAAAAATTCATAACAATCGAACAATCCGTTTTTGCTGTGCATATTTTTGAATATTTTTGAACCATTTTCACATACACCCTTTTGAAAAGTTAGTCGTGGCTCTAAATAAAAATTTGATATCGAAAAATGGCGATTTAAGCGCAGTTTCGAGTTCAAAAGGAATCGCTCAAGAAACTTCTTGGGCGATTCCTGGCAGAAACTTTCTACGGTGACTGCCATTTGAATTGTCATTTCTTCGCAACTGCGTACTGCGATGGAAAAAAACGGTTTCTTGGGCGATTCAGGCAAGGAATTTCTCATGCATCAAGATAGGCCGAGAAATTCCTTCTGAACTGCAAACAGCCCTTTAGATGGAACTGAAAAACTGTGCAAAGTTTCAGTTCAATAGAAAATCATGAATTAAAAATTTTCCTTAATTTTGATGCTGTTGCTTGGAATCGCTCAATACTAATAGAATATAGAAGCTGAGATACAGGATTTGTTCCAGTTGAGACGATACGCCAAGAAAAAGACAAATGCATGGATAGCTGCACGGCGGCAAAACTGGAAAGAAATTCATGAAATGGGTATGGTATTACGTTTTTTGTCAGTAATGTTGAACCTGAGCTTCTTATTTGAAGCTTATTACAAGTGAGCAGGCAATGGGAGCTTGCACAGTGACGTCACTTTTTATTGTGGATTTGGAAGAAAACCGAAGAATGAGCATCGCTCAAATTTCACTGCATTACTAGCGAACTTAAGGTGAGATGAGACGGACTCACCATGGTACTCAGAAACATTTTTCCGTTGTGAAAACAAAAACCAATTTCACATCAAATTTTTGACTTGCTAACTTACTGTACCCGTGCGTTTATTGTTTTCAGTATACCGCATTTAGTTCACTACTGGACTGCGAACTGCGACATTGTAAGTGCGAAAACGTAAATAAAAGTGCGCGATTGCATCAAATCAGGTTGATGTCTTCGGCGCACTATTTCTTCAATCTATAGAGAACAAGTGCTCTGAAGACACCGAGTTGATTTGATGCAATCGCGCACTTTTATTAGCGTTTTCGCACTCGTGAAAACTAGTGCGATACTCCAGTGGTGAACTAAATGCGCTATAAATAAACACTTTCCAGTTTGAGTTTTCGCAAAAAAAAGCAAAAAATAAATACCGAAATAATTTGTCCTATTAACAGCGGCTACCGCACTGTTTCACCTTAAGCACCAACACCACATGCTCACTCACGCAAAATTTGGCGCGCTCGCACTGACAGACCCCCAGGTAGGATAAAGTCTTGACTGTCGACACTGCGTCGGACTGAAAACGAAAACATCAGGGATGCATGTCGGGTCGGATGAGAAATGACAGAAAGTTCGCTGAAAACTTCGCTTCGCTAGTCCAACTGGCGAACTCCGATTTGGTGCTGCGAGGTCAATATCTCCTTCTCTTTCTCTCCTACTGCGTCGACCCATACCCGAGTAAACATTGCCCTCAAAATTTGCGAGGTTATGTTTTTAGTGCAAGCCTCTATAATAGAATAATAAAATGCACTGTTGTTTGGATTTTGTTTCTTGAGATTTGTGCGTCTGAGGTTCTGATGCACTGTTAAAGCGAGATTTCAAGACGTTTGTCCTTAATATATCTGCGTATACTTAATAGGATTTCACGAAGTTAGAGTGACTGGAAGGGAGAGTGGCGTCATGTTTCCATTTTGACAGGTCTCCTGCTCGTTTGGAACAGGAATTTGTATGGATTTGACAGATGACCGCTGTTCCAATTTTGACATTGACGCCACTCTAAGTTAAAGCCACTCTACACGAAGTGTGTTAATCTGGGAAATTTCGCTCCTGTAAATGCCATTCTAGGTATTGTAACATATACCACTGAAATATGCTTCAGTAACGTTGAAAACAATTAGTCTTTATTAAGATAATTTAAAATATTGTGAAGCAATTGAATGATAATGATCCATATTACCTAATTGATAAAGTAACTGATTATATTCTGAGTTCAGTACATATATTGGATTGCCTCCCGATATGTAGTTCAAACGATTATCCCGAATGTTTTCTGGTGTTCTGGAAGCGGGTAGCCGTGATTTTAATCTCCGTACGCGGAAGCTAGAAATATGTGACATCTTTGTTGAAAACACGATGCAGTTGAGAACATCCTAGGTTGACTGACATCGGGCAAAACTACATTCCTGCAGATCTTCTAACCTGGAACTTCCAACCATTCAATCTCTACGCCACGGTGATCGTTCTTGTGAAAGCAGTAAAAAAAGCAGTGCGTCATCGTGGTGGTCGGATCGTATTCAGCCAGGCTTCCTGCATCTTGGCACCCTTGTTGCATTTGCTTTCAGCACGTAATCTTTACCGAAGCATTTTTCCGCCTTCGTAATGAAGCTGGTATGGGCATCTCCTTGCTGATGAAATCTTTCTGATAGTCTGTGCGATTCGACGGCTTGCTTTTTAAGCGACTCTCCACAGTGAGTGCACGTGAAGAACACTATTCCGGCTGGTTCTGGAGCGATTCTATAACATTCCCCAGAAAACCAATCCCCAGAATTCCATTCCCCAGAATGTACCATTCCCCAGAAAACCATTTCCCAGAAACCCATTCCCCAGAATGTACCATTCCCCAGAAATCCATTCCCCAGAATGTACCATTCCCCAGAATTCCATTCCCCAGAATGTACCATTCCCCAGAATTCCATTCCCCAGAAAAATACAAAACTTAAAAGTCAGATCCGCGTTTTTTTTTCGTGCATAATTGAACAAGTGAGTTCGTGAAAATTGTTGAGTGTTTTAGGCCGGTTATAAGATGTTTTGATCATTCCAATGGTAAATATTAAATATGTTACTCATCGTAAAATGTAAGATTCTAAATGTGTTATAATTACATACATGTATGGACCTTGGTGTTGAACAGCTGATGCGGTTTACTTCACGTTACGTGATCGAGTCTGCATTGAAAGCAGAAGCAACGATGTACAACTTTTAACAAATTCGTTAACGAAGCAGGTATTCATAAATATAAATAAATAAATTATAAATTGTGACATGCATATGAATAAATAACATGTTGATTAATAAATATGATTTTAACTGGTAGAAAGTCTATAAATAAGGCCGAGAATTACTCAAAACTAGTCATTTGAAGCATAAAAATAAGACCATTGTATCAACGGTCAATTTCACAAAAATAGTACTAAATACTAAAAAGTATGCATTGGTATACTAAATGAAATTAAGATTCTATCGAATTCGTGTGGGGTGAGGGAGAAATAAACCCAATGCTGAGTAAAAACTATAAGCTGTTTAGCAACTGTTTAGCCAAATTTGAGTTTTTAGAACTTATTCTTTGGGTAAACCCAAATATTTTTCAGTGTAGTGGTAATCACGTTCACTCAGAATCGTAAAAATACCCAAAAGGATTAAATCATAAACATTTTTAAGATAACTGTAATTTAAACTAAGCTCAGTTTTGGAAATAATCTAATCTATCATATTATGTTATACTTAGCTCGTATTGCACGTGATTATTAGTTTCGGTGATTATGTTGCCGACTTCAAAACAAAGTTCACCAAGATGATTCAACGGATTCAACCGTCTGCTCTACTTCGGGAATCGTGTTAGGTTTTTGCCGGTTGCAGTTCCAGAACACTTCCAAAGATGTTACCGGTAAGTACAAACAATCTTTGAATTCTGGAAATTTAGTAGAAATTGTCACTTTTCGTTTGCAGTAAGTCGTTCGTTGTTGATCGTTGGGTGTTGTGAACGAGCATTCGTGTACCCCATGATCGGCTCGGCTCGTGTCTATCACAACGATGGATAGACGACGACGGCCGCCACCGCCGCCGACGACGACGACGACGACGACGACGATGACGAACATACAGCAGAACAGCAGAACGCCATCATCTGCAACCAAGGAGAATACATTTTACTAAGGTGGCGCAGATAAACATTGCAAACCACTGGTTGTCTCTTCCACTCTTCTGGTGTTCTTATGCAATTAAAATAGTGACGTCACTATTTCAGTTCCATAAGAACACCAGAAGAATGGAAGAGACAACCAGTGGTTTGCAATGTTTATCTGCGCCACCTTAGTAAAATGTATTCTCCTTGATCTGCAACAGCAGCAAGATGCTGCCCGCGCGATCTCCGCGAGATTACTTTTAATTCGTTTGTAATATTGTGTACATAATGTAAATAGTAGTCTTGTGTTAATAAATGTGCATGTTTTTATTATGTAATGTCCGGGTGTGAAGTGTTTCTCTCGGCCGCATATCCCGTTCCCCCGGACATGAAAGTGGCGACGAGGTTTTTCGTAGTTGGGTCGTACCGCAGCTCCAAACGACCAACTCAACGATCCTACGCGGGAGGAAAGATGGACGAAAATGCACCGTCATCGTCGCACAGCAGAACCCGGCTGGAGTTGCACATCGCCAATGTCCTCCTGCAGGAGCACGGGTTTAAAAGACACTACACCGTCTTCAACCAGAGGTTGTACAGACTGAACAAGCACTAACATATGACAACGGACAACACACATAACACCCAGTGGCCCAGTGGAGAATTTTCCGTTTGACGGAAAGTTTTCCCCGACTGGAGCGGGAATCGAACCCACACTCCGAGGCTTACGAAACGTCTAGATGACTGACGCCTCTAGCCGCACGGCCACGAAGCCCACTTCCAAGTGATGGTCATTCATCCCATTATCCAACGCCATCACCGAATTTGGCAACCCAGTGTAAGTCCAGTGGGAGTCCGAACGCACAGTCAGCGTCCTCCCATGGCAGCACGGTTCGATTCGGAGGATGGATATTCCCTTCAGCATTGACCAAAGGAATTGGCTTTCAACGTCCATCAGGAGTGGTACACTGTTGGCCGTGTCCTCCAATGGCAGCACGATTCGTTCCTGAAGTCGTTTGCTCCCCGTTATCCGTCAACACCATTCGGATCAAGCAGCCATGCAGAAGTCGGATGCCACACAGCCAGCGTCCTTCTGCATCAGCCCGGTTTGGATTGCGAATGTGTACAGCGTAATCGGATGCATCCTGTTTGGTCAAGACTTTCTTCGTCGCATGAAGAAGTGTTTCTTGATTTCACACGCAGAAAAAAGCATGGTAAAATCAAAAATATTCCAGGTAAACTCAAATAAATTGTCAATTTGTTCTGGCAACAAAAATAAAACTGTTTGGAGCAAATCGAACGTCACATTTGAAGCAAATTCAATCCATTTTTGAAACAAACATGTATCTTCTGACTGGTTATGTTAGAAACAAATGTAAAATTTTTTGTTTTTTTGTGGCAGGTCGGCCCTACGGAAATATTTGTTTTCCAATTAAATTAACAAAATTATTTCCTTCTCTAGGAAAATCCACTTCCCGCGTGGCACTTTCAATGCCAACATCATGTAGATAACATACGCTCCCGAAATCAATGGGATTTCGTGGAAACTTTTGGTGAAACTTGCCTTTTTTTGCAAGAGGAAAACTTGTTTGGTGATGCAGCTGGAACTTGAGATTTTTGTTTATGTTCTCGACGGCGGAACGGGGGGCTCTTCAATGGGTATTGGAGAAATCAATATGTAATTGAGTTTGTTTTAAAAATTAATATTTTAGTTTTAAATATTTTATCAGTTTACTGAATAAACATCAATATTTTTGATTCAAACGTACGAAATTTGTCTCCGTGCATGTTCGTCATCTTATTGTGCATCCTAGCTTAATCACTCAGATCCTGCTGATCTGAGTCAGCCGCCATAAGATTGCGCCCGTTTGATGTGTACACGGCGGCTGACAGCTCCACCCGGCGGCTGTAAAACTGTTTTAGCCAAGGTGCACACCGTGTACAAATCATACGTGCGCGGTCTGGCGCGATCTGAGGCTGCGCGTTTCGAACGCAGCTTGCTGAGAATCTAATGTCGAATTCGTTTATTCCCGACGGTGCACTGCACCGGTGTAGCAATTGACACCGGAAAAACAAACGGTTTCGGTGCAATTTGTTGACAGCTTATGATGGTATTAGTAAGAGCGCGTGAGAGCGTCAATCACGGAGACAAATTTCGTTCGTTTGAAACAAAAATATTCATGTTTATTCAGTAAACTGATAAAATATTTAAAACTAAAATATTAATTTTTAAAACAAACTCAATTACATATTGATTTCTCCAATACCCATTGAAGAGCCCCCCGTTCCGCCGTCGAGAACATAAACAAAACTCTCAAGTTCCAGCTGCATCACCAAACAAGTTTTCCTCTTGCAAAAAAAGGCAAGTTTCACCAAAAGTTTCCACGAAATCCCATTGATTTCGGGAGCGTATGTTATCTACATGATGTTGGCATTGAAAGTGCCACGCGGGAAGTGGATTTTCCGAGAGAAGGAAATAATTTTGTTAATTTAATTGGAAAACAAATATTTCCGTAGGGCCGACCTGCCACAAAAAAAAAATTACATTTGTTTCTAACATAACCAGTCAGAAGATACATGTTTGTTCCAAAAATGGATTGAATTTGCTTCAAATGTGACGTTCGATTTGCTCCAAACAGTTTTATTTTTGTTGCCAGAACAAATTGACAATTTATTTGAGTTTACCTGGAATATTTTTGATTTTACCATGCTTTTTTCTGCGTGATGAAAACAATAAAGGATAAGGTACACCGGGGCAAGTTGAAACGGGTGGGGCAAGATGAAACAGCGGGTTAACATGATGTTTTCTAATGATGACAAACAGTTTGATCGCCATAACACATAGTTTTTGCTTGAAACCATCTTTTAGCGAAGGATAAATTTCCAAATTATATTGAAATCTATTTCAAAACTTCGTGTTTCATCTTGCCCCACCCGTTTCAACTTGCCCCGGTGTACCTTATCAAAAATAAACATAATCAATGTTTTCATGATTTCCGTGATGAACAAAATTATTTTTATTTTTTACTATCTATATCCAATTAAACAATTTTAAAAGTTTTCAGTAATCCACTTTTACATGATAAACTTGTAATAATAAATGTTACTTGAAAATTGTTATCCAATGTTTTAACACTCCTGCATTATTTATCTTCTTCAAATTCTCGTAATATTATAATTTTTCAATTGAAAGCAACCTTTTAGAATTTAACAATTTCCGTTGCCTTATAAAAAAGGATGCTAACATACAATTGTAAACGATCTACGTTCACAAATTTAACACAAAAAATGTAAAAGGCAATAGAAAACATTTAGCTACAACGTAAAAAGAAAAATAAATAAATGCTTTTTAAAACATAACGTTATTGAAACGCAACTCATATTAAAAACGCTTTAACCATCCTTCAGTGACATTTGTAATTCAAAAACCCAATATTTGTTATAAGAAAAAAATAGAATTTACGGTTTTTGAAACTGTTTGTACCTACAAAATGTTACTTCAGTAATATTTCAGTCCAATTTGAATGAATAGATTTTTATTCTATTATGGGCTTATCAAAACTTTATTACGTCATTTTTTTTCATAATTAATAAATCACCATGCGACAGAAAATTCTAATGATTAAAATCATTAAAAGTAATCCACATATTTGCGATAACCAAAAAAAAAACTAGTAATGGGGAAAATATACGTTGAATCAACTCTTTCATGTTACCGATAAATTTTGAAGATTCCTCAGAAGTTAATTGAAAGACGTGATAATCATCGATCAAGTTTAAATAATTTTTGAACGCACTGATTTGCTGTTTAATGAATATCCAAGAAAACTGTTTACCTAATGCGCAAGAGAAAATCATCATTCCTCAAAACAAAACCACGATACAAGTTCAGCGATATGCATGTATTGGTAAAACTAGCTTATGTCGAATTCGTTTATTCCCGATGGTGCACTGCACCGGTGTAGCAATTGACACCGGAAAAACGAACGGTTTTGGTGCAATTTGTTGACAGCTTATGATGGTATTAGTAAGAGCGCGTGAGAGCGTCAATGAAAACAATAAAGGATATCTAAAATAAACATAATCAATGTTTTCATGATTTCCGTGATGAACAAAATTATTTTTATTTTTATTCTTTACTTTCTATTATGTTTCCAGTTCAAAACCGAATTAGCGACATTTTTTCTTTGACTTCCGCTGCTTTTGCCTTGCGTTAAACACAATGTCGGAAGTGGGGCGCTGTATTGTACACCTGATGCTCTATACAGCGCACGCTATGTCTGAACCAGCAGATTATAAAAATTGAATGTACATCGGGTTTCTTTCCATCAAACATCAGAATTCAAGCTATATTTTCATTTGCAGTAGGTTTTAAAATATTCTATCGGTGAAAATTTTTCCATACATTTTGTATGGGAGCGAAATTGGCCGAAAATGAGAATTTCATGTAAATTTGTATGAAAAACAGCTAAAAAGATACAAAAATCAAAATTTTCCCGATGAAATATTTTAAAACCTTCTGCAAACGAATATATAGCTTGAATACTGATGTTTGATGGAAAGAAACCCGATGTACATTCAATTTTTATAATCTGCTGGTTCAGACATAGCGTGCAGCGCCCCACTTCCGACATTGTGTTTAACGCAAGGCAAAAGCAGCGGAAGTCAAGGAAAAGATGTCGCTAATTCGGTTTTGAACTGGAAACATAATATATCCAATTTAAGAATTTTAAAAGTTTTCAGTTAACCACTTGTATTTACATGATAAACTTGTAATGATAAATGTTACTTGAAAATTGTTATCTAATGTTTTAACACTCCTTGTGACGACGAGTACCCCTCGGCGAGCTACCACCAGGAATAACAATAGGGTATGCGGTGGTGTCAATTGCTACACAAGTCGAATGTCACTGCGTTGAGTGTCAAATATCGATGACGAAGCAAACTGATAGAGATTGAAAGATTAAAGAAAGTCTGTTGTTTTGATAGTAATTTTATATCCTAAATAATTTGTAAAATCTAGTTAAAACTGAATTCCTTAAAGCTAGAGTGAGTATGGATTGTAACTTAAATTGAATAATTGATTGCTAATTAGCTAAATATACTTAGTTCTACAGGGCTAATTGTATTGTGAGAATCCACAAACCTAAAGGAGAAGAAAGGAGAAAACTGAAAAATTGTAAGTGAAAATTTGTTATTCTAATAATTGAAATCGCTAAATAAATTAAAATTTTCAGCTAAAGCTGATCCCTACCAACTACGAGTTTCAGTACGGGCTGCTAAGAAAACAGTTTCAACAATTCCTTTAGAATTTTTCAACGTGGAATTTCTCGAGCAATGGCGGAAAACAATGGCTCGCAAATGCAGCGCAATTGTGTATTTTGCTCCAAACCAGACGAACATGACGACATGGTGGCATGTGACTCGTGTCAGCTCTGGCATCACTATTCTTGCGCTGATGTCGATGCCAGTGTGAAGGATCGGGACTGGCGATGCACAAACTGCGTAATGGATCGTACCGGTGCGAAACCTAAAGGGACGGCAATTCCATCGGACAATCTTGCAGTCCCGGTGAAAAAGTCCGGTGCAAAATCATCGGCCGGCAGCAAAACTAGCCGGAGGTCCAAAAAAGGGATCGGTGAGCAAAGCGTTACATCGAGCGCCCGTATGCGATTGGAGCTAGAGTTGCGAGCTGTAGAAGAACAACAGAAGATCCGCGAGGAAGAACTCGCCGCGGAGAAGGAGCTGAAGGAACTTGAACGAAAGCTCGAGGAGGAACTACGAGAGAAGGAGTTGGCGATCGAAGTAAAACGAATCGCCGAAGCGAAGGCCGCTTTGACGAAGAGGATTTCCGAAGAGCGAGAGTTTAAGATGAAGCAGATGGAAATTAGGAGACGTTCAGAGGAAGAAAAGGCGAAGCTGATTCGGCAGGCTTCCGAGTACGGCAGCAGCAGAGGCAGTTTAATCGGTACCGATGCCGATTCGAAGGATAAGGTAGAGGACTGGCTGAAGAAGTCGACGCAGCAGACAGCGGGACTCCTGAGAGAGTCCACGTCAGCAGTTGATCCTAGTCGTGGTCAAACCCAGGTACCCCTCGAACAAAATACTAACCGCCAAACAGCCAACATTAGGGCCGATAGGAGCTTAGACATTCCCCCTCTAACAATGCGAAATAAAAGGTAGAGGACTGGCTGAAGAAGTCGACGCAGCAGACAGCGGGACTCCTGAGAGAGTCCACGTCAGCAGTTGATCCTAGTCGTGGTCAAACCCAGGTACCCCTCGAACAAAATACTAACCGCCAAACAGCCAACATTAGGGCCGATAGGAGCTTAGACATTCCCCCTCTAACAATGCGAAATAAAACTGTCTCCTCTTCAAAACTGCTCCCTGTACAGACATTGGTTAGTCAGGTAGAAAAAGGCCAGCAAGCTCACTCGGATGCTTTCGAAAATCGACATTTCATTGATGAGCTTGTCAGACAAAATGTGGGTGGTGTTTCTGGTGACCAAGTCCATTCAGACGGTCGCAATCTGAAACTTTTGGTGGGTGGAATCGATCGTATCAGTGCATGGGAAGATCGTCAACGTGTGCGAGTTCGCGAACAGATCGAAAGTGATGGTCAACAAAATTTCGGACTCGGTGCGGGGAACACGAACGAAGTGCTGACGAGTGGTTTCGGTGGTACCAGACAACACGACAACCCAGCGCATTCCGCAGAGGATCCAAGTTCGGGATTGCGAAGATTACGCAACGATGGAGTGGCAACCGGACATCTCGGAGCGGGTACCAGCGGTAGAAGGGAACAACC
Organism: Aedes albopictus; assembly: GCF_035046485.1. Lineage (NCBI taxonomy): Eukaryota > Metazoa > Arthropoda > Insecta > Diptera > Culicidae > Aedes > Aedes albopictus. Next base: position 216,569,465 of record NC_085138.1, read on the forward strand.
AGTTCCGAGAAGCAATGAGTCAATTACTCAGGCGAGCTGCAAAGACGATCACTACTTGGATGGTCCAACAGGTCGACAGCTGGCAGCTAGACAAGTTATGGGAAAGGATTTGCCAATATTCGCCGGTAATCCAGAAGAATGGCCTATTTGGATCAGCAACTTCCGTCGGTCAACTTCAACATGCGGGTTTTCCGACGACGAAAACCTGATTAGATTACAACGCTGTTTGAAAGGTTCGGCTCTTGAAGCGGTGCGCAGCAGGCTATTGTGTCCGGCTAGTGTTCCACACGTGATTCGAACTCTGGAGATGCGATACGGTCGACCGGAAACATTAATTCGCTCGATGACAGAGCGTGTTCGTAGATTACCTTCTCTGAAGATTCACGATCTGGAAGCAGTCATCGAATTTGGATTGGTGGTGGACAATTTGGTGCAACATCTGAAGAACGCAGGACAGCAGGCACATCTGGCTAATCCGGCCCTACTACACGATCTGGTGGGTAAATTGCCAGTTGACTACAGGCTCAAGTGGTCGGCATACAAAAGCATACAGTTCAATGTGGATCTGGATACGTTTGGGCAGTTCATGTCAACATTAGTGGAGCTGGCCTACGACGTGGCGGATGATTTCTCCGTCAACGAAAAGCAAAGGCAGAAGCCAAAGGAGCGGATTTTCGTACAGACGCACACAGAAGCCGTGTCACCGGTTAACGTTGCCGGTTCCCGTAATTCGTGGAAACCTTGTGCCATTTGCAAAGCGGAAGGACATCGGGTGGGAGAATGCAGCCTGTTCAAGTCGATGGACGTAAGCGGAAGATTGAAAGCGGTACAGCAGAGCGGTATTTGCCGATCGTGTTTGAATTTCCACGGAAAGTGGCCGTGCAAAACTGCGAAGGAATGTGGAATCAACGATTGTCGACTGAAGCATCATTCGCTGTTGCATCCTCCAGTAACAGTCCATGCTGCGGTGTCTACGAGTCATTCTAACGAATCGATGGCGAGCGGAGGACCTTTGTTCCGGATCATACCTGTGACGCTGTATGGAAAGGACTGTGAAATGAACGTCTACGCGTTTGTGGACGAAGGGTCGAAGATAACACTGTTGGAAGACACGGTGGCGGATCAACTTGGAATTACTGGACCAACGGAACCCCTGAACTTGCAGTGGACCGGGAACATCAAGCGTAGTGAACCGCATTCGCGGCGAATCAGCACTCAGATCTCCGGCAGGGGATCACCAAAACAGTTCGAACTGACCAACGCTCGGACGGTCGGTGGATTACTGCTCCCATCCCAAACGGTGAACTACGAAGAAATGTGTGATCGATATCCTCATCTACGTGGTCTTCCTATCCAAAGCTACGAGAAGGTCTCCCCAAAGCTTTTGATTGGTCTTGACAACTTGAAGCTCACCGTGCCATTGAAGATCAGAGAAGGAAGATGGGTAGAACCGATAGCCGCTAAGAGCCGCATCGGGTGGAGCATCTACGGATGCGCGATAACACCAGCATCAACAGTCGTATGTGGGCTTCATTTTGGAGGATGGACCAATCAGGAGCAGGAGCTCAACCAACTAGTTCGCGACTACATTACGCTTGACAACACCGGTGTAACGCATCCCACTGCGCTCCTGGAATCCGAGGAGGATAAAAGGTCTAAAATGCTGCTTGAAACAACCACCAGAAGAGTTGGCGGGGCCTTTGAGACGGGATTACTGTGGAAGTCGGACGATGTAAGGTTACCATGCAGTTACAATATGGCATACCGACGGATGTGCTCTCTGGAGAGACGACTAAAAAATGATTCAGTACTCTTCGAAAGAGTAAGACAGCAATTACGAGATTACGAGGTAAAACAGTACGCACGCAAGGCTACACACAAAGAACTGACCACTACTAGCCCCGACCAATGCTGGTACTTGCCGCTAGGGATAGTTGTGAACCCGAAGAAGCCGAACAAACTGAGGATAATCTGGGATGCGGCAGCTACAGTTAACGGAGTGTCCCTGAATAGTGTTTTGCTGAAAGGGCCAGACTTCCTAGCATCGCTTCCGGCAGTCATTGGAAACTTTCGCTTGTACCGGTACGCCTTGACCGGAGATATCAAGGAAATGTTTCACCGATTCTTTATCCGACCTGAAGATCGACAGTTCCAAAGGTTCCTGTTCAGGGAACAGCCAGAGCAGGAGCCGATTACCTACGTAATGGATGTAGCCGTCTTTGGGGCTGCCTGTTCACCTAGCAGTGCCCAGTATATAAAGAACCTCAACGCCAAGGATTTTGAAGCAGTTTATCCCCGAGCAGCTGAAGCCATCGTTCGCCGTCATTACGTGGACGATTATCTCGACAGTTTCGGAACAGTTGAGGAAGCGGTGAAGATTGGACGTCAGGTGAAAAGTATACACGCCGAAGGTGGGTTCGAGCTCCGGAACTTCTTGTCCAACGACCCAACGATAGCAGCAAGGGTGGGCGATACAGCACAAGAAGCAGAAAAGAGTATCTGTGTGGAAAAGGATGAACGAATCGAATCCGTACTAGGCATGAAATGGATCCCAGGTAGCGACGCGTTCACATTCACTGTTTCCCTCCGAGATAACCTCCGACATGTTCTCGATGAGTTACATGTTCCAACGAAACGTGAAGTCCTACGAACGGTTATGAGCTTTTTCGACCCGATGGGACTGATTTCGTATTTCCTGATACACGGACGGATCCTGATGCAGGACATTTGGGCGACTGGTATAGACTGGGATGACGTTATATCCGAGAAAGTTTGGACGCAATGGAAGAAGTGGATTGAGCTCATTCCGCAACTGGGAACTCTTCGTATTCCACGTTGCTACATTACTGCAGCGACAGAAAGCAGCTACTCCAAGTTGCAGGTCCACGTTTTCGTAGATGCAAGTCAGTCGGCTTACGCGTGTGTGGCGTTTTTTCGGGTGGAAACACCTAACGGTCCAGAGGTTAGTCTCGTAGCAGCCAAATCCAAAGTAGCGCCATTGAAGATGCTGACAATTCCTCGCCTCGAACTGCAAGCCGCCGTCTTAGGATCCCGTCTACTTAATAGCGTCATTGCCATGCATGCTCTCCACGTGACGAAGCGTGTGCTATGGTCAGATTCGAATACGGTCCTGGCCTGGATTCGGTCTGATCAGCGGCGATACCATCAATTTGTTGGATTCAGGATCGGTGAAATTTTATCTACGACCGAGGTCAACGAATGGCGAAAAGTCCCAACTGGACAGAATGTAGCTGATGATGCAACGAAGTGGGGATCGGGTCCAAACATCAGCTCCAACAGCCGATGGTTCAATGGTCCTGAATTTCTTCGCCAACCTGAAGTTTTCTGGCCAGGTGGAAACGAACAGGTCGAACCCACGGAGGAAGAGTTAATAGTGTGTAACAACGTTCACGACATCGAGTTACCGTCAATTGTGGACATAGCAAGGTTCAGCAAATGGGAGAAATTACACCGCACTACAGCGTACGTACATCGGTTTGTTCAGAATCTTCAACGATCTCGGCGTAATGAAGAGCGTTTGCTAGGAAGCTTGACGCGGGATGAATTGGTGTTGGCGGAGCAGTGGTTGTGGAAATTAGCGCAAACGCATACTTTTTCAGAGGAAATCCAGCTGCTGGAGAAAACTAGAGGAAAGCCAGAGGGTATCCACAAAGCTCTACAGAAGTCAAGCGCACTATACAAGATGTGGCCATTTCTGGACGAAGCGGGCGTATTGCGGAAGCGAGGTCGACTAGGGAATGCCGAGTGGATGTCATACCAAACCAAGTTTCCAGTGATTCTTCCGCGACAACATCACATCACTTTTCTTCTGGTAGACTACTGTCACCGTAGATTCCGTCACTGCAATCGAGAGACAATTGTTAACGAGATGCGACAACTATACGAGATCCCAAGGCTCCGTTCCGTAGTGTTCAACGTGGCGGTGGAATGCATGACGTGCAAGATTCGCCGTGCCACTCCTAGACCACCACCCATGGCACCATTGCCGAAGGTTAGAGTGACCCCATATGTGCGACCTTTTACTTTTGTCGGCGTAGACTATTTTGGCCCTGTTATGGTAAAGGTGGGACGCAGCATCGTTAAGAGGTGGATAGGCCTTTTCACCTGCCTAACAGTTCGGGCAGTACACCTCGAAGTTGTTCACAGTCTTTCAAAAGAGTCATGCGTTATGGCAGTCAGAAGATTCATTTCGAGACGGGGAGCTCCAGCAGAAATCTTCAGTGATAATGGCACAAATTTTGTCGGTGCAAGCAATCAGCTAAAGCAGGAAATCGAGCAATTAGACGAACATCTGGCGTCTACCTTCACCAACACCACAACCCGGTGGTCTTTCAATCCTCCCGGAGCTCCTCACATGGGTGGAGCATGGGAGCGGATGGTCCGGTCTGTGAAGGTAGCAATCGGAGATTTACTAAATGCGCAGCGACGACCGGATGATGAGGTTTTGGAGACGGTCATGGTCGAAGCAGAAGCCATGATAAACTCGCGTCCGCTAACGTACATACCATTAGAGTCGGCGGATGAGGAGTCCCTTACTCCAAACCACTTTATTCTGGGTAGTTCGAGTGGAGTGAAACAGATGCCAGTCATGCCAACAGATTACCAAGCGACACTGAGAAGTGGATGGAAACTCGCACAACACTTGTCGGACATTTTGTGGAGAAGATGGATAATGGAATACTTGCCGGTAATATCCAGACGGTCGAAGTGGTTCGATGAAGTGAAGGAGGTGGAAGTAGGAGATCTGGTGTTGATCGTGGACGGTGCAATGCGGAACCAGTGGATAAGAGGAAGAGTGGACAAGGTCGTAGCAGGACAGGATGGTAAGGTTCGACAAGTCTGGGTACGAACAGGAAGCGGCGTGCTGAGGAGACCAGTGGTAAAAGTAGCTGTACTCGACGTCGTAGACAGTGGAAAACCGGAAGTTAGCCACAATGGTTTACGGGTGGGGGAATGTGACGACGAGTACCCCTCGGCGAGCTACCACCAGGAATAACAATAGGGTATGCGGTGGTGTCAATTGCTACACAAGTCGAATGTCACTGCGTTGAGTGTCAAATATCGATGACGAAGCAAACTGATAGAGATTGAAAGATTAAAGAAAGTCTGTTGTTTTGATAGTAATTTTATATCCTAAATAATTTGTAAAATCTAGTTAAAACTGAATTCCTTAAAGCTAGAGTGAGTATGGATTGTAACTTAAATTGAATAATTGATTGCTAATTAGCTAAATATACTTAGTTCTACAGGGCTAATTGTATTGTGAGAATCCACAAACCTAAAGGAGAAGAAAGGAGAAAACTGAAAAATTGTAAGTGAAAATTTGTTATTCTAATAATTGAAATCGCTAAATAAATTAAAATTTTCAGCTAAAGCTGATCCCTACCAACTACGAGTTTCAGTACGGGCTGCTAAGAAAACAGTTTCAACACTCCTACATTATTTATCTTCTTCAAATTCTCGTTATATATTATATTTTCAATTAAAAGCAACTTTTTAGAACTGAACAATTTCCGTTGCCCAATAAAAAAGGATGCTAACATACAATTGTAAACGATTTACGTGCACAAATTTAACACAAAAAATGTTAGAGGCAGTTCAATAGAAAAAGTTTAGCTACAACGTAAAAAGGAAAATAAATAAAAGCTATTGAAAACATAACGTTATTGAAACGCAACTCATATTAAAAACGCTTTAACCATCCTTTAGAGCACCTTTAACGGTGCGCTTCTATACCCCGTTTGGCAGCCCTCCATCATTGCAGCAAACTTTATCGGTCGCTGCTGGATGCGCTCGCAAAATAGTAGCGCTATGGGTGGGTGACCAAATATAGTAGCGGGACAGTTGCGCTGCTAAAAATTCTATGGTTATATGACAGCCCTCCCGATACGAATCAGGGTGACTAATTTGATTGCTACCGGTGTGGAAAAGAGTGTTTAAGTCAAAATGGTAGCGCTGCGCGGGTTGCTCGAATAGTAGCCGCCGTTAATGTTGCTCTTAAGTGGCATTTGTTTAAATTTCATAGTAATTCAAAAATTCAATATTTGTTGTGAGAAAACAAAATAGAATTTACGGTATTTGAAACTGTTTGTACCTACAAAATGTTACTTCAGTAATATTTCAGTCCTATTTGAATTAATTTATTTTTATTCTATTTTGGGCTTATCAAAAATTTATTACGTCAATTTTTTTCATAATTAATAGATCACCATTCGATAGAAAATTCTAATGATCAATATTATTAAAAGTTATCCACACATTTGCGATTATCAAAAAAATAGTGAAGGGAAGAATATACGTTGAATCAACTCTTTGAAATTTCATGTGTCCGATAAATTTTGAAGATTCCTCAGAAAATCATCGATCAAGTTTAAATAATTTTTAAACGCACAGATTCGCTTATTGAAAATTAAAACATATCAAAATAAACGAATATCAGAGAAAACTGTTTACCTATGCCGAAGAAAAAATCATTATTCCTACCAAAACAAAACCACGATACAAGTTCAGCGATATGCTGTAACCGGTGGTTCCATTTGTTACTTGTCGGCTCCACCGCAAGGTAAATTTCTCCTCCTTTAAACCCACCGTTCACCATATGTTGCAAGACAGGCAAGAGTAACACTCTTGTTTTGTATTGAGCGTGAGTGCCGACCATATCTCAACACCAACATGTATCACCCAAGGAACTCACTTCCAGTGGTTTGAGCGCAAGCAAAACATTAAAGCTTGCCTTACGTCTATCATTGGCCCACAGATGTCGCATATCAGAAGGGTTGCCAACCTGGTAGAACACTCGGGTTTCGTAATATTTCGTGTTCGTTCGTATCATTTTCACAATTACATTTCTCAGCTTTCGGCTCGAACTAATTAGTCTGTCCGCAAACCGCACTGGGAGTAGTAGTGCGCGCCGGGAGTTTAGAGCTAGTACAAATTGTGAGTTGTTTAAGAATAAGGTGGTGAAAAGGTTTAATTCAATGCTTTACTTTCTTCATTAGGTGGCTAGGCTAAAGTCGGATCACAAAAGTGATAGAGTAGAAATAGGTGTGATACAGGTGGTTATTAGGGTTAGTGATACAAAGGTGCTATTGTTTGTAGATTATTCAACATTTGTTCTCCCATTGTTAGTTGTTCTTTTGTATAGCCAAATCCACGTGTGTAAAAAAACACCTGAAAGTTAGTGTGTTAAACTACGGAGGAAAAGGTAATTGTAGAGCAGAACCATGCTATTGTACCATCCAGAATAAATCTGTGACGTCACAATTGTTTTAATGAATGGGGTAGGTCCGATACGTGGGCCTTTTTCTCTTCTTCCACATCGCTTGGCGGAGCAAGCGGTGATCATTTCATCCACAGATCAGCATTGGCCGCTCCTACCTCCCGCGCACGGATAAACGAAGTTGTGAATCTCCCACGATTGCTACGGACGGACAGATCGACGAAAGGCCCAGTTGTCACGAGCACCGACCGCCCGCCGGCCCACAAAACCGGCCATTTTGGGAACGCCGTATTCATCACCTTCGGCGTCGGTCATTGTGCACGGCCGCCATCGTTGGCCATTGTTCGCTGGCCACTATCTGCGCCTGTGAATGCGTGGATCCGCCATTGCTCCTTGCCATCACGCCATCTCGATCATCGGACATCCTTCTTCGAGTCAAACGCCGGTCAGAGACTCACTGGTGCGATAGGGAGCGACGCCTAAACGTTACGACATTCCCGGAGACCCTCCGGTACTGAAGAGTGCCCAGCATCCTCTCCAAGCGCTGGGGGCATCGCGCAGCCCGGTTCCCGGCGGGACAGCCGTCAAATACCCTGCGGAACCGCATCGTTCGCTCCATCGCTACACCGGTGACGTCCGGCCAGCCCGCTAGACCCTGAAGCACCGCCCGGTACTACCACCGGTTCCCCGAAGCACCACCCGGTACCACCGCCGGCCCCCGATGTTCAGCTCACCACCGTGCCGTCAACCACCACCGTTCAAATGCAGCAAACCGCAAGTACCCTACCCCACAAGTGTTGTGACGTCACATTAAGCCAATTCATTAAGCCAATTTTGGCCATAATAAACTAGAATGTTAAGATGAAAATTTGAGGTGTCAGAGCATATTGTCGGGCCGCCACCAAACCGGACTTCGCACAATCAAGTCGCGACGCGACCCAACTCGCGACGTTTTTGAATCATGTTAAAAGTAGTGCGCATCCTTCCCGTTGTTGTCAGCAACACAGCGCACTAGATGCGAAACAGATGCGACACTTGTGGTCCAAGGAAATGGCAATTTTTGATTGAATGTCTGTCCTGATTCCAACCGGCAGTGTTGCGAAACTCATGCTCACGAGTAAAAAATACTCACTCACCTTACTCATTTGCGAGTAATGCTCACGCTGTGAGTTACTCGCGTATGAGTATACTCACGCGTGAGTAATGACGTCATACTCTCGCGTGAGTATTACTCACAAGTGAGTAATACTCACGCGAGAGTATGACGTCATTACTCACGCGTGAGTTACTCATTTTACTCACGGTGAGTTTAGTGAGTAAGTTATTTTTGTTGGTTTGAAATGATGTTTTCGTTTGTTCTGTACTGCAATGGTGATTATTTATATACAAGGCACAGTTTTCGAGGAAAGGTGGATCTGCTCGAGAGCTTTGGCACCATAGGCTAAAAACTCTTATTGTTTACCTACGCATGCAAAGTAATATCATCAATTAGGAAATCTCTATATTTCACCACACTTTGTCAATGGTATAACTTTTTTCGCATACGTCGGGTTACTTTACGGTATTCAATAAAGATGTTTGGCATATATTTACCTAACTTCAAATTTAAAATGGTAGGGTCAATTGCAGCATCTCCTAGGTCCAAACATTTAAAACTTTTCTTTTCTGCATACATTTGATCGTTTTTTTTTTTCCATGTGGCTAGTTTCTATTACTGTGCAATAATATAGGGCATATAATGGACAAATAGTGGTTTCGCTTCAAAATTACTTGAGTAGGCAAGTAAGGAGAAAAAGTTTTACACTGGTAACGCCTCCCTTGTAAATCTAAAAGAGCTGTAGTTTTTTCTGCGCGGAAAAATAGTCCGTTCTATTATTCCGTAAGGAAAAGTAACGTTTTTCCTCATACTAAACACTTGATCAATTTGTAATTTAAAATTTACAAAAAATAGTAAATTTACTTGAGTACTCAACTTTCGAACATGAAACTTACACACTAAACGCATCCAGCAAAGCAAAATCCAGCAAAACGAATAGTTGATTTTTAAGCAATTTTTTGCTAGAATTCGGTACAACTTTGTGCCCTATCAGCACAAATTGCTGGATGTTTAATAAAAAAGTGCTTAGACTTGATAGAATTGAAACAAAACTTTATTGGAACTTATGGGTGACAAAAGCAGTGTTGAGAATACTCACTTGCAACAGTGATACTCACTTACTTCTATCTCAGTCCAGAAGCATGCTATCAAAAAATTATGTTTGAAGGGCTTTCAGATTGTAGTTTAATCTAAAAGTTTGCCGAACTAAATAAAGATCACAGACGCATACCAAAGTTGTGAGAGAGCTGTGAGTACGAGGTGAGTAAAATTCGTGAAATTCATACTCACCTTGTGCTCACAGCTCTCTGACGGTTTTGGTATGCATCTGCGACCATAACTTTATTCGGCAAACTTTTAGATTAAACTACAATCTAAAAGTCCTTCAAACATCATTTTTTGATAGCATGCTTCTGGACTGAGATAGAAGCAAGTGAGTATAATTTTTCCCTAGTGAGTATTCCCATCACTGGACAAAAGGAACAAATTGCCAGGGCCCGTAGCGTAGTGGCTACACGTTCACTTCATAAGTGGATGGTCATGGGTTCGATCCCAGCCCGGCACTTGCAATTTTTCGTCAGTTGCTCTTCCCCCCGAGAGCAGCTGGCACCTGACCCTCTTCAGAGCATATGCTCCAACGGACCCGGACACCTGGATATCAGCTAACGGCAACTCATAATGGACCCCCAATTGGACAGGAAAAGGAACATGAGCTACACATCAACATCCTCGTGCTCATCATTCTACCATGATAGTGTAGAAAGTGAAAACAGTGCAACGGAATCCAGTTCGATCTAGTAGAATTATAATTGAATACATTTAGGAGCTGTACAAAGTGTAAGTACAGCTTCCAATTGGAATCGCTCACGCCCTGGTGGACAAAAGAGCTGTAAATCAGGTAAAGTGATTGAAGAATGAAAAAAAGGAACAAATTCTGAAGGAATCCCATGAGCTTTTTCCAGTCTTAGTTTTTTTATGTAAAGTTGGACCACCCTAATTATATGAGCCTCGGACCTAAAAAGAAAAATAAACTGCCGAGCAAATTACTACCAGTAACATGGCCAGTAATCACACCCAGGTAACCAATAAGCAGCTAAAATGGCATTGATTCAGCACTATATGCGCCTTTGCAGCAGGTCTGCTGCTATCGAACTGTCAAATCCAAGGTCAAATCGGCTACCAATCGAGACCACACGATTCCTTAAAATTACTTTTTCTTAATAGCTATCTCTGCCAACCTCCTGAAGAAAGCGTTAATTCTTGAAGCCGGCTCGAACGGGCTCGTTTACGAAACTTCAGCCTGCCTTTCAATCTGCTACGTGCGGAAGCGAACTTTGTCGTACGAATTATCGTGCATTTGAGAAACGATCGTTTACACATTTGTTCAATGCGATTAGTGTTTTTTATTAAATTTACAAGACGCACAAGCATGCAAATACATTTCGTCCATTTAAAACAACGCTGAGCTCAATTATATGTGAATGACACGCCAGTTATATGTGGATGACAGCCATTTCAGGGGATTGATCTCTGTCTACAAGAGGTTTGAGTTCAAACAAAAGCCCTCACGTTGAGCTGTTGGGCTCAAAGGGAACCTCATCAGGACCGCCCTTAACGGAGCGCTTAGAACTACCAGTAAGATACAATTCACTAGAATAAAAAAAAAACAATAGAATTATTGACAAGCAACCTTGTCTACTGATTCAATACATTCGCCCCAATAAAACATACCATTTTAATGCTTGATAGGATTCCAAGCCTTTAGATAAATTCTAGATTTCCGTATGAATATGAGTAAAGCATACTCGTGAGTGAGTATCTACACGTCAATACTCACGAGTGAGTGTGAGTTGTACAGCGCTTACTCAAATGTGAGTAATACTCACGGTGAGTTTAAGGTGTACTGCTCATACTCACTCGTGAGTTTGACTAGTTGTGTGAGTACTCGCTCATTTCGCAACACTGCCAACCGGATAGACAATATTACTCGAAGATCTAAGCCCTGATTAGACTTTTCCGCCGCTTTCTTTTTGCTTTTCGTTGCGGACTCGCAAAGGAGTCGTCAAACCTCGCCCATTGTGGTTGAAACTGATTTATTAGTTCGTGCAGCTTTTGAGTCCCCCTAGATACGACACTGGTTGTCAGCTTTTCACCTTGTAGCACTGCAGGGCACGTGTCGCGCAACACACGTGCGTGTGTAGCTCCTGCTGCAGGTGAGTACCACCGTGATTGTGTGGGTGTTGAGAAAATACGGTAAACGACCCTATAATAATGTCCCTTCCCTAGCCACGGTGAGCTAGTAGGTAACAATGCATGTATTGGTAAAACTAGCTTTGTACCTGCTACACCGCGCTCAAACTGGGTGTAGCTTTTTCTTGCACCGGTGCCATTACGGTGTCAAAACAGAACAGTACCTGCGAATAAACGAACGGTTTCGGTGCAAGTTTGCTACACCCGGTGGCAAAGCGGTGCAGGCGGTGCAAATAAACGAATTCGACATTAGTACCTGCTACACCGCGCTCAAACTGGGTGTAGCATTTTCTTGCACCGGTGCCAATCGGGTGTCAAAACAGAACAGTACATGCGAATAAACGAACGGTTTCGGTGCAAGTTTGCTACACCCGGTGGCAAAGCGGTGCAAATAAACGAATTCGACATAAGATAAGCGCGACAATAAAAGGGGGAGATGTTGTGAACGAGCATTCGTGTACCCCATGATCGGCTCGGCTCGTGTCTATCACAACGATGGATAGACGACGACGGCCGCCGCCGCCGACGACGACGACGATGACGAACATACAGCAGAACAGCAAAACGCCATCATCTGCAACAGCAGCAAGATGCTGCCCGCGCGATCTCCGCGAGATTACTTTTAATTCGTTTGTAATATTGTGTACATAATGTAAATAGTAGTCTTGTGTTAATAAATGTGCATGTTTTTATTATGTAATGTCCGGGTGTGAAGTGTTTTATTCGGCCACCTTGGGCCTGAAATCATAAAATTGGGTAATGCTTGGGAGTGCCCTTCCGAAGCGAGCTCCGAAGAGCATAACCTGCGGCATCCGGAAGAGGATTGCTCCAAGGATTGCCCCAGTGGCCATCCCAGAGCAGATAACGTTGATGAACTTCTTCGCAGACGCCAGTGGATACAAGGAAGATTACTTCGGAAAAGCAACAGACCATGGAGTACGCGACGATCATCCGGAAGGTTGCCGCATAGCAGTACAACGAGATCCGGATCAAATGGAATTGATGATGGCCAAGCGCACCGAGCTGAGAACATGCGGACGTACATATTCAAGTTGGTTGTTGTGCATCGCAACCGGGGCACTGCTGGAGATTTGTTCGATCTACCTATCTGCACTTCGGAAATCGAATCGGGATTGGAGTTTAAATATCAATTTAGTTTATAATGTATTAAATAATTTAATTTTAGATTAGTAAAAAAAATACATCAAACTTTTTTTTATTCTTCCATGAATGAAAACAAATCTTTTCTAAACAATTTTAAATAAATCCTGGTTAAACTAGCTTAAATATGGCTATCTTATACTAGGATATGTTTATACTTAAGTTATACTGAGCCAGTGTAAATTGCATATATATTGTACGTGCAGTTGAAACCCGGAATTTTCGACTAGCGAAGTTGGATTTTTCTCCAAATCCGTGCGTCGGACCTAACTTCGGATGTGGTGCGCTGTATAGCGGACCAGGTTTGCTATTCTCAATTTAGTTGAAAATCGGAGTTTTTCACTAGCGAAGTTGGATTTTCCTCCAAATCCATGCGTCGGACCTAACTTCGGAAGAGGTGCGCTGTATAGTAAACCTGGTCCGCTATACAGCGCACCACTTCCGAAGTTAGGTCCGACGCACGGATTTCGAGAAAAATCCAACTTCGCTAGTCGAAAATTCCGGGTTCCAACTACACGGACAATATACAGCGCACCACTTCCGAAGTTAGGTCCGACGCACGGATTTTGAGAAAAATCCAACTTCGCTAGTCGAAAACTCCGATTTTCAACTAAATTGAGAATATTTACTTAGCCTGGGGTCAACCAGGTGAAATTAATTTAGAGTGAGATTTATACTATTTAGTTTTGATTTTTTTCTGAGTGAATGTTGTCAAAAACGAAGAGAGAAGCACCGGCATATCCGTGCGGCTCCGTGGAAGAAGCCAAATTTGGGTTATCTTGACTAAACCCAAATTTGCGTCAAATAAGGCCTCCGCTGGGTGAAAATAACTTACCACTGGGTGAAAATTTTTGCAGCGATCAAATGAGATTTACCTAGTGACCACTATCGCTGTTTGACGCAAATTTGAGTAATTCCACGGAGGTGCGGGATTGCGTCAAAAGAACTTAAATTTGGGTTGATTTGTAGTTCCGTGTATATCAATATCAACACTGTTGTCGTTTCGTAAAATGAGCCATTCAAGCATAATTTTTCAAATCGACGTATCTAACTTCCCGGATAAAAACTAACCATAGGGTGTATGGTGAAAACCATTCCTGCACCATACAGTGTACCAGCTACAATAAAGTGTATTGTAATGAAATGGTTCGCTATACTATACATTTACATTGGATTTTTATGTAACAATATATTATACTGTTTTTCTTACGTTTGAACCATTCACTTTTCCGAAACATTATTTTTCCGTGAATTTTTAATTATTTCTGGTGTTCGATTTGAATAGATCGTATGTTTGCTGTGATTCCTATGCAGATTCGACCTATTCAAATCGAACACCAGATTTATTCAGTTTAAGATTTTATCCGTGCTTTGTTTTGTTGATGTTTGTGACTTTTTTGATGCAAAGGAAAGGAAAGAAAAAAAAGTGAATAAGTTGAAACATCAATTTAACCTTTTGGAATCGATTTTTTTCGCCGCTGTTGACGCAACGTCGCTGGTGTCGAACACATTTGTTATGCTCGGTTTCATCGCCGGGGTCATATATGACCCCGCCGGCTCCAAAGGGTTAATGCCAATAACATGTTTAAATCAGTGGTAAGCTGCAGGTCCAAGCAGGGGTCCAAGAGATATGGCGGGCTCGAGGGCGGGCTAGGTGTGTAGAGTGCGATGAGAGAAATACGAATGCAATGTAGGCCAACCCGGAAAGATGCAGGTCAGATTACCGTAAATCAGTAGATGAGTTCAACACTTCAACACTATTCTTTCTGTATTTGCATTTAGGGGAGTTTTCTCCTCTTCTCTCATGTGAACTTGCCTTCGACCACAATCGAATCAAATGCGGTTGACAAACTTTATCTTTGACGTAGAGCCATCTTTAACATATGGACTGGACTGAACACTGAAATGACTTTTAATATAGGTTCGTCTACGGGTTTAACCTATCTTATATTTGAATCGAACTTGACAGTTATCTCATGAGTTGTTATGTATTTCAAACTTTAGTCAAACTGGTGCCTCAATATTGCAATAACGGTTAAGCACGCTGTAATGATACTTATGTACCTCGTCACCCACTTCATGCAACTACATTAGTGGTCTAATAACACTTAGCGCGCTCGGCATAGTTCCATCATGCCGCTCAAAGTGTTGCCACAAATAATGCTTAGTTTGCGAAACCAGGTTATCTGGCTGGTGGGGAATGGGAGCCTAAGCTTCAACTGTTAATGCATTCAGAGACTACTCAGACTTAGACGTGGGCGATCCTATATATGAAGGGTTATCCAAAACGCTCTGGGAATTCCCAAAGCGCATTCTAATAAATCTAATAAGCCTTAGATGTAAAGAAATGTAAGAAATGTAAAACAATTCAACATAACAAAAGAGAACCATTCCAAAACCATTTGATTAAATGTATAACCAGTAGTGAAATTACAATTAAAAACAATTTATTTACGGTACATTTTATTGTTTGAAACCATTCATGTACCATACAATGTACGGTATATTTAAACCCACGTATCAGTTGTAACCGTCGGTTTCAATGACGAATTTGATGGCTTCACCACAAAGCAAAGAATTCCCTTTTGTCGTATACACCCGGCAACGATCTCACCACGAGTGAGTACCAACTATCACTTTCTCGAATTGAGTGGACGACAGATGGCACTCACGAGGCCCAATTCCAGCCCGTTCCACTCACGGATATTTATTTTCGGCGAGTGACACGCGAAGGAAAACAAACACAAACTACCATAAAAAAATAACAAATAGGTGGCGCTAATTAATCCGCTCAAGAAATTAAATGCGAAAGGTAGGAGAAGTTTAGGTGTCAAACTTCGGACTTTTACGAAGTTTGAGCTCCGATTATACACTATCCCTTATTAACTCGGCCACTTGCAAAGGAAATTCTTTTCTGTCGCAACCACCAGAAGAATTAGAAGTGCGCGTCGTGATATTAAATTTCAAGAAAGGTTGAACCTAAAGAAAGTGTAGTGATCTTATTAATCTAATTGTGTGTTTTTGTTAAAGTTTTCAGCAGTTAGGCCGTCCTTAAACCTAATAGTACGGTGAAGAAAGTGTACAAAAAGTTCCTTAAAACTAGTAGTACGGTGGGTGAAGAAAAATATTGTATAACCTAAAAATGTATTAAAACCAATATTCCTATATAGAAAGCTAACTAGTGCTAAAAGTACACGGTAAACAAGTATTTCGGTGAAAGTAACGTTTTTTGAAAAAGGTAATTGTATAAACGAGTTGAGAATAGGGGAGAAATAGTTAAAAACGTCACACGATAGGGTACTAATGCCACATGGCAGGTCCATCAGTGGGCCTTTTTCTTTTGTTCTTCGGAACAGGTTCCCAGCGCTTCTCCGGGAGTTTTTGTCTGCCAAAAGGCGATCCAGAACCCTGCGCACACCGTCAACAAGCCATCGTTGGACAGAAAAGTGAAGGATCTGCCTGCTACGGAACTCCTCGGCGCCAGTGGTTCCCAGTTCCAAGATCACCCAGACAATAGGCAAGCCGCTGTACCAGCCGAATAATTAGTACTTGTTTAGCCGTCACACGCTTCACCCTGAAGGTCAGCCGACTGTTCTGCTCTGCTGCTGTACGACGAATGACGCTCGTGTTCGGCAGCACCTTTGCCGTACTCCAGTAAACCCACGCACACACGATTCCCGTACGAATACCAATACATTCATCTTTCAACTGTCATTCCTGATACCCGTCACTGAAACCGTGTAGTTCAACTTGACCGTTAGCGACTCGATGAAACCATACCCCGTTACACTCCTCCCATATTTTGGATTCATAATACATCTTAAGATCAATATTACAAGTATTACAAACATTTTATTGATATCCTCTCAAACTGTTACATTGACTAAATTACAAAATCGTTAAACCTAACCGGTCGTCTGATAATTCGTTTTGGGGAACTGTTATCTTTCCCTTGATCTTCAGTGGAGGTCAACGAGCGATCCGTAGTACTAAGATGTGTATCAGAAGAGCTGTTCTCATCGGAAAGTGCTGATTCTGCTGTCAGCAATTTCTTCAGGTGAGAGCTGTTGCGTCGATACTCTTTACCAGTTCGATTTGAGCGTACAGTGATTTCGCTTCCTTTGATGTCAATTATCTCAAACTCCTCACTCCCGAAGTTTGGTTCATACGATCCAGACTTGAAGTTCTTCATCAACACTACATCTCCTCTCCCCAAATTATGCGCCTTGGCTTGTCGGGACACATCTGCTTGTAGTTTACGCTGCTCCTTCTGTTGCATGTCTCTATCTCTGGAAGATTCCCAGTTCAAATTTGGTGGTTGGTGAATGGATGGAATTCGGTTCCGTATCTCACGGCCAAACATCATTTGGCCTGGAGACACTCCTGTAGCCTCTTGAGGTGTTGAATGGTACAGCGTCAAATACTCATAGAGATCAGCCTTCCAGTCTGTTCCCTGAATAATGCTGATTTTGATTCGTTTCCCAATATTTCGCATCTGTCTTTCTACTGCCCCATTTTGTTCCGGCCAATATGGGGTAGAAAGATTGAGATGTATGCCGTAGCTCAAACAAAAGTTCCGAAACTCAATCGCTCTAAACTGTGGCCCGTTATCTGATGTAATTGACCGAGGAATGCCAAAAGCACTAAACATCCTCAGTAGAGTTCCGATAACCTTTTGTGTTGTAGCCGGTTTCATTGGTTCCACTTGTACAAACCTACATAAAATACAGTAGGATATAAAAAATAAGAATTGTTGCCTCTGGCTAATTAATCTCATAAACATACCTGCACGTGTAGCAAACAACAACCAATAGTGACATCTCCCCCGGGAGACCTTCTTTAAAATCGATTGCCAGATCTTGCCACGGCATAGTCGGCATCCGACGAGACATGGGATTAGGCTTATCCGGTAGCGCAGTCATCTTACATGGCTTACAGTTGCGAATAATTGTATCGACCAGCTTGTCCATGAACGGGAACCAAACCTTGGATCTAATCAACGCCTTCATCGATATTCCTCCTTGATGTCCTAGGTGTGCCAGGTTGACTATCTTTTCTCTCAACGCAGTGGGAATGACAATCCTGTCTCCTCTTAATATCAATTCCCCGTACAGTGTTAAATCATCCTTGACTGTTGCTGTTTTGAACTCATTCGGTACTTCATCCCAAATCCCCGAGTATATCGCTTCTTTGACTTTCTGTAGATCATTATCGGCCAGGGTTGCTTTTTCCAGTTCCTCAATTGATAAAACCGACGGTTTAATCTCATCTGCTAACCAACTAATGACATCCGAGCGAGTACCGTAATCTTTCACGCCTTGGGACAGACGAGAGAGTGAGTCAGCCAAATTGTCTTCCCCTGGCTCATATTTTACAGTAAAATCGAAGCTCTGCAACCGAAGGATCCACCTTTCTATACGCGCGGATGGTTTCGACTTTACCCGGTTGAATAGATATTCCAGAGGTTTACAATCTGTGACGAGCGTGAAATGCTTGCCGTATAGGTATACGTAAAGTTTTTCCATGGCCCATATGATGGCATAGCATTCTTTTTCTGTTTGACAATACTTTTGCTCAAACTCAGCCAAACTCTTCGATATGCAGGAAATTGTTCGCGATACACCGTCTTTAGTCTGAATCAGTATTGCCCCCAAACCGTATGGGCTGGCGTCTGTCACTAACACCGTTTCGTCATTAGGGTCAAAGAAACCGAGGTAACCTGCGTTTGCAATCATGCCCTTCACCGCTTCCAATTCTTGAGTGTGTTTATCGTTCCAAATGAACAGGCTGCCCTTATTCAAAAGGGATCTCATATTAAAAGTGTGGGCCGACAAATTGGGGATAAACTTTCCAACGAAATTTACGAGACCTAACAAAGATCTCAATTCGGAAACGGAGGACGGTGGTTGTAAATCCAAAATAGCTTTAACTTTTCCGTCTGTCGGACGAATACCTTCAACGGACACAATATGACCTAGAAACTCTACGCTAGGTACTCCAAAGACCGATTTCTCTTTGTTAATCTTCATGTTAAATTTCTCAATTCTCCGAAGGACTTCACGCAGAGTTTCGTCGTGTTCTTCGACTGTCTCCCCATAAATTAGAAAATCATCCATATAAACTATCAGTCCTTTGATGCCCCTGAACAAGTTTTCCATTTCTCGTTGGAAAAGTTCTGGAGCGGATTTGATTCCAAACATCAATCTGCAGAATCTGTATACTCCGCTCCTGGCCACAAATGTAGTGATATGTCTACTGTCGCCATCAAGCTCAAAATGATAGTAAGCGGCCTCGAGATCGATCTTGGACAATTTAGCAACCTAATTGAAATAAAAAAAACCATAACGTATGTTTTCTACGAACTAAAACATTCTTATTTATTAGCATACCTTTTTAATTCCAGACATTGCATCGTCAATATTAGGCATCGGGTAGTTTTCACGTTTCACCGCTTTGTTGGCAGCCCGCATGTCTACGCACAGTCTGATTCTACCATCCGATTTTCTAACGGGAACCAGTGGCGAAACCCAAGTTATCGGTCCTTCCGCTCGTTCGATGATATTTTTGTCCAGCAAATCTTGAATTGTTTTCTCCACATCCGCCTCCATTGAGATGGGAAAACGTCGAACTGCTTGCACAACTGGTGGTACCGAATGATCAACTTGGATGGGTAGCTTGACTTCCGGTATCTTCGGGAATTCTTCATGACCCTGAACCTCCACATTTGAACGATCCGTAGCAGAAATACTGTTAACATGATAGCCGATTTTCAAAATTCCCAAAGCGAAAGCAGTTCCTTTGCTCAACAAGCTGACTTGGCCATGTGGAGCAACCATAACATGAGCCCAAATACCTGTCTCGTCACCCGGAATTTTGATCTCCGTTTCGAATACTGCGTTGAAGACGATATCACGATCGGACGCAAAAGCTTTGAATGTCTTTTCGCCGGCTTGAGGCTCCCGTTCGTTCATAATTCGCGCTCCCTGATCCTTCAGACGTTTGTAGGTCTTTGCATCGATGATGTTGGCTGGAGAACCCGAATCGATGATCATCTTTATGGGAACTCCACCGACATCCATCTCGAGTACTTCAGTCATCTCCTCCGACTTCACGAAAAACACTCCCTTGTCCGTTTCGTTACTGTTCTCAACGATCGCGTGAATTCGTTTGGCTCCTACCTGTCGTCTGTTGGCATGTTCGTCGTGTTTTCGTTTCCGGCAACATACTTTAAAATGGCCTTTTGTGTGGCAACCGTAACATTCCACATTCTTTGCTGGGCACTTCTCGATATCTCTTGCCAAATGACCCGGTCTGTTGCAATTGTAGCACTTCCTGTTATTATCAGCCGACCTTGTACTGAATGATACTCTGCCAACGACTTTCTGGGTTAGGTCACTTTCCCCGTAAGACGTGGAGGGTCTCTCATACTCTCTCGTTTGTTTTTGTACTTCTTCCAAAGTCTTTCCCAGTGATATTACTTCAGCCAATGACATTTCGGTCGTCAAAAGCCTTTTCCGGAGTTCAGTCGAGCTACAACCCTCGATGACTTGATCGACTATCATATCGTCCACGTCGGAGAAAATGCAACGGTTAGCTTGTTCTCGCAATCGATACACAAACTCTTCAAAGGGTTCTTGATTGTTTTGCCGCATTGATCTCAGAATATGTCGTTCGAATCTTTTCTTCAACTGTGGAGCAAAGTATTCATCGAGGGAGAGAATCGCTGATTCGTATTTCAAAACAATCACTTCCTCCAAAATTTCTTCATTTTCATCGATTGTTTTCTGGACCTCCCACTTTGCAACCTTGTCGTAATATGTCTGAAGATCAATGCCTCCTAGAACTAGCAAAAGGTTGAACTTCTCTTCGTCCTGTTCCACTTTGTTTGCATTTAAAAACCGTTCCAGAGCTCTCTTCCACTTAATCCAGTCGTTTCTGGGGTCTGCACCTATCTTGAAAGGTGGCATCGCTGACGCATCTATAACCAAAAACAAAGAAATATGCATCCCTTAGTTCATTTCCACTTGAAAAATCACGATTATTTCCTAATGACTTGACTTTTTTTTCTGTAAGCATTGTATATTCCCATCAATTGCAATCAACCTTCGTCTTCTAGCTATAATTTTCCTTTATTTATGTTTTATAAAACGTAACCTTGCTACGTCCACTGTAATCCAAAAATTGAGTTTTCACTTCGATCCACAATAACATGTTCTTTCAACCGATAATCATCGTTCCAACATTTGTATCCATCAATCAACAAATACAATATCGATCAGTCAGTTCGACATAATGTCCACAGGCACGTAGCATCTGCTTCCGATTTCCCCCAAGGCATTCGCACTAGGCTCCCTAAGCGTTCCTTCGCACGTAGCGTTCCTTCGCACGTAGCGTTCCTTCGCACGTAGCGTTCCTTCGCACGTAACGTTCCTCCGCACGTAGCATTCCTTCGCACGTAGCGTTCCTTCGCACGTAGCGTTACTTCGCATTAAACGTCCACCAGCACGAAGCTTTACACAAAATGGCCTTTCGAACGAGGTAAACTTTTCTTCGCACGCAGCGTTCCTTTGTACTTCTAGTCACGGAGATAACCTTGCACCCGAACACAAATGTTGAATTTCCACTTATTTTTTTCCTTTCCGTTGTTCACACGAAGTGATCTATTTTTTTTTCTTCTATGGAATCCAAATAAATGTTCAAAATGCTGATTATCTCACTGCTGCCAATTTCTCGTATTAGTTTTCACTTTTCGTTCCATTTCATTTGTCCGCCATCTTGTTTTTTCGCTCTAGCCAAGCAGTAACCATTCAGGGCAAAAAAAAAATCCAATTCGGACATTGTTGGTAATTTCACATTTTATCCATAGTATTCCTCCCGTTTTCACCAATTTTGCAACTCTGATATCGAAACTTACCTATTTTTACCGTCGCCGCCATTGTACCAGCCGAATAATTAGTACTTGTTTAGCCGTCACACGCTTCACCCTGAAGGTCAGCCGACTGTTCTGCTCTGCTGCTGTACGACGAATGACGCTCGTGTTCGGCAGCACCTTTGCCGTACTCCAGTAAACCCACGCACACACGATTCCCGTACGAATACCAATACATTCATCTTTCAACTGTCATTCCTGATACCCGTCACTGAAACCGTGTAGTTCAACTTGACCGTTAGCGACTCGATGAAACCATACCCCGTTACAGCCGCCATTGTCAAACCGACAATAGCCTGTCGGACGTTATTGTCCCGGCGACAATCGGAGTTGGGACTGCTATTGTGTCATTGTCCTTCGGATATCCGCCATTTTGCACCTCGAACAATATCCCGTACAAAGATATCGCCCATCAGAATCAACCATCCGATCCGGCGGCCCGGAATCTCATTGGAGAGTTCCGCTGCCCCTCCGAAACAAGCCATCCCCTCCGGCGGCGTTTAGCCCGCTTGAGAAGCCCACATCGAAGCAAGCCATCCCCTCCGGCGGCGTTAAGCCCGCTTGAGACGTCCGCAGCATACCAAGCCATCCCCTCCGGCGGCCACAGGCCCGCTTGAGAAGCCCACATCGAAGCAAGCCACCCCACCCTCCGGCGGCAACCCGCCCGCTTGAGCCCGCCTGAAGTCATCATCAAACCACCGATCAAGCCACCCCCTCCGGCGGCCACAGGCCCGCTTTAGACTTCCGCAGTATACCAAGCCATCCCCTCCGGCGGCCACAGGCCCGCTTGAGACGACCACCCAGCCAATCACCACCGCATGCCACCCCGCCTTCGAAGACCACCATCGATACCCACCAGGATCCGGATCCAGGGCAAGACGAAGCCCTCACGCAAGTACCCTATCATTAAGTGTGACGTTGAGAGTAGAGAGTAGAGGCCCTAAGGGGGCGAATAAACTAAATATGTAAACTTGTATATCAGGTGGTAGCGATTCTTTACAACTGCGCATCCCTGGATAAATAAGTTCCACTTTCTTTATTTGCTTTCTTCCGCTTTGTTCGGGCTTGCAAAGAAGCCATCATGCCTCGTCCTCTGGTGGTGTACAGCAAAATTATTTCTTTTTAGGCTTTTGAGAATTTAAGAGTGTATAAGCTTTGCGCATCTGATTTCCGGTTTAATGGACTTTTCCACGGTCTTCTTTTTCCTCTGGATTGCTTCTTCTTTTCATCTGTAACTGCGGGCACTGTTTACAAAAAATGACATATTCATGAACATCCAGCGACCGAAAGTTCACTGGATGTTCACCGGATCTCGCCGGATGCAAGATGTGAGCAGTGATTTTAGTAAACACGGCCCGCAGTTACCGTTTCACAGCATGCTGTCAGTTGGCATGTGACGTCATCGTGGATAAGTTCATTGGGTCCTCCTGTAGTTGAGTGTTCCTTTTTCCATTGCGTTCCCACTGGTGAATGAATTCTGGTGAGAACCGGGTCGGTAAAAGGACTGGTAGGTAAGTTGGGGAAATACGACCCTGAGGTGAATTCACCATTCATTGAGCTAGCGAGTTTCAATTGGCGCCCACATAAAAAGTTAGAAAAAAATCGCATCGAATTTTCCAACCCACCCTACCACGGGAGGAAAAACATCCTGTTTCATACATAATCATCCTTCAAACGATTTTCGCGATTAGTTTAGAGTTTATACTTCTTCAACCTAGATGCATTCAAAAAGTAAGTGATCAGTTTCCGTTTCTTATAGGCGTAAGCCTAGGCAGAGGTGCCGTAAGCCTGGAGGAGTTCAATAGATTCTTATTGGACAACGAAGGGTGATTCTAATCAGAGTGTTTAAGGTCATTAAACATCGTGGATCTGTCGACGACTTGGAGATCGAATACTTTGCGTGAAGTGAT
Source organism: Aedes albopictus (assembly GCF_035046485.1). NCBI lineage: Eukaryota > Metazoa > Arthropoda > Insecta > Diptera > Culicidae > Aedes > Aedes albopictus. The sequence continues at coordinate 216,593,050 of NC_085138.1, forward strand.
TTTAGGTTCAAGAAATTTAAATTTCAAAATGGATCCCGATTTTCAGTTACAGTATTCTGGTCTGATGGTTCACCATCTAGAACGACCAGAAATTGAACATGAGTTAACCATCCGCGCTGTTCAATTTGAACCCAAGGATAGTCAAGCAGCACTCAGAAGGCGACTGCGAGACCGGTTAAAGGAAGAAAAGGGACAAGTCCCAGATATAGATTTGACTCGCTCGCAGCGGTCGATAGATGAGGAGATTAAAATAGTGGATAGGAATATTCACCGAATTAGACAAATATTAGAAAATAAAGAAGAATTCGACGGAATCAGAGAAACTTTGAAAACCCGATTAGTCCATTATTTCATTCGCTGTTCCAGAATCCAGGAAATAGCCGACCTGGACAACGACCTCGAGGATTTGGACAAGCTCAAGGGTTCTATAAGGGAACTAATGAACAACTTTTTCTCACCTTTTTCGAATAATCCCGCGATTAGAGAGGAGGTTTTCAATGAAATTGTACGTACTCTGTCAAGTATGTCCATTTCACAACCTTCTAGACATTCTAGCCACAAATCTAAATCTGAAGAAGATAATTCAGTGCACGTGTCAGATAATGGAGGGTCTAGCGAACCTTCTGGGTCCGCAGCGCGAAGAAATTTGAAATCTATTACTTCGGTAGGGCCTCGCTTTTCGAAAGAAGAAGGGGAAAAAGTTCTTAGAAGGTTTCGTTTAGACCATTACCAATCAGGCGTGGAAGGAACAGATGAAAGCTCTGAAGACAATCGCAAATCAGAGTCAGATTCGTCACGGGACGAGTCTCCGCCGCGAAAAACGAAGAAGAAAAGTGCCAGATCGAGCTTCCGGAAAACTCGTCATGTTTCTGAGTGGAACCTCCGGTACGACGGCAAAGATAGCGGCCAGAATTTAATGCGCTTCATTCGGGAAGCCGAGTTTCTCGCGAAATCTGAGGGAATTTCCAAAAAAGAGTTATTCAGATCGGCGATTTACTTGTTTCAGGGTCAGGCAAAAACATGGTTTATGACAGGAATTGAAAACCAGGAATTCTATTCCTGGGAGGACTTGGTACGTGAAATGAAAAAGGAATTTTTAAGTCCCGACCATGATCACGTTAGCGAGTTCCGGGCAATTTCGCGAAAACAGGGCTCTCGAGAAAAATTTCAAGATTATTTGTTTGAAATGCAAAAAATTTTCAACTCCTTAACCAAACCCGTGTCGGAATCCAGAAAATTCGAGATCGTATTTCGGAATATGAGATCGGATTATAAAGGCCATGCGGTGGCCTCCAATATAGACAATCTCGTGGATCTCAAACGGTTCGGTCGGAAGTTAGATTCCACTTTTTGGTACAAGTATAGTACAATTTCTGAGGAATCTACGCGTAATCGGGCAAACGTAAACGAGTTACGAACCGGGACGAAACCAAAAACGAAAACGGAAAACGAGAAAAGTTTTGCAAAGTCTCGCAATTTTTATCGATCCGCGAAATCAGAAGTATCCGAAGACGAAAAACCTTCTAAGAAACCCCGAGAAGGGCATAAGACCCACAGTGAATCCCAAAATAAAACTAAAACCCCTGACCAAGCCTCAGACGTAGTACAACGTTTGGTTGACAAACATCGGCCCTTGAAAGAAGGGACATGTTTCAACTGTCGTTTAGCTGGACATCATCACAAGCAATGTGATCGACCTCCACACAAATTTTGTTACCGTTGTGGTTTTCTAAACACCGACACCAAAAATTGTCCATGGTGTGCAAAAAACGCCCAATAGACCGTCTGAAGGGGCAGGCTGGTCATGACATGCCTGAAAATCCCCAAAATTATTCACATTTTTCTGAAATACCTGACAGACTTTCTCAAAAAGGATTTCGAGAAATCCACCGTGAAGAATACATTCATTTGTCCCAGGTTCAAATTGATGAGCACTTCATCAAGTTTGCTCACGATAACAGACCTTTCGTTAAAGTACAGGTCTTGGACATTCCCCTCGTTGGACTATTGGATAGTGGAGCGAACCGCTCTATATTGGGAGTTGGTTCAGCCAAACTGCTAGATTCGTGTAAACTTAAAATCTTAAACGCCAATACCGATGTCACTACTGCCAGCGGACAACACTTAGAGGTCCTAGGCTATGTAAATCTTCCCATTTCATTCAATGGAATAACCAAGATCATTTCCACTCTAGTCATTCCAACGCTCAAACGAAGACTTATTCTCGGCACCGACTTCTGGAATGCCTTCGGCATTGTTCCACAGGTCTGCCACACAACGGTCGAAGAGGTTGAGAACATTGACGAAAGTCTAGATCTCACGGAAGACCAACATGAGCAATTAGAACAGGTGAAAAGTCTTTTTAAACCCACGGTAGAAGGCATTTTAGATAGCACCAACTTGATAGCCCATCGAATTGAGTTGACCGAAGAAGCTAAAAAGCAAGCTCCGGTCCGCATTAACCCCTTTCCTGTCTCTCCGAAGCGCCAACAACAAATTGACGAAGAACTGAACAATATGTTGAAGGCTGGACTAATTGAACGCTCGTACACACTAAGATTTTTTCGCCGAATCTCGGCAAACTGATTGCCGAGATTGGCACCGCTGAGTGCTCGGCAATCATCTCGGCAAAAAAAAGATTTGCCGGGAACCTCGGCAATCTCAAAAATTGACAGCTGTTAATATTTTGCCGAGATTCTCAGCAAATATATTTGCTGAATTCTCGGCAAACAAAATTTTCAGTGGGAATAAATTTGCTGAATCTCGGCATTTTTTTTTTGTTTATTTTTCAGTAGAAAGAATATTTTTAGCTCACAAAGAAACACAGTAGAGAAGTTTTATCCTCGTATATGTATTTTACATTTTTTTTTTCAAGGAAATGTTCTTCAAAATAATCAATTGGTTGCTGGTGGTTTCATTCTCTTCCATAAGTAAACACACTGAACTCCCAGCTGCAACTCCCAAAATCGAACAGCTCCTCGAAGGGCAGCAGCAAAAAGGTCCTAAAATAGATTGAGGGGATATGAAATTCAATAGCAATAAGTTATTTACAGAAAGTTCTTACATTCTTAAAAATTTTCACTTAGTTTGAAAGATCACTACTTCATTTATTATTCATGTAGCACCTTCAGCACCACGTAACACTGTTTTGTTTTTTTTTCTGGAAGGCTGCAAAACTGACAGTTGTCTTGCTGAAATTCGGTAATCTCGTTTGCTGATTTCAGTAAAATCTGTGTTTGCCGAAAGGTTCAGCAAAAAATGCTGTAAGTTTTCGTAGTTTTCAAGCAACTTGCTGATATTTCGGTAAAACGTTTTGGACAATCTCGGCAAAAGCGAGTTATTTGCTGAAGTATCAGCAAAATCTTGAGTTGCCGATTGAAATCAGCATTTTTTTCTGCCGAGCTCAAGAATCATTTTTAAGTGTGTATAGCGATTGGGCGTTACGTCTAGTACCAGTTGACAAACCCGATGGGAGCGTAAGACTGTGTCTAGATGCCCGAAAGTTAAATGACAGAACTGTACGGGACTCCTACCCTCTCCCACACGCCGACCGAATTCTGAGTCGGTTGGGGACTTGCAAATTCATTTCCACAATAGACTTATCCAAAGCATTCCTACAAGTCCCCCTGCATCCTAAAAGCAGGAAATATACGGCATTTTCAGTATTGGGACGAGGTTTGTTCCAGTTCACTCGCATGCCCTTTGGTCTGGTCAACAGCCCTGCGACTCTGTCTCGCTTGATGGACCGGGTGTTGGGAGGCAGTGAACTGGAACCAAACGTGTTCGTTTATTTGGACGACATAATCGTCATAAGCGACACGTTTGAGGAGCACCTGGAACAACTTCGAGAGGTGGCCAGGAGACTCCGAACCGCCAACCTATCCATCAATGTGACCAAGTCCAAGTTTTGCGTCGCTGATGTGCCCTATCTTGGATATATACTTAGCCAGCATGGACTAAGGCCAAATCCAGACCGCATCGAGGCAATAGTTAATTTCGAGAGGCCCAATTCACTTAAAGCCCTAAGAAGATTCTTGGGCATGTGTAACTATTACCGGAGATTTATATCAAACTACAGCGCAGTTGTACAACCCCTCACCGATCTTCTGAAAGACAAACCAAAGTCTGTAAAATGGAACGAAAGTTCCGAAGTTGCTTTCGTTAATATAAAAGAACTTCTCATTACCTCACCGATACTCACAACTCCCGACTTCAAAAGGCCATTTGACATCCACTGTGATGCGAGCGATGTCGCAATCGCCGGGGTTTTGACCCAATCTTACGATGGGTTAGACAAACCGATAGCCTACTTCTCGCAAAAGTTAGGAACCACCCAACAGAGATATTGTGCGACGGAAAAGGAGGCCTTGGCCGTCCTTAGGTCCATCGACAAATTCCGTTGCTATATTGAGGGCACAAAGTTCACGGTCTACACCGACGCTTCCGCCCTCACGTACATCCTGAGAAGCAGCTGGAAAACGTCTTCTCGCCTTTGCCGGTGGAGCATCGAACTTCAACGGTACGAGATGGAGATTAAGCACCGCAAGGGAGTGGACAATGTGGTGCCTGATGCTCTATCTCGTGCCATTGAAGAGCTCCACGTAGTGGTCAAGAAGGTTGATTGGTACAGCGAAATGTTGAAGCACGTCTCCGAAGAACCTGAGAAATATAAAGATTTTAAAGTGGACAACGGCGTATTGCAGAAATTTGTCGCCTCGTCCCACGACCAATTAGATTACGGGTTCGAGTGGAAAACCTGTGTTCCCACTGACCTGCGGCCAAAGATCCTTAAAGCAGAACATGACGACAGTCTTCATCCTGGATTTGAGAAATCCATGGCAAAAATTCGAAAAAAGTACTATTGGCCACAAATGAATAGAGATGTACGATTGCACATTCAAAAATGCTCCATGTGCAAGGAATCAAAACCTGCCAATCGAGCTCAATATCCGGAACCAGGTCAACCCAGGATCACTACAAAACCCTTCCAAATAATAGCATTGGATTTCATCCAATCGCTACCGCGGAGTAAACAGGGAAACTGCCACCTTCTGGTCATAGTGGACCTATTTTCGAAATTTTGTCTATTATTCCCGGTGAGGAAAATTTCCACCCATCAGGTTTGCAAAATCCTAGAAGAAAACTGGTTTCGACGCTATTCCACACCCGAGTATCTAATCTCAGATAATGCTTCGTCATTCCTCTCCAAGGAATTTAGAAGCCTCCTTGAAAGATACCACATACAGCATTGGACTAACTCCCGGCATCACAGCCAATCAAATCCAACTGAAAGGCTAAACAGAACTATAAATGCTTGTATGAGGACATATGTTCGGTCGGACCAAACTTTATGGGATACAAGAGTGTCCGAAATAGAGTACGTCTTGAATAACACTCCTCACTCCGCAACTGGTTTCACGCCATACAAAACCCTTTTTGGGCACGAAATTGTCGAAACTGGAGACCAACATCGCATAGACCGCGATTCCCGAGAAGTCTCGGAAGAAGAAAGGCTAAAAAAGAAAACCGATATAGACAAATTTATTTACGACCTAGTTAAAAACAATCTCAAAAAGCAAAATGAAAAGAACAACAAAATCTACAATTTACGACATCCAAAAACTGCACCCGTGTTCACAGCCGGACAAAAAGTCTTCCGACGAAATTTCCGGCAATCTTCGGCAATTGATAAATACAACGCCAAGCTCGGGCCACTATATGTGCCCTGTACTGTAATTTCCCGAGTTGGTACTAGTTCTTATGAATTAGCAGACGATTCAGGCAAGTCCATCGGTGTGTTTTCTGCCGCCGATTTAAAGTCCTCCTAAAAGTAAACAAACCACAAAGTATCTGTTTTCATGTTAACGTTTTGTATATACTTATCTGATTGGAAATCGTTTGCCCCGTTCAGCTGATCCGGACTCTGAATGAGGGAAAATCCAATTGGAAAGTTGGGATCCCGTTCTAGAAATTTTAGCCGCCTCCAATCTGTTCTGACACGGCACCTCCAGGGTTTTAGAAGCTCGCCAGCCTTCCGTGGACGTTTCGGTTGGTTCCACATAACTGCTAAACGTAATCAACACCAAACGAGAAGTGTAATCAATCAAAATATAGCGCATTTAGTTCACCACTGGACTATCGCACTAGTTTTCACGAGTGCGAAAACGCTAATAAAAATGCGCGATTGCATCAAATCAACTCGGTGTCTTCAGAGCACTTGTTCTCCATAGATTGAAGAAATAGTGCGCCAAAGACATCAACCTAATTTGATGCAATCGCGCACTTTTATTTACGTTTTCGCACTTATAAAGTCGCAGTTCGCAGTCCAGTAGTGAACTAAATGCGGTATATGAGCTCAAATTTAGAAATATCTATGGAAATTTGTCGAGTTTCTCACCTTTTTCTGATTCCTGTTGAATTTTTCGGCAGCGAAGGTAAACCACAGCCAACATGTCAGCCGGGCAGGAGTCGGTTCTCACTTCACCTTCTGAGTGCGCACTCATAAATGACATTACGATCATAGTCTTTTCCGCTTATTCGTGAGTGAAGACATACACTCAAAAAAAAACTGAATACTTTTACTTTTGATTCCTACTTATGTTTCACGAGTTGAAGCATAAGATAGTGAATGATGTAAAGAAAACTAAACATGACTTATACATTTCTTAGCATCCCTTCCCCCCCGGGACGATAGGGTAATGTAACCGTCGGTTTCAATGACGAATTTGATGGCTTCACCACAAAGCAAAGAATTCCCTTTTGTCGTATACACCCGGCAACGATCTCACCACGAGTGAGTACCAACTATCACTTTCTCGAATTGAGTGGACGACAGATGGCACTCACGAGGCCCAATTCCAGCCCGTTCCACTCACGGATATTTATTTTCGGCGAGTGACACGCGAAGGAAAACAAACACAAACTACCATAAAAAAATAACAAATAGGTGGCGCTAATTAATCCGCTCAAGAAATTAAATGCGAAAGGTAGGAGAAGTTTAGGTGTCAAACTTCGGACTTTTACGAAGTTTGAGCTCCGATTATACACTATCCCTTATTAACTCGGCCACTTGCAAAGGAAATTCTTTTCTGTCGCAACCACCAGAAGAATTAGAAGTGCGCGTCGTGATATTAAATTTCAAGAAAGGTTGAACCTAAAGAAAGTGTAGTGATCTTATTAATCTAATTGTGTGTTTTTGTTAAAGTTTTCAGCAGTTAGGCCGTCCTTAAACCTAATAGTACGGTGAAGAAAGTGTACAAAAAGTTCCTTAAAACTAGTAGTACGGTGGGTGAAGAAAAATATTGTATAACCTAAAAATGTATTAAAACCAATATTCCTATATAGAAAGCTAACTAGTGCTAAAAGTACACGGTAAACAAGTATTTCGGTGAAAGTAACGTTTTTTGAAAAAGGTAATTGTATAAACGAGTTGAGAATAGGGGAGAAATAGTTAAAAACGTCACACGATAGGGTACTAATGCCACATGGCAGGTCCATCAGTGGGCCTTTTTCTTTTGTTCTTCGGAACAGGTTCCCAGCGCTTCTCCGGGAGTTTTTGTCTGCCAAAAGGCGATCCAGAACCCTGCGCACACCGTCAACAAGCCATCGTTGGACAGAAAAGTGAAGGATCTGCCTGCTACGGAACTCCTCGGCGCCAGTGGTTCCCAGTTCCAAGATCACCCAGACAATAGGCAAGCCGCCATTGTCAAACCGACAATAGCCTGTCGGACGTTATTGTCCCGGCGACAATCGGAGTTGGGACTGCTATTGTGTCATTGTCCTTCGGATATCCGCCATTTTGCACCTCGAACAATATCCCGTACAAAGATATCGCCCATCAGAATCAACCATCCGATCCGGCGGCCCGGAATCTCATTGGAGAGTTCCGCTGCCCCTCCGAAACAAGCCATCCCCTCCGGCGGCGTTTAGCCCGCTTGAGAAGCCCACATCGAAGCAAGCCATCCCCTCCGGCGGCGTTAAGCCCGCTTGAGACGTCCGCAGCATACCAAGCCATCCCCTCCGGCGGCCACAGGCCCGCTTGAGAAGCCCACATCGAAGCAAGCCACCCCACCCTCCGGCGGCAACCCGCCCGCTTGAGCCCGCCTGAAGTCATCATCAAACCACCGATCAAGCCACCCCCTCCGGCGGCCACAGGCCCGCTTGAGACTTCCGCAGTATACCAAGCCATCCCCTCCGGCGGCCACAGGCCCGCTTGAGACGACCACCCAGCCAATCACCACCGCATGCCACCCCGCCTTCGAAGACCACCATCGATACCCACCAGGATCCGGATCCAGGGCAAGACGAAGCCCTCACGCAAGTACCCTATCATTAAGTGTGACGTTGAGAGTAGAGAGTAGAGGCCCTAAGGGGGCGAATAAACTAAATATGTAAACTTGTATATCAGGTGGTAGCGATTCTTTACAACTGCGCATCCCTGGATAAATAAGTTCCACTTTCTTTATTTGCTTTCTTCCGCTTTGTTCGGGCTTGCAAAGAAGCCATCATGCCTCGTCCTCTGGTGGTGTACAGCAAAATTATTTCTTTTTAGGCTTTTGAGAATTTAAGAGTGTATAAGCTTTGCGCATCTGATTTCCGGTTTAATTGGGTCCTCCTGTAGTTGAGTGTTCCTTTTTCCATTGCGTTCCCACTGGTGAATGAATTCTGGTGAGAACCGGGTCGGTAAAAGGACTGGTAGGTAAGTTGGGGAAATACGACCCTGAGGTGAATTCACCATTCATTGAGCTAGCGAGTTTCACAGTATTTTGAACAATTCATTAACAATAAAATGTATGGTTTTGCAAAAAAATATATGTGGAGAAAAATATTTTTTTATATTGTTACGATACTTAACAACCTGTATAATATATTGTAAAAATCTTATTTACAATTAATGGTATGGTATCCTACATTACATCTTATTGTTTTTGTATTTTTATTTTTACAGTGGTGTCTATTGTAAAAATATGGTTCTAAATAGTACTGTTACAATATATCGTTCGGTTTTTATACTGTATTTTTTATTCGGGTTTTTCTCTGATCTGAGTAAATTCATGCACTGAAAAAAATAACATAGTATTAGGAACTATCCAACCATTTTTGTTTTTACCATGCCACATTTTAGTTACCATTACCATGAATATTGTTCCGAACACCAGCATCTGGGAATGACTACTATGCTTTTGCCATCTTGATGAATTGTCATGAACTTATCCACGATGACGTCACATGCCAACTGACAGCATGCTGTGAAACGGTAACTGCGGGCCGTGTTTACTAAAATCACTGCTCACATCTTGCATCCGGCGAGATCTGGTGAACATTCAGTGAATTTTCGGTCGCTTGATGTTCATGAATATGTCATTTTTTGTAAACAGTGCCCGCAGTTACAGAAGAAAAGAAAAAGCAATCCTGAGGAAAAAGAAGACCGTGGATAAGTCCATTATCACTATTTATACCGCTCAATTTAACTATGTTTGTATTGTACATTCTACTATATTATTGTACACCATGCCTTTTTTATGGTTACCATGAACAGGCATCATTCTTGATAATAAAAAAATACCCTCACACGGTCAATCGTGTTTGCTTCAATAAGAATCAACTGCACTACCCGTTGCAGTTTAATCCAAATTATGTTTTATTGGTGAGTAAATCGTTTGTTCATCACAAAAAGAAAATTTCTTATTAAAGCCTAATCCACCGTAGGTAATTGGAATACTTATCTGGATGTCCAGGACAGGAGAAATGCGTGATCAATTTTAATGCATCCTGGGCGAACTGAGCGGAGAAAATTGTTCCCCATCCAATGATCCGTCGTTTGAGCTAGTGGGTGAGATAATCGTCAATTCATTCAAAGGGAAAGATACATTTTTAAATTCACCCAACAGGCGGAAAAATATGGAGACCACAATAGCAATCGCTGAAAATCTGGGGCTCGAAAGAGTGAAATCAAGAACTTCAGCTACAGCCTGTAGGCATCCTCTAGAAGCATCCGGGTCGGAAAATTACTCTGTGGGTTTTTAACGGCTCCGCTGATGGTGACCAAAAAAACTCCGCTCCAACATCTCCCGGAAATTTATTATAAAAATGTTTGTTATATGTATTTATTGAAAACTTTATTTGATTAAAATGTACTAAACTTTATGTTAATTATTCATCTACAGTTTTTTTTAAACGTGAGCAATAACGGATGACACTACTGCTGAATTACGTACATAGTAATTCAAACTATGTTACGATAGTCAAACTTACCATGCCGCATGTGACACACATGGTAAAATTAACTATGGAATAATATTTGAAAATACCGTAAAATGTAAATAAAAAGCGGCATGGTAAATTGTACCCTGCACATGGTAGTTTCAAAAATAATTCATGGTCTACCAAAATCAAGTGGTAAAAGTGTCTTAATTTCACCCTCGATTTGGTCACCGTTACCTTGACTCTTTTTTCAGTGTGGTCAATGTTGACGACCATTTCACTAAAATAGTTTTTTTTTTTATAAAAAGACTTTTCATAAGTTTTTTCGTGCTTAACATCACCAGGGATATAGCACGCACTAGGTAAGAAACAAAACCTACTCATTCCATATCATTTTCACAATGAATTTTGACAAAAACACACATACACCGGGTTGGTTCGAGATACGTCATGCCAGATACGTCGCTTTTGTATGGTGCCAGTTTGGTGTATCTGTTACTTTTGATTTTGGCTAGATACGTCGTTTGGTTTTCTCATATATCAAAACAAACTTTTTCCAAATCCTGCCAAAACAAAGGCCATTATTTTTTGCAAAGACGGCGTTGTGAACCCTCAGATTGATGTTCGTTTCTGCGGTGAAACTATTGATCTATCGGACGAAGTAACGAACTTTGGACTCATCATGGACTCTCGCTTGAAATGGTCCATGAAAGTATACAACACCCTTCGCACGTTCCGCCGGTTCCAGAAGGTGCTATCTATGCAGACCAGACATAAATTGGCTCAAGCTGTGCTGATTCCGTTTTTCCTGTATTGCGACGCTGTGTATTACCCGGGATTGTCTGCTGCTCAAAAAGAACAGCTTCATCGCTGCTTCAAGTCGGTGATAAGATTCGTTTATGGTCTCCGACGGTTTGATTCTACCAGAGCGGTCCGACACACCTTAATGGGATGTGACCTGACCGAGAACTATCTGAGTTTGCTGCTTCATGCACACTGTGTACAACGGAAAGGCTCCTGAGTACATAGCACAACATGTACGGAGGGGAAACAATCAGCGTGCGAAGTCGTTCATCATACCACGCCACACAACGAGTACTCGCAGAAGTCTCCTAATCTACGGGGCATCTACCTGGAACTCACAACCACTGACCATAAGGAACCAAACAACGATGTCAACCTTCAAAGCTGCGCTTAATCGAGCATGAAGATGTATAATTAACACCTGAGACACTAACACCTATCCAAACCCCTAACACTAAAATATGTCATTTTGTAAATCTCAAATATTTGTAAGTGTCCTTGACCTGATGTATGGCTTAAGCTGGCAGGTTGCCGTATTATTTGAAAAATAAATGTAAATGTAAATGTAAAAAATGTAAAACGGTGTATCTATCAGCAAAGTTGTAAACATCAAAATAGTTAGATACGTCGTTTCGAATAATATGCTTAGTTAAACAAATTAAGCAATGAATCATCAAACAGTGATATGGATTCTTCAATAATTTTCGTGTTTTTGCATATAGTGTCTTTAGTTTACATTCTCGAGTTACGTCGGATTGAAAAGTTATGCTTGAATTAAGCAATAAATCATGCATGCATGCAACAGTAAACCCGGATTTGTTTACATTCTCGAGTTACGTCGGATTGAAAAGTTATGCTTGCATTTTACGAGACGTTTCGGATCAGCTGATCGCTCATTTCATGCACGCTAACCCTCAGTTACCCAGATTGATGTCAAAGCGACCCAGACTGAGCAAAACTGCAGTTACTCTAAACTGAGTAAAGGCCCCTTTACTCAAATCTGGGTTACCGATGTTGGTGGCAAAATCTGGGTAAACGATACCCAGCTCCTCCGGGGCCTTGATTTTGTTAATTTATTTCCAAATTAGATTTTGATTAAAAAGCTCTCAGTTGCCACGTGCTATTCACTGGAAAACAGTTCCCCGGAATAATTCCACTGTTTTCCCGTCATTTATCGGCATATTTTTCGCGAAAACATTCATAGCTTCCAGCGTTCTCCTGACCGCCGCCATATTCTCAAGCTGAAAAGTGACAAAGTGCCGATTACCCAGATCTTTACCCAAATTCAGCGAATCTGGGTTTTCGGGTTACCCGGATTTTGACAACTGCCAACAACATAAAAATCCGGGTCGAATCGACCCAGTCGATGGGTAGTTTCAGGTTAGCGTGTATACACAGTTAACTTAACCACGATGACGTCACATGCCAACTGACAGCATGCTGTGAAACGGTAACTGCGGGCCGTGTTTACTAAAATCACTGCTCACATCTTGCATCCGGCGAGATCCGGTGAACATTCAGTGAACTTTCGATCGCTTGATGTTCATGAATATGTCATTTTTTGTAAACAGTGCCCGCAGTTACAGAAGCAAAGAATAAGCAATCCTGAGGAAAAAGAAGACCGTGGATAAGTCCATTGTCGATTGTCCCGAAATTTGCCTGTGAAATGCGCTTTGGTAAACATCCAGTTTGAAAAGCTTGTTGGTGGTAATCATTCGAAAAAAGTGATCGAACATGGACACATCTTGCGAGTTGGGGTCGGATGAAAGTTCTTATGAAATATTCAAACAGGACAGCTTGTTTGCCGAGAGTTTTCCTTTGATGAAGGAAATTCGCAGGCAGGGGAAACTGTGTGATGTGACTCTCAAGGTGAGTTATATCGGACTATATTAGCTATGTATTTAACATCCGCCTTACTTAATATTTTCCTTTACCGTTCCATGTCACAGGTTGATAACCATTCGTTCTCGGCACATAGGATAGTACTGGCCGCCACAATTCCCTATTTCTACGCTATGTTTACTCATAATATGGCCGAAAGTAGGATTAAAGAAATAACAATGAAGGAAATAGAGCCCCAGTAAGTAGTACCTTAATCAGTGGTAATTTTAAATGATTTATTTTTTTTTTGTAGTGCTTTGGAGAGTTTGATAAATTTTGCATACAGCGGAGTGGTTAAAATTGATAATCAAAATGTTCAAGGACTGATGGTTGGAGCCTCCTTTCTACAACTGAACAAAGTTCGAGATGCTTGCGCAGATTTTCTGAAAGACAGGTGAGAACTCTGTGTTCAAATGTTATGTTATCTTGTGTTTTATGTTTAATATACTGCCCTGCTAAGCATATCTGTCCTATGTTGTTTTGCATGCAAGCCGTGTTTTCTCAGTCACAAATCAATTTGAAGTTAATTTAATATTTTTTTTTGTAATTTCTCATCGTGATGGGCTGTTTTACCTCACGCAAACAGGCCCAGGAAAGGCCTACTTTCCCACACTAACAGTGCTGTAATGGTTCATTACAGCACTGATTTGCGTTGCGTAATAAACCATTACAGCACTGTTTTCAGTTCTGGTCAACTTCTTGATTGTTTCTGGAAGCTTGGAAGTTTCTGGTTTGAAAAATTGTGACAACTGCACAGTATAATCTGCTGTGACCAGACTTTCTTGAACATGCCTATGAACATCATTGTGCAGTTTGACGAAAAAGTTTTGTCAAAAACTATCCTCAGGTGGTAATTTATGAAATTGCAAAAAACGTTGTACACAACTCGGTGCAGAACTCGATTTTTACAGCACTCGTCGTAGGTAGGATAAATGTACGACTCGTGCTGTAAAAATCTTCATTCTGCACCTTGTGGCGTAATCTACTATTTTCATCTTGCTTTACAAATACATATTCCACGATAACGTTAAGCATTTTTCTGATATTGATTTTAAGATATAACTGAAGTTGAAGCGGTAGGATAGTATGCGTTGAAAACAACATGGAACAGATATGCTTACAAGGGCAGTATTTTGATTTGAAGGGCCAAATTTTGACTGTGTTATAGCAGCAAGTGCCCAAAATAGGTGCTCCTGCCCAAATGGTCCAAGACCCTATATAGATTTAGTACCTCAACGCATTCACTGCTAACCTACTATCAAGCATCAATTTCTATACTCCTGCTAGACTATTGATAGGTGGTAATCTATTTGCTCAAAACAGAAAACGAACAGATTATTCGTTTTCTGTTTTGAGCAAATAGATTACCACCTATCAATAGTCTAGCAGGAGTATAGAAATTGATGCTTGATAGTAGGTTAGCAGTGAATGCGTTGAGGTACTAAATCTATATAGGGTCTTGGACCATTTGGGCAGGAGCACCTATTTTGGGCACTTGCTGCTATAACTCAGTCAATTTCAAACCGATTGACTTGAATTTTTGAACATGGTTAGATACTGTGCGTATCAGATCGTGTCTCAAAAATCAAGTCAATCGGTTCAAAATTGACTGAGTTATAGCAGCAAGTGCCCAAAATAGGTGCTCCTGCCCAAATGGTTCCAGACCCTGCATAAAAATGAATTTCTGTCTGTCTGTCTGTCTGACCGCTATGAATTTGGAAACTACTGAATCAATCACCGTCGAATTTTGTATGGGGCTGTCCATTAATTACGTAAGGGAATTTTTGCTATTTTCCGACACCCCTTCCACCCAACACCCCCCCCCCCCTTGTAAGATTTTTTTTATGAGAAAACCCAAATATTTTTGAATGGCGCGTAAGATTTCTTAAACCACTCCCCCTCCCCCCATAAATCCTTACGTAATTAAAAAGGTTCTTAGCTTGGTGTGAGACCTCTCCGGTCTCTGGAACGGAGGGCTCCCATACAGATGTACAAAAGATGTACTTTATTCCCCCCTCCTTCCCCCCCCCCCCCCCCCTGGTACTGTCATCAAATTGACTGCTAGGGGTAGGCGGGGCAATATGGACACCCTAAGGTTTTTGCCAACTTTACCTAGCACGATGTCAAAAAAGTTTATTTTTTGATACATGTATCCTTTTAAAGTCTATTTAGCATCCATTGCATAAGAATGCTCACGAAGAAAAATGATTTATCCACTTCAAAAAATGTTATGAAAAATGTTAGTTTTTCATCACCGTCTTCAAACATACGGGGCAGAATGGACACCCCCATGTAGCAATATGGACACCACGAGACTTTTACGAATTTCGTACATTATTTACACCTATAAAGTCATTTCACTACAAAACAACTATTATGGATGAATAATACGCCGAACTAGTTCATTTTTGTTCAGTTAATTTAAATTCAGGCTGTTTTGGATAAAGCTTCGTTTTTGTCGGCATGTACAGCTGTGCCTAGAACAACTATTTTCCACTGCTGTCGTTTTTTGACCAAATTGTTTCACCCTATGTCTACTATAGTGAACATTTAACCGAAAATATACTGAAATCGAAGAATTTGGTTTGTTTGTGATTTAGGTTATATTTTTCCCTTGCCGCTTCCTGCAAAAAGGTGAGTGTCCATTAGCGTGGTTCAAAAAATCGTTTTTGCTCCACACCGCTTATTTGATTCATATCCAGATTAGGTATATGCCTTCTCCCAAAATTTGAGCTCATTTGGATGAAAATTGAGACTGCACAAACCCTTCATGGTTTGTATGGGAATTACTATGGGAAAACGATGTTTTTCATTCAATCTGCCGTAGCATTTCCCCAAGTGCCCTAGTGGGTTAGTCGACCTTTGGTACTCCTAGGCTACTCTATCAGCTACAACTTTGCCGAAGACCGCATTCAAATCGAACGCCCCATTAATTAGTTACCGATTTTTATCCAGAATCGAAATCTTTGATTATGATGGTTAAACTATTCGGTGGGCATCACTGCATTTTGCAGTGAAACATAGTAGCCATGATTTCAGTGTGCTATCTTTGGCGCCATATGCAGCAATGTTGCCTGCTGGGAAGCTGGAGGATCACTGTTAAAGTTTGCCCAGTTGGATACAAATCGATAACTAATTAATGAGGCGTCCGATTTGAATAAGGTCTTCGGCAAAGTTGTAGCTGATAGAGTGGCCTAGGATTACCAAAGGTCGACTAACCCACTAGGGCACTTGGGGAAATGCTACGGTGGATTGAATGAAAAACATCGTTTTCCCATAGTAATTCCCATACAAACTTTGAAGGGCTTGTGCAGTCTCAATTTCCAACCAAATGAGCTCAAATTTTGGGAGAAGGCATTTAATCTGGATAGGAATCGAATAAGTGGTGTGGAGCAAAAACGATTTTTTGAACCACGCTAGTGTCCATTTTGCCCCGGCAGCAGAAGATATTTCCAAACTTGATTTTTGATATAATAAAGAAGAAAATATAAACATGTTAAGCATGTAGATACAGCAAAACTACTTGCATGTATTCTAGAAATATCAGGTTTTAATCGACCTGCAATAAATTAATCACTAAATCTTATTTTAGATGGTGTGAAAATTATAATTTCCATGCACAAAAAACGGAGGACGCAACTGTTTCGTGTAAAATTAAGTATAATTTTAATTTCGAATGTTTATTTTCTGAAACTACGTTTTAGACAAATGGACTATATTCTCCATTCATTAAAAATTCAAAAAAATTCGCATATTTCAAAATATTGAGGGTGTCCATTCTGCCCCGGGTGTCCATATTGCCCCGCCTACCCCTAAATCACTTCCTTTCTTCACTTATATTGTCCATTGTTCTTATAAAACTAAAACACTTAAAACTAAAACTTAACACTTGAGCACAGCTCCCACTTCCACTCTCTAGACCTCCCCATCTAGACTTCCCTATAGACTTTCATCTACCTATAAACTAACTCCTATCAACTAACTTCTATAAACTCAACTATTAACTGCCTACATACTGACTGACTCCCTCTGAACACAGTAATGTCTTTTATAAGTTGGCTTTCAAGTAATATTTATGACTGTACACACGTCTGTTTTGGCTACCTAGTTCATACATTTGGGTGTTAACGGACATTCGTTGAACCCCACGTGACTCGCTATTTACTATTTACGTAAACGGTGGTTCGTAGATTCCAACGTGCTCGCTCGGAACGTTCTGTTCTAACCTAGGGTTCTAACCTCTAGCAGTATGTGTTTATCTTAACGAACGGTGAACCGTTGATTCACATGTGCGTGCTCGGGCGACTTATTATATTTACTGTTTTTACACTTAAACGCAAACTTTATCGCTACTAGGGTAAAAGTGCCGATGTTCCACATAAGTGACAATTACATTATATTTACTGAGGAATCCTAATTAATATTGAATAGTAAGGGTGATAACGACTTAGAGTCGTTACACAGATGACTTCACGGGGGACGTCTCTTTAGAGTTGCATGTCAAAAACACAGTAGGCAGGCAGTACGACGTTTGTCGGGACAGCTAGTCATTGATAAATGATACAATGGCTAATTCGCGACGCTCATTTCAAAGTGTGGGTATCTATAAGGATGCATCGAGTTTTATAAGAAAGCAGTGGAAAAATGGTACTACCATGGTAGGTCTGTATACACAGGGTCAACTATTTGAAAACTACCTGAGCAAAAGTTGTAATAACAGGCTACCGTTAATCGCTCAAGTAATTTTCGTTCAATGCATCATTTTTCCGTGACCGGAATGGTCAATAAATTTAACACAGCAAACCCCATTTGATTTGGCTTTTCATTTCAGCTCCGTACTAGGATCCTGAATAAAGCGACGCTTCCTTATTTCTTGAGCGATTACTTGCCTGAATTTTCCACGCATCGAGATAGGCCAAGAAATTTCTTGCGATCTCTGTACTACCCATAAGAAATAAATTACAATCTGATACAACTTATGCGAGGAATGCACTTCAAACGGAATCGCTCAAGAAATTTAACACAGCAAGCCCCATTTGATTTGACTTTACTAGGATCCGGAATAAACTGCTTCCCGTAACGTGGAGATCACCTTATAATAGTGCGTTACGGCGTAAGATCTACCATAACAAATTTTGATCTTGTAATTCTTTAGCTTTGTTAATTTAAATGCAGGAAAATTCCAAGATCACTGTGTTTTTCATTGTTAATAAATCATTTGTTTCAGGAGGATTCAGGTAATTTTGTATATTTCTAGAGAGATTTATTTCCGAAAGTGAGCCTATCACCATTTAATACTATTTTCTATTTCAGATGTACCGTGCGGTACCCATATTCTGAACGGTTGAGGGAATCTCACAACAAACACTAAAATAAATGAAAGTTCTTGTTGCTAGAGATAATCTTCACATCAAGTGTGTTTGTCTAGCTAAATGTATAAAATAAATTAAATCTCATAATAACTTCCAGTCTCTGAACTAGATATATTTTTGTTTGTGGACGACGTGTTCCTAATTATGGACACCATAAGAAGCCGTGGTCCTAATTCTGAACACATAGTGTTACTTACTATGTAAAAACACATTCTCTACGTTTGCAGTTCAGTCAACAACGATATGTTTTGTAACGATTGGATAATGGAGGGGCTTTATAAAATTAACACCTCAACTCTCGATTCAATATAAGCTTCATAAAAGGAAAATCTATTTTGCGTTAGCCGACTGTTCAGAATATGGAGCTGTCTATAATATGGTACTCGCACGGTACGAGCGGTCAACCCTGCAGTCGGGACGACGACACATCCTTCATATTATTTGAAGGGTCAAGATCGCCATATCATTCGGTGGCGGATAGACCACGTTGTCCGCGTCGTTTTTCTTCGAGCCGAGTGTCGTAAGTCGCGGGTGTGAATGTGTGTTTTTTTTAGGAAAATCGTTTTTTTCGGATTGCCAACTTCTTTACTCGTTTTACGCGATTTTGTTTTATTTATTTTTTAGATAAATTGAGATGTTTTTTGTTGTTTAACGCGATTTTTTTTATTTTTTATTTATTTTGTTATTTCTTAAGTCGCCATTTTTTTCCTCGCGTTATAAACATTTCGACACTGATTCTTCATTAGGGCCTAATTGACATTTTCGATTTCTCTTCATCGATCCTCTCTTTGTGTTACTACGGAAAATGTATTGAGTTTTCCAAAGATTTTCTGGTTGAATTGCGAAGACGGCGACTACATCTTGGTAAAGAAACAAAAAGAAAAATGATTTTGTTTGTTTTGATCAAGTTATTAGCAAAGTTCCGATGACCCTGGAGGGATCGGTTCTGCTTGTGCATCGCACTGAGCCGAAATAAATAGAAAAAAATATCTTTTGATTTTATTTTCGTTCAACTCGTTTTACGAGATTTTTTTTAAATTAATTGAGATTTTTTTTCGTTGTTTTCGCGTTTTTACCCTTCTTACAACCATGAGAAGGGTATAAATACCGCTTGGAAAACCGACTTTCGATCCGAGGCCCGCAGGGCCGAGTCACATATACCAATCAACTCAGCTCGACGAATTGAGCAAATGTCTGTATGTGTGTGTGTGTGTGTGTGTGTGTTAGTGTGGTTCAAAAAATCGTTTTTGCTCCACACCGCTCATTCGATTCGTAACCACATTCTATGCCTTCTCTCAAAATTTGAGCTCATTTGGTTAAAAATTGAGACTGCACAAGCCCTTCAAAGTTTGTATGGGAATTACTATGGGAAAACGATGTTTTTCATTCAATCGACCGTAGTATTTCCCCAAGTGCCCTAGAGCGTCAGTTGACCCTTGGTACTCTTAGGCTACTCTATCAGCTACAACTTTGCCGAAGACTGCATTCGAATCGAATGCTTCATTAATTAGTTACCGATTTTTCTCCACAATCGAAATCTTTACTCATGATGATTAAACTAATCAATGGGCATCACTGCATTTTGCAGTGAAACATAGTAGCCATGATTTCAGTGTGCTATCTTTGGCGCCACATGCAGCAGTGTTGCCTGCTGGGAAGCTGGAGGATCATTGTTATAGTTTGTCCAGTTGGATACAAATCGATAATTTATTAATGAGGCGTCCGATTTGAATGCGGTCTTCGGCAAAGTTGTAGCTGATAGAGTAGCCTAGGAGTACCAAGGGTCAACTAACGCTCTAGGGCACTTGGGGAAATACTACGGTCAATTGAATGAAAAACATCGTTTTCCCATAGTAATTCCCATACAAACTTTGAAGGGCTTGTGCAGTCTCAATTTTCAACCAAATGAGCTCAAATTTTAGGAGAAGGCTTAGAATCTGGTTACGAATCGAATAAGCGGTGTGGAGCAAAAACGATTTTTTGAACCACGCTAGTGTGTGTGTGTGTGTGTGTGTGTTTTTTTTTTTTTTTTTTTTTCCTTCTAAACCATAGGGGGATAATCTGCTCAACAGACACCCTAACAGAAGGTTAGGGTAGTGTAGGTCTGACAGGCCGTCTTCTACAACAAAAGTAAAATCCAGGACTACTCTCTCCTCGTACCCACTAAACCATTCCTATGGTCGCCAAACCCTACGTCTCTCCGGAACCACCAAGAAGGTATTGCTTCAGAGAGGGGCTAGTGCACATCGCACCCACAAGGTTAGCTGCGTAGCCTGCAGCAACGAACATCGATGACTCGCTTTGGAGAGTCCATCACGGTAGCATGCTGGCGCTTAGCCAGTTTCCCGAGTGGTCCTCGCCACTCCCTTTGTCCTCGGAAGGCGGGCAGGGTCAACCCCGCCCGCGCCCTACTGCTGAGCGGACATCAAGAACTGATGCCCACGTGCAACCCGATCTGACCTGCCCGCAAAGGAAGGGTATAACTACCCTTCAGGCCCTATCAGATGCACCCGTAGGTTGCAGACAGCAGGATCTCACCTACCCCGACCCTTGCCGGGGACCCCTTTCCAACCGCGGGCTCGGATCCAACCCAGTAGACCGACGCCACGACAGCACCGCTACCGGGACTTCCTCTCCGCGGCCACTTAATCGTTGTAAGGGTCGATCTCGACCGCAGGGCACCGGTATGACCTACGAAGCCGACTCCGAACCCCTGGACCACCTCTTGTACTGCATCTGGACTAGCCATTCTCCGAGTCCACGCGCCACCTCCTCTGTAGCTCCCAGACGATGTGGGTAATAGCCGTTGAAACGGCGTTCCAGCCAAACTCATCCCTACACATCCTCTGGACCAAGTTGTCCGGAGTTGTGTCCTCCCCGCATGTGGCAAGCATGCGGTCACGCATTGTGCGAAAACGCGGGCACACGAACAAAACGTGTTCCGCCGTTTCCTCTAAACCATTGCACACTGGGCATTCGGGAGAATCCGCATGCCCGAAACGGTGTAGATACTGACGGAAGCAACCATGACCTGTAAGGACCTGTGTCAGGTGGAATGTGACTTCCCCATGGCGCCTATTAATCCAACTATCTACCCTCGGTATCAACCTATAGGTCCACCTTCCTTTGGTGGAACTGTCCCACGCGCGCTGCCATTTGACCATAGAGGCCATCCTGACAGTCCTGCGTATGCCTCTTGTGCCGCGCATTTCGAAGCACTCCATGTCCTCACTGATAAGAATGCTGATAGGCACCATACCAGTAATGACGCAGAGAGCGTCGTGTGACACGGTACGGTACGCGCTCGCAACCCTCAGGCACATAAGCCTGTAAGTACTTTCCAGCTTCCGTCGGTAGCATTTAGTACTTAGCGCGGTGCCCCACGCCGGGCCGCCATACCTAAGTATGGATGTAGCAACACTAGCCAGAAGCTTGCGCTTACTGGCGTACACCGCAGAGCTATTGGACATCATCCGGGACAGTGCCGCAATAGCTGTGGAGGCTCTTTTACAGGCATAATCGACGTGGCTACCGAAGGTAAGCTTATCGTCGATCATCACGCCCAAGTGTTTGACGGAGCGCTTTGACAGGATAGTACAGTCTCCTACACTGATCTCCGTCTGCTGCTCCGACTTCAGGTTGTTAACAACCGTCACCTCTGTCTTGTGGTGAGCCAGCTCCAGTTTCCTGGACCGCATCCACGCCTCCACAACTTTGATCGA
The DNA here is from genome assembly GCF_035046485.1 of Aedes albopictus. NCBI lineage: Eukaryota > Metazoa > Arthropoda > Insecta > Diptera > Culicidae > Aedes > Aedes albopictus. The sequence goes on from NC_085138.1 coordinate 216,615,032, forward strand.
GTGGTTGGTAGTCAACTTTACCTCCTCGATCGTTTCACCGTAGACTTCGAGCGTAATGTCGTCGGCAAATCCGACAATCACCACTCCCACTGGATACTCTAACCTCAACACCTCGTCGTACATGACATTCCATAACACCGGACCCAGGATGGAACCTTGCGGGACTCCTGAGGTTATGTGAAAGCACTTCCGACCCACCTCCGTGTCGTAGACTAGTACACGATTCTGAAAGTAACTTCCGAGAATCTTGTACAGGTACTCCGGTATCCCCAGACGCAAGAGCGCATCGGCAATAGCAGACCAGCTGGCGCTATTAAACGCATTCCTTACATCCAGAGTCACTACCGCGCAAAAGCGAATTCCCCTCCTCTTAGGCTCGAGTGCTTTCTCGGCGGTTTTTGTAACCGATAAGATAGCGTCTACGGTGGACCTCCCCTTCCGGAAGCCATACTGGTTGCTCGAAAGACCATTTACGCCCTCAGTGAACCTCAACATTCTATTGAGGATGATCTTTTCGAGCACCTTCCCCGCCGTGTCAATCAAGCATATTGGTCTATATGCCGACGGGTCTCCGGGTGGTTTCCCCGCCTTTGGCAATAGTACCAGGCTCTGCCTCTTCCAAGCTTCTGGGAAAACTCCCTCGTCCAGGCATTTCTGCATAGCAGACCTGAACATCTCGGGAGCCTCTGCAGTAGCTACTTTTAAGGCCAGGTTCGGAACTCCGTCCGGACCTGGGGCCTTACCTACGCTAAGGGACTTAGCTATCCCCGCAAGTTCCACATCGGTGACCCTCTCCTCATCGCCAGCCCCAGTCCCCGGCTGTCCTACGAAAGGAGGCCAAGGACTAGGATCATGACGCGGAAAAAGTCCTCCAATGATCCCCTCCAACATCTCTGGAGATTGCTCTGTAGGAGCCATCACACCTCTCGTCTTGGCCATAACGATCCTGTAGGCGTCACCCCACGGGTTCGTATTGGCACTCTGACAGAGACCCTCAAAGCAGGCCTTTTTGCTTGCTCTTATCTCGGTCTTAAGCGCGGCTTTTGCAGCGGCGAACACCACCCGCCGTTCGTTTCGCTCTTCCTCTGATCGTGCTCGCTGCATCCGCCGCCTAGCCCGTAGGCAGGCGCGGCGCAGGTCCGCAATCGCGTCGGTCCACCAGTAAGCCGGTGGCCTCCCATTTCTAGGGTGGACTCTCCTAGGCATGGTCGCATCACACGCACGTGAGAGCACCGCTACCAGCTCGTCGCCGTCTAAACCGATTAAGTTTCGCTCACGGCGGAGCGCCTCCCTAAATACCCCTTCGTCGAAGTATGATGTCTTCCACCTGCGAGGGCTTGGCCTTGGCCTAGCCGCCTCTTCTTCTATCCGCTGTCTGCTGTTATTGTAGTCGATACTGTAGCGAACCGCCAGGTGGTCGCTGTGAGTGTAGCCATCATCTACTCTCCAGTTCGAACTACTTGTTAGGCCAGGACTACAAAAGGTCACGTCAATAATTGACTCCGCTCCGTTTCGACTAAAGGACACTTGGTACCGACAATAGTCAAGTCGACATCTAAGATGGCCAGTGTTTCTAGCAGGATCTGACCCCGCTGTGTGTGTGTGTGTGTGTGTGTGTGTGTGTGTGTGTGTGTGTGTGTGTGTGTGTGTGTGTGTGTGTGTTTTTTTTTTTTCCTTCTAAACTATAGGGGGATAAATCTGCTCATCAGACACCCTAACAGGAAGGTTAGGGTAGTGTGGGGTTAAGGCCGTCTTCTACAATGCCGGTAGAAGCCAGGACTACTCTCTCCTCGACCCACTAAAACACATTCCTATGGTCGCCAAACCCTACGTTTAGGCCCATGGAGTGACAAAATTTCTTAGCTATTGTCGTTTTCGTTTTTGCGGTGGAGCTACACCGGTGCAGCACTTTTGCACCGAAACTGTTTGTTTTTGATTTTCGTGCTACACCGGTGCAGCACTTTTTCTGCACCGCGCATGATAGTGTAGCACTCAAAAAATCGGGAGAGTAGCGGGTGCACACCGTGTCCACCAATCAGCGTTGGCAAAGTTGTCAATATTTTGGTTTTTATACACGCACACCAATGCAACTGCACCGAAAATGTTCGTTTTTTCAGCGAAAAGTGTAGCACGAAGTGGTGTAGCACTGCCGCAAAAACGAAAACGACATATGTCACTCCCAACGTTGGTGTTTAAATATACTAAAACACTTTCACTCACTCCAACACAACTACATGATTTATTCAAATACACTTTAAATACAATCTTGTCGCATCACTCGCTTACAGTGATTCCCAAATCACCTAATTCCAAATATCCAACTCCTTGACACCTATGGGAGTGTCGGTGAGTCGCTGATCTCTTGTAAAGTAGGGTCTGGGACCATTTGGGCAGGAGCACCTATTTTGGGCACTTGCTGCTATAACTCAGTCAATTTTGAACCGATTGACTTGATTTTTGAGACACGATCAGATAGGCACAGTATCTAGCCATGTTCAAAAAATCAAGTCAATCGGTTTGAAATTGACTGAGTTGTAGTAACAAGTGCCCAAAATAGGTGCTCCTGCCCAAATGGTCCCAGACCCTAGGTGCCATATCATCACATCCTTTCCTATCCTCGTAACGGAGAAGATGGGCGTGGCCGGCAATGCAAGTACTCATGTCTTTTTTACTTCAACCTTTAGTTGGATAGCTGTTCCTTCCCAAATAGCATTCCATAATAGGGGTATTAAAGTTTTAACATGACAACTTTCAGTATGCAATATACGAATTACTCCGTTACCACGCAACGCAACGCAACGCAACAATCTAGAGCGCGAACAAATGTTGGACAAAAAAGCTATCCTATTTTGGTCCTCTCAAATACAACTCCCTTCCGGGACACCTAAAACAAATAAATAATCGTGATACATTCAAAATAAAATTGAACATCATTACAAAGGTAACATAAACACATTTTTACTTTGAAATGTAATCAACTATCTCTTTTTTATATTCAATCTATACAATCACTCATAATTAGTAATATCAGTTTGTATTGCTAATATTAATGTATTAATTGTAATTATCGTTTAGCTAAAATGGATCCTTAAAAGGAAAGCTTATTTCCACTGGATCCTCAGTATTTCCTTTTAATTTGCACTCACACCAAATTTTTGGAAATGCTTTCAGCACAAAAAAAATCAGCAAAATAAATTGCTGAATTTCAGCAAAATTTTTGCTGAGTATCAGCACAACGTTGCTGATCAACTGTCAAAATTGATGGATGGTTCAGCAAGTTGATAAATAATTGCTGATACTCAGTAAATTCGTATTGCTGAATGAAATCAGCACAAAAAAAAATCAGCAAAATTTGCTGAATACCAGCAAACCAAATTTGCAGTGTAGGTACACCTTCACACTATTAGACAATCTAGACCAGTGATTCCCAAAGTGGGCGAAATCGCCCCCTTGGGGCGAAAATGACTTCAAAGGGGGCGAAAATATTAAAATTATAAATTGGGGGCGAAAAATCCAACAAGGGGGCGATTTTCCAAAAAATCATTTCAATTAGAGCGATTTTGAGTAATTAGCGCGATTTTGGGTATTTTTGACAGTGTCGGTTTCTTCGTCAAGAGGGGTTTTTGTCATTAGAATTATCTGTAACTTGGTCAAATAAATCAGCTTGATTAGAAAAATTTTTGATTTCAATTTGGGATTCAACAGGCTTAGTTTATCACTCCATGACAAATAGAACACAGTTACCAAAAAGTAGAATAAGTTCCCCTTCAAGGGGTTACTATTATTTTCAGAAGGATTCATTTAAAATAAAACCTAAACTGAACTCAAGTGCAACTATTTTGGAGAATTTGGTTATGTGCTTTTCCTGAGTCATCAGGCATTAAGTGAAAGCTCGTCAGATCTCTTATAAAATAATAGTTACTAAGTTGCACTTAATACTCGAATAAATGTTTGAAATTTTACATATATGTAATGAGAAAATATCTTCCACTTTTTGTTTTCTAGTATTTTTTTTTAAATGAACTAATTACAGAAATCACACTTGTTGATGATCACAAGTTTGCAACAACATGGTTTGATTCCATTGAAAGAACAAATAAAAATAAAGAAATACGAAACTCGTCTATCCTCGATTTGTCCCAGATGTGAATTGAAAATGCGATTTTTTATAGCTTTCATACATTCCAAAATATAGGCAAGCTTTAAAATACTTTCAATTTTACCAGAGTTTTTCAAGCGTCCTGTATTTTGAGATTTTTTGATAGAATTTTTAACAAATATTTTAAAATTTCATTTCAGATTCTTATGCTTGATATCCAAGATGACATTTTCCGCCTACATATTTAGTTAAATTGCTGAAATTTGCCACTCTACTTGAAAGTTTTTTGTTTTATTATTTGGCATTACGGTATTATCTAATTTTGGATAAAGTTTTGATTGTCATTTCAAACTATTGGAGTTTCTTTGAGAAAACCAAGACGACTTACAAAGCTAAATCCTAATACTCTACCTTCAATTCTTCCTACTTCGACTTTTGAAAATAATTATATTTAGAAGTTACATTTCCTTAAAATTCTACCAAAAATATGATTCTGAATGTTATTTATTCACGATTTTATAGTGTGACGATGATTATTATCGGCAGGTTTGTTCGCTTCGCCATGGTTTTTTTTGTCGGCCAAATTTCCTGAAGCTTGGTTATATAATTCAGCTAGGTTGGGAAGGGTTTGAGACTAACTCTAAGTTCAATAGCTTAAAAAAAACAAAACAAAGAGAAGACAGTTGCCCAAAATACACAATTTGCCCTATTATGAATTTGAAACAGCAAGTTGAATGAGAATGTGATGGTGATTTTGGTGCGTCAAAATATTTTCAAAAAAAACCCAATACAGTAAAATTTTGACCTACAAAATAAACAGAATTTGTAGATTTTAACGCAATTCCAAAATTTCGAATCTTATATCAAAAAAATCAAACTTAGGGGGGCGGAAATATTTGTCAACAGCTTCAAGGGGGCGATTGCTCCGACAAGTTTGGGAACCATTGATCTAGACACTCACAACAATCTAGAGCGCGAACAAATGTTGGACAAAAAAGCTATCCTATTTTGGTCCTCTCAAATACAACTCCCTTCCGGGACACCTAAAACAGATAAATAATCGTGATACATTCAAAATAAAATTGAACACCATTACAAAGGTAATATAAACACATTTTTACTTTGAAATGTAATCAACTATCTCTTTTTTATATTCAATCTATACAATCACTCATAATTAGTAATATCAGTTTGTATTGCTAATATTAATGTATTAATTGTAATTATCGTTTAGCTAAAATGGATCCTTAAAAGGAAAGCTTATTTCCACTGGATCCTCAGTATTTCCTTTGAATTTGCACTAGGTACACCTTCACACTATTAGCATAGACTAATAGCTATTAGTTTTTTTTGTTTTGTTTGTTAATTTAGTTGCTTCCACTACCAGGGGGCTCAACGGAGCTTTTTGGTGTGGGGTTAGAGGTGAGTCGCAAAAAAATGCCGATTTGCATATTCACATATCGCTTAAAAGTCATTACAAGTCAGAACCCACCCCCCCCCCTGGGCCCCTTCCAGAAAAAAAATCCTAGCTACGTCAATGCGAACCAGCCTCGGGCTGAAAGTCTTGATAATAAAGATAAAATATAAAAAAAATAAATAATAAATTCACCGTCATTAGCATTCCCTAACTTCATAAATGGTATGGTCTATTTCAATAATAAGCATTCTTCTTTTGCAGGTTTCATCCGCAAAACGTACTGGGCATTCGTCACTTTGCAGATACACTTGGATGCGCACAACTGGTGACTTCTGCCGACCGCTACATACATCAGTATTTCTCGAAGGTTGCATTATCGGATGAGTTCATGGGATTGAGTTTCGATGACCTGATTGACATCGTTCGTCGCGATGAGCTGAATGTTCCGACCGAAGAACGCATTTTCGATGCGTGCATGAAATGGGTTAAATTCGAACAGCAAACCCGTGCAGTATATTTGCCCAACATTCTAGCCAACATCCGGCTACCCCTTCTATCGCCACAATTTTTAGCCGACAACGTTGCAACGGAAGAATTGATACGTACGTCACACAAGTGTAGAGATTTACTAGACGAAGCACGAGATTTTCATTTAATGCCGGAACGCAGAGCGCTCGTTTCTGCTTCTCGCACAAGGCCACGGTGCTGCGACTATGTTGTTGGGCAAATTTATGCAGTTGGAGGTAAATTATATACTTATTGCTATAAAATACTAGATTAAGGATAATAGTAAGGGAAAGTTCATTAATTAACATGCGCGTAACTACAGCGCATTTGGCCCCTCTGCTCCAATGGCGTGCTCGCTTGCTATGCATTACAGTCAGTGTGGTTGACATTGGAGTTGAGGGGCCAAATGCGCGGATACACCGGGCAAGTTGAATAGGGTGGGCAAGATGAAACATCGGGTTAACATGATGTTTTTCGATGATAAACAGTTTTTTTTACCCTTCTTACACCCATAAGAAGGGTAAAAATATCACTCGGAAAACCGACTTTCGATCCGAGGCCTTCTGGTAGTTTAGTCTATGGTCTGATGCTATTTTGGAAACCAATCCACTAGATGCCAAATCCACAATATTTTCTAGAAGTTTTGGTCAATCACACAAAATAAATTTGTTAAATACGAATTTATACAACAATATTTTTAATAAACGTAAGTAGGGTTCTGTTCACCATAGGTGGATTAAATAGGGTTTTTTATCTGTACAGTGAAATAATTCTAAGATCCTATTTTATCAGACACTACACATACATTGTACCCCTAGTCTGACACGTTCACTTCAAATGAATCGTTGTACGTATCATATCATAAACAGTTCCCGTTGAAAAGCCTTCTTCCCACTTGCGCATATCGGAGTTATATGCACATAACACGATCGATACATCAGCTGTGCATATAACTTTGGCCGGGTAGAAAAGCAACATTGGCAGATAAAGTGGAACACGTTTTGCAGAATTCTGCAATTCCAGTAAGTGAGCTTCGTGGTCGTGCGGCTAACGGCGTCCGGTCATTAAGGCGTTGTGAGTTCAATTCCCGCTCCAGCCAAGGCAACTTTTTTTCAAAATGTGAAGGATATCATTGGAGTTGCATATACATTGGCGCGCCCAATCCGCAAGAAAGAAGCAACATGCATGACATATAACAGTATCATGGCGACCTGAGAGTCATACCACATGCGTCGCATATAACTCTCACTTCCCATTTTCAACCTTAGATTAGATTCATATGATATTCCAATAGTGCAGTAATATATGATTGACATATAACTGCGATCGGTAGAGTTGGCTCAGTGTATTAACTATTCCCTTCCGAAGGAAGAACTCACATTTTGTGAGTTTGTCGGGAGTGGGATTCGATCCCAGGTCTTCGGCGTGACAGTCACGTGCTTAACCATCACTCCACGTCCGCTCCACGATGATAAACCATAACATATACTGCCCCTATTCGCATAACAGTCCCATGTTTGTTGGGTTTCCTATTCACATGGGACTGTTGTGCGAATGGGGGCAGTATAGTTTTTGATTCAAACGATCTTTTAGCGAAGGATAAATTTACAAATTGTATGGATATCCATTTCAAAATTTCGCATTTTATCTAACCCCCCCCCGTTTCAATGTGCCACGGTGTACCTTATGATAATTAAGTCGCGCAAAATATGACTACGTATTTCCAATCCCATTTGGTTGCATTTTTGAATGAGACCTCCAACTTTTTTTATGGATCGTCAAACCGAGGGGATGGTAACATAAGGCTGAATTTCAAAAGGCTGAATGTACATAAGGCTGAATACAAAAGGCTGAAACTATGGATATGTAACAAAAGGCTGAAATTACAAAAGGCTGAAAACATGGCAAATTCCAAAACTTGAAATATGCATGCATAATAATGAACTCTATAGAATCTGATTTAAAAGATGGTATTACACAAGGTATTATATTTTCCGGAATGCTATTCCCCGGAGTGGCATTTGCCGAAATGTCGTTCCCGTTGTCATTATGCCGAAGGATATCAGGCCTCAAATGTCACTAAGGCGAATGGGTTATAATGATTTTAATGCAAAGGAGGTTTACTAGGCAGCCTAGTAGAATGGTTAAATTATGATCTATACATTTACCTCGAAAGAACAGCCTTTCTAAAAAAGCGGGAAAAATCTCTAATGGAAGAGTAAGTATTGTGGCCGCAAATAGTACAGTATAACGACCAAGCGGGAAGGTTTGATGATAATATCTGCATACTAAAAACTCACCCGTGAGTGATGTTTCCTTCTTTTAAAAATAGGCTGTTCTTTTGAGGTATTTGCATATATTCGATGTTGGCATTCTTACCAATGTGTAAAATGCAGCGAGCTTCTGCGTGCGCATATTCCTTAAAAACGATTCATCGGAGATTTCCCCTTCTTTTGAACATAGGCTGTTCTTACTGTGTTTGAATGTTATAGCTGCATCTTTTTTATCAAAGGTTTTCCTTCTTTTAAAATGTTGGAAGAACCACAATTTAAGTTCAGGTATTGAAGCTGCTAACTTTTTACCAGATGTTTCTCCTTTTTATATAATAGGCTATTCTTACAAGCAGTATTGTATTCGAACAGAACGTGAGCCAAAAATGTACACTTTAAATTTTTTGGTCGACAAAGCATTGAACTTGCCTGTCAGAGCTTTTGCTGCTTAAGAGCGCCCGCTCGGTTCCCATTCGACTCTGAGTTCACATGCGCTTATCTTCATCATTAAATCCTATGTGTCTTCTTTCCTAGGACAGAACCTTGTGCCGCATCTACATGTTTGGACGTTATTATGTTATGTCACAGGGAAATGCATCATAGATCCTTTGGTACGACATTGTGGTCTCGGATATTGAAATACAGCTCCAGGAATTTAGATTTTTCGAAACACACGATGCGATGGTCGGACTGGTTCACTCTTCAATAAAAGGAGATTGAATTAGCCCAAAAGATTGCCAAAATTGAAGGGTGAAATGGCGCAAATATGACCATTTTAGTATCACAGATACCAGGGTAACATGTTAGTCAGCATGCTACGGGTTCAGTCCTTTCCAGTTCATGACGCGCTCAATTTGCATGTTCAAATATATTTGATCGCAGTATGCCGAGTATGAACTTCAATGCAAATTGAACGCGTTCACACTGCAGTGCTGCAATTCGGTTCTGAATTCTTATGCGCACAACATTGGGGGAAATAGTTTCTGTCCATATGTGATGCTAATATCCTGTTTAGTCACCCGGAGTTCCTTGAGAAACTTAATCAAAAATGGCCAACTGATGGACCGACGATCAGACTCTATTGGTTTAGGCAATTTTATGATTTTCGATAATTAATGCCAATAACTCCGTTACTGTATTGTATTAAATCATATGATTGGAAATCCGGATTTTCCAAAACCCATGTTGACCGGACTGGTACGCTCAGATATGGTTCCAATAGCAGAAGAATTTCTGAATCTAATGAGCTCAAAATGTTTGAAATCTGTGGAAACAGGTAGGGAGGTATGGCCATTTCAGTTTCGCGGATTTCGCTAGTGTTCAATTTAGAGCTCGCACGCGTTATAAATTTAGAACTGAACAAAGTTCAAACATTTTTGAGCAACAGTTAGGTACAATAGTTTTTGCCTCAACTACCGCTTATTACCCGAATTACCCGAACAATTGCTTACATCTAAGACTCATTCAACCTAGTTTCCGAGTTGACACACATAATACTTCAAACGAGTGGAAATAAATTATTGGCGAAATCCTTTGTCAATTTTAGCTAAAATAGTTTAGTATTAGCGGGGTATTGGCCGATATGATACTGAAGAAAGTAAAATAACATAGACATTATGATACCGAAATCCATAACATTATGTTCTTTTCATCAGTTAGAGTTAGCTCACGTAACCAAATGTCCATTCGATGAATAGTCAAATCGATTGAATGTCATATACTTCCTCTTCCGTAAAATGGGTTTTGACCAAATGACCGTTTGACCAAATGTACTTTCGAGCAAAGATTCTTTTGTTTCCTATGATCATTTTCAAGTCGAGTCAAATGTTTATCAAAGACCAATAGATTAGCCATAAATGTCCAAAATGTCATTTCATTTGATTCTCTACAACTTTCAAAACTTTTCAACATTTTGATATCTTTCAGCCTTTTGATATATTTCAGCCTTTTGATGCTTTCAGCCTTTTGATCATTCAGCCTTAAGTGTTTCAGCCTTTTGATCATTCAGCCTTATGTGATTCAGCCTTTTGTACGTAACCCGTTTTAAAAATTACAATACAATTTTGTGTAACGTAGTTTGTTTGTTAAAGTTTGACAATTCTATTTTTATGCACTGTTTTTTGTTCGTTTGTTTCACAATTTTTGATTTTTACATTCGGGTGGCTTATTGCTATCACTTCAAAAGGTCCATTATAAACCTTGTCTAATTTTCTATTGTTTTCTGTTTTTAAAAGTATTTTTTCTCCTAATTTAATATTTATGGGGTTTGCAATTTCTGCTTGTTTAGTTATTCTCCTATGTTTAGATTTGACTAACAGTTCTTTTGCCTTATTTCCTACATATTGCAATTGAAATTTCAGTTCTGTATAATAATTATCATAGTTATAAACTGGATCAATTTTTGAGGGGTTCACTAGACTTCGAGGATAATTTACCAAATTACCAAAATCTAATTCATATGGCGTGAATGTATGCTCAGCGTTGGGAGTAGTGTTATAACAGAAAGTATAGAATTGAAGCCAAGAATCCCAATCATCGAGTTACTCGTTAATGAATTGTCGAAGATATTCATTAAGGCATCGATGATTGCGTTCAAGGGCGCCAACTGTTTGGGGGTGGTAAGCTGTAGAAAAATTGTGGTTAATTGACAGTAGTTGACATATATTATTTGTTCGCAAGTGGACTGTATTTTACGACTTCTCGACATAGGCGGACCGACGACTTCCCGAAGAGACCACTTAACCAGGGAACCAGAACCGGAATTAAAACACCAGGCTATAACGTTTCAAACTCTATTTACACTATTTACATAATTTCTTTAACTTGATCAAATTCACTTTGCTAATTAACGACGACGCACGTCCTAACACGTCGGTTGCAAGGCGAACAATAATTTTGCCTGAGGATTGGAATTTTCCTCCTTTTGCGCCCACTCTTCCTTCGCGTGATCCTTTCGTGCGGCTGCGGTTGCTTGCATCACATGTTGTCTTTCGCGCAGCTGTGTGCTGCTGGAATCGCGCACCTCAGCAGGCTGCGGCTGAAGGTGCACGGAGAAAATTAATTATTCGTGGCGATCGGCCCGAACATCCTCCCCCGCGGGACCCTTGTTCTCGTTGGCCACACGGTTGTCCAGTATTGGTAGAGGGGCCAGTTTGTGGATCGGACGCTTCAGAATACCGGCCTTGGTTCGAACGTCCACCACACGGACTAATCCATCTGCTCCAGTATAGGCTGCTTCGATTTTACCCAGCTTCCATTGTTGGGGCGGTAAGTTGTCATCCTTGATAACCACCACCGTACCAGGTAGAATATTCTTCTTCTTCTTGTTCCACTTCTGTCGTAACTGTAACTCCAGCAGGTACTCCTCGGACCAGCGCTTCCAGAACTCTTGACGCAGGCGCTGGACGTACTGCCATCTGGAAAGCCGATTTTCCGGGATTCCATCGTAACTGGGCTCCGGAATGGCAGTCAGAGGGCGATCGATCATGAAATGACCGGGAGTCAATGGCTCGAGCTCCGAGGGGTCCTCAGACGGAGCGTACAAAGGCCGAGAGTTGAGCTGAGCTTCGATCTGGCACAGCAAGGTCGAAAACTCGGACATCGTCAAGAGGCTTGACTGGCACTTCTTCTTCAGGATGGTCTTGACGCTCTTTACTCCTGCTTCCCAAATCCCACCCATGTGTGGGGCGTTCGGGGGAATCATCTTCCATTCGATCTGCCTGGTTTGGCAGAACTCGAAAATCTTGAGCTCGGTAGCTTCCTGCTTAAAAAGCCGATAGAGCTCGTTCAGCTCGTTGCGAGCACCGACAAAGTTTGTCCCATTGTCGGAGAATATCTGCTCAGGGACACCACGGCGAGAGACGAATCGCTGGAGGGCGGCTATAAACGCGTCGGCCGAGAGATCCTCAACTACCTCCAGATGTATGCCCTTGGTGACCATACACACGAACACGCTGACATATCCCTTTAGGGGAGACGCCTTTCTTCCTCGTTGCTTGATGAGCATGGGTCCCGCAAAGTCAACGCCAACCTTCACGAAAGCGGGAGCCTTGTCGCACCTTGCGATGGGAAGATCCCCCATGAACTGACTAGCACACGGAGGGTTGAGCCGGAAGCACCGCATGCAATTTCGGGTCACCTTGCGTACAGCAGAACGAGCTCCTAGGATCCAGAATTGCCGGCGGAGCTGTGCCAGCAGCGCCGACGGTCCGATGTGCAGATTCTCACGATGAACAGCTTGAATCAACCGTTCGACGGTTTCATCGTTCTTAGGTAAGATCCACTGATGCTTCACCCCGTACGGCAAACTTGAATGTCGCAGTCGTCCACCGACGCGAATCACTCCATCATCCAAAAAGGGGTTTAATGCTTTTAATCTTTTGCAGTACTCACCGGACTCCATAATGGCTACCTCCTTACCAAAGTGTAGTGATTGAACTACCCTGACGATGACCTTCAACGACTGGCGCATTTCCAACACGGTGGGGAAACGCTCGGTGGTTCTTTTGTTGACTGCCTTCTCCTTAGCATTCCGGCAAAAACGCAAAACGTATGCCAGAACTCGCTGCAGCTTTCTGAAGGACTCGTACTTGTGGAACACAGGCAGCTTCTCCAATGTCACCACCGCTGAAGCTACAGTGGCCTGCCGCAACTCAGGAACATCTTCATCGGATAGTGGTTCAGGGACCACCACCTGATATTCTTCACTACGCAGGAACAACGGGCCGTTCCACCAAAGATCGTTTTTCTGAAGAGCGTCGGCAGACTGGCCACGCGACACTACATCGGCTGGATTGTCCAGCGTATTTACATAGTTCCACTTGAATTCATTTCCGGTAGAGTTAATCTCACTTACCCGGTTACGCACAAACACTTCCAAATGTTCCGGGTTCTTCGCTAGCCAAGCTAGCACCACTTGATTGTCTGACCACAACGAAATGTCACGAAAGGGCAACGCTAATGCTGCCAGCACTTTCTTCACCAATCGGTGCAGCAAAAGCGCTGCTAGAAGTTCCTTTCGATATTGTCTATTTGCGCCATCTTCTGTAGTACGTAGATGCTATCGACTGCTTCGAATTCACAGGGGATTTTTCGGCTTTCAGTCTGTTAAGCGATTGAAACGAAAATATCTTTCTTACGCCCGACGTTTCAATGGGCTATGCCATCTTTTTCAAGGGTTCTGTAAAGGTCAATTGGCTTAGTTACATGAAGATACAAGAACATACAAAAAACTACAGTCTTACAAGAATATTTTTCGTTTTTCGTCTGGAGGTTCAATCTTTGCGTGAAAACTTGTCAACATAATCTGGTTCATCAATTTCCTAAAATATCACAATCAAAATCACGATTAAACAATTTGAACTACATAAAACAGACAAAAACAGTTACTAACTATTGGATTTACTACACGAAACGGGAAGAAAACTGGGCACTGGACTACACTATCTTTCTTCGTCATAAAACTATGTACATTTAAACGGTCATTTTGTAGTCATTCTATGAAAGTTATGGAGGAAATTAATTGTTGTATGCAAGTTATGTCAAATAAGCTATTGTGTGTCATTGTCATTCAGGTTTGTCTGGTTATCTATTGTCTGTGTATCTGTGCGGTTTGTTTTGGTTTTGAGTGTATGTAAAATTCCTGCATAAATATTACTAAGACCGTCGCAATCGCTTCGTTTGTTTACCGTCTCGTCCGTGTTTACGATGTGGCAAACCTCCAAGATAGGGAGAGCAGAGTACCGTCGGTGACTGTCTAGTATCTCTGTTCTATCTAGGGCAAAGCGATGGTTGTTGTCGGCCGAATGCAGCAAGAGAGCCGTTCTCTCTTTTAGGCGGCCGAGTTCATAGCTGTTGTAATTCTCGTTGTCGTTGTTGTTGTTTTCGTCCATTTCATTCACTAGCTTGTCCAGTTTGTTGATGTCGCTCTTGTGGTGGGCTACTCTCTTCTTCAGGCTGGTTGTGGTGAGGCCGACGTAGCTGGCAGCGCAGTTTCCACAGGGAATTTTGTAGATAACGTTGCTACGCTGCTCTGCTGGGATGCGATCCTTCGTTTGTGTGAACAAACCCTTGATCGTATATTCATTCCTCGTTGCTAATACGATGTCTGGGAAGTCTGTTTTGAGGAGTTTCGCCAGTCCAGGTGTGAGGTTGTTTACGTACACCATCGGACACCAACACCTACAAGATGATCAGCAGAGATCCAACCGAGGGTTTCCAGAAGAAAAACAACAACATCGTCGACAGGTTGCTGATACTGGGCCTCATCGACATTGACAAGTTGACAAGTTTTCACGCAAAGATTGAACCTCCAGACGAAAAACGAAAAATATTCTTGTAAGACTGTAGTTTTTTTGTATGTTCTTGTATCTTCATGTAACTAAGCCAATTGACCTTAACAGAACCCTTGAAAAAGATGGCATAGCCCATTGAAACGTCGGGCGTAAGAAAGATATTTTCGTTTCAATCGCTTAACAGACTGAAAGCCGAGAAGTTCCTTTCTCGGTATGGTCAACACTGTCTTCGGAACGATCTTCGATTTTGCGCACAACAATCTCACTACTGCAGCTTGACCAGGTACGATTGACCTGATGTACACACAGGCCCCGTAGGCCTCCAAGGTTGCATCCCCAAATTCGTGCAACTCGAAGGCAACAGCTCCAGTGACCACGACGTGACGGGGAATCCTAAGGCTGGTAACACCTCTTAACGCATTCAGGAACTCTACACACTTTTTCTTCAGCTCTCCTGAGAGCTCTTCGTCCCATTCCAACTCTTCTTTCCAAATGCTCTTCATCAAAAGTTTACCGATAACGATGACCGGCGCCACAAGACCCAAGGGGTCGAACATTCTTGATATGAGCGACAGCACTTGCCGCTTTGTTGCACTATTTTCACACACTGTTGGAATGGAGATGAACTGCAGAGCGTCCAAAGTTGGGTTCCACATTAGTCCCAACGTTTTAATCACTTCACTTGAACCACTTTCGTCGATGCTGACCAGCTCGTCCCGATCGCTTTCCGGAATCCGCTCCAGCAACGTAGGATTATTGGAAGCCCACTTATGCAGATGGAATCCACCGGCCTTGAGCAGGCCAATCAACTGCACTTGAGCCTCGCTTGCTTCATTCAGGTCGTCAAACCCAAACAATGCGTTGTCCACGTAGAAACTATTCTTCACGATGTCAGCAGCCACAGGATACTTGAAGCCTTCGTCGATAGCCAATTGCAAGAGTGCCCGCGTTGCCAAAAACGGGGCGGAAGCCGTTCCGTAGGTGACTGTTGTCAGCTCTAGTACACGAAGCGGTTCGGAAGGAGTTTTCCTCCAGAAAACACGAGTTAGCGGCGTATGCCGCCGATCGACGAAGACTTGTCTGTACATTTTGGCCACGTCAGTAGCCAACACGTGGAGCGGGAGATGAAATCGAAGAGAGATGGACTGCAGATCGCTTTGAATGATGGCGCCAATCTTCATTACATCGTTGAGCGAGCGACCAGATACCTTCGCCGATGCATCGAACACCACACGGCACTTAGTGGTAGTATTCGATGGCCGCAGCACAGCATGATGAGGTAAGTACCACTTGATGATACCTGATGGATTTTCACTAACGTTCACTTCTTTGCGGTGCCCAAGACTCTCGTACTCGTCCATGAAATCCTGGTACTGCTTCTTCAGATCCGGATGTTGCGAAAGCTTTCGCTCCAGCGCGTGAAACCTTCTTAATGCAAGCGGCCTGGAATCTCCCAATTCGCTCACGGACTCCTTCAGCGGCAGCTCGACGATGTACCGCCCGGAAGCATCCCTACGATGAGTCGCTTTGAAGTGCTCCTCACACTCCTCTTCTTCGCTGCTACGCTCGACGACATCAGCGACATCTTCAACTTCCCAGAAGCGTTGAATGCACTGGCTTAATTCGTCCATCGTGACTGTGTGCGAATAAACTGCTCCATCAGATACCGCACCTTCTTCGAAGACTCCACCAACAACCCAACCAAATTGGGTCTCGCGAAGGACAGGAAGTTTGTCATCGAAAGTAATTTCTCCGGGTAGCAACAACTTAAGGAACCATTCGTTACCCAGAAGCATATCCACCTTGCTCGGATGGAAAAAGTTCGGATCGGCTAGATGAACACCAGCGGGAAGCTCCAACGCGCTGATATTGATAACCGATAATGGCAGATCTGATGTTACCTTGTCAGTTACCAGACACTTGACCTTGGCATGGAAATCCCTGTACCTCGACGAAAGATGCACCGTGCCACTGTTGGATGATTGGGTCTTCGTACTGTTGACCCCGAACATCGTGACGTTCGACGAATTCAACTTCAAGCCCAACTTATCTGCCACGGACTGCGTCACCAAATTGATTTGAGACCCACTGTCCAATAATACTCGGCACGGATGCGGCTGGTAGTTTTTGTCCATTACGTCCACTACCGCCGTGAGCAGCAGCACTTGCTGCGAGTGGGTGGCCACGCTGGAACACGTAGCTGTCGTCGACGTTGATGATGATGATGAACCTTCTTGCTCTGGAACTGGCGGCGAAGCCAACTTGCTTGGTTGATCTGCATCTTGCTTGGGCTTCTCCTCGGCGTGAAGGAGACTATGATGCCGACGCTTACACTTCTGGCAGGATTTGTCCGATGAACAGTCGGCACTTCGATGACCTCTTCGTAGGCAATTAAAGCACACGTTGCGCTCTCGCACCTTGACCAATCTTTGCGGAACAGGAAGAGCCTTGAAATCAGCGCACTGGTGATTGGCGTGTGCCTTTCCACAAAAATCACACTTTGTTTCCTTCTCGCTTGACGAAACGACTGAATGGGCTTTCTGCACCGACGGCTTTTTGGGCGCAGACACGGACTTAACAGGAACCGTGGATGCTTCTGGTTGCTGGCTTCGACCCTCTCCAGGATGAAGGTCTGCTCCTTCAGGAACGTCAGCATCTCGTCGTAATCGGGAAGCTCACCGTGCTTAATGGTGGACTCCCACATATGGCGCACGTCGTTGTGCAACGCTGCCGCCAGTAGATGAATCACGAAATCCTCACCTACTCCATCGAAATCTCGCTCCAGGAACTTGAGACCTTCCACATGCTTGCTATACTCGTCGACCAGACTCCGCAGCTCCAAATGGCTCTTCTTCGTCATGCGTTTAAGATTCAGAAGGCCATGAATATGAGAGTCGATAGCGTGACGTTTGTTCTCGAACCTCTCTTCCAGAATTTGCCACGCGTGGGCGTAGTTGCCTTCGTTGATCGTTTTGGCATCGATGAGACCGGCTGCACTACCGACCACAGCCTTGTCCAGATGATACAGCTTGACTGCCGGCGGATCTGGACCCTTATCCACGAGATCCTTGAACATGGCCTTGAACTTTGGCCAGCTCTCATACCGACCGTCGAAAGTGGGAACCGGCATGCGAAGTGGTTGATGGATGACAACCGGTGCTTGCTGAACTTGTTGCGCCGCATTCGTGGCAGCAGCTGCGGCCGCCGCGGTAGCTCTGACCTTGTTGAGCTGATCCTCCAACAGAATGGAAACAGTGTCGTGAAGGATATCGAACTCCTCGTACAGCTGCTCATGCTGCTCGTAGTCATCATCCGACACCTCGTTCACGATTTGGTTGTGAGCATCGTTGTAGTCCTTATGGGCTGCTTCCACCTTCGCCATGTAGACTTTGATCTCAGCTTCCGTCAGCTGGACCACCTCCTCTTCATTTGGGCGAATAGTATTAAGGATACGAGTGAGCTTACCTTTGGCCGCGCCGCGGACACGGACGAGTCGTTGGATGTTTTCCATGGTGGTCAACTTTTCAGTCAACCTTAGCTTCTTCTTCTGCTTCTTGCTTAGCGGTGTGGTAGAATCCAGAGTAGACTGCCCAAGTGCAGAACTAGCTCCAGACGCCGCCGATTGCTGCTGCTGCAAATCACTTTCTTCCGGCATGCCACCGTGGACACCACTTCATGTCAAGCCCAGTGCTCGACGTTGGTTGGGAACACAGCCAAGTCTATGCTCACGCAACCGGATTCCACTAACGGACACAGTGGCAGAACCGAAACACTATCTTCACAACAGCCTTCTTCACTTAACAGGGTTTAGCACCCCGGGAATTGAGCACTTAATTGCTCGCTTCAATCAATTTCTTCGATGGACTAGACCATCAGCACTTTCCCAAAATGGCGCCCGCGCACTAACTTTTGTTCTTCACAAAATGGTGACGTCGCACCAGCACTGTACTTCGACGGCGGCCATTTTGCTCACACCGACAACGTTTGATTTTTCCACGGATTTCCGACTTTTTCGGATTTTTGCTTCGCTTATTCACTTCCTGGTTCTTCATCCGGTTCCGGAACAGTCGGAAAGGCACTTCACTTCACACGATCCGGCTCGAAGGACCAAATTTATGTTCGCAAGTGGACTGTATTTTACGACTTCTCGACATAGGCGGACCGACGACTTCCCGAAGAGACCACTTAACCAGGGAACCAGAACCGGAATTAAAACACCAGGCTATAACGTTTCAAACTCTATTTACACTATTTACATAATTTCTTTAACTTGATCAAATTCACTTTGCTAATTAACGACGACGCACGTCCTAACACGTCGGTTGCAAGGCGAACAATAATTTTGCCTGAGGATAGGAATTTTCCTCCTTTTGCGCCCACTCTTCCTTCGCGTGATCCTTTCGTGCGGCTGCGGTTGCTTGCATCACATGTTGTCTTTCGCGCAGCTGTGTGCTGCTGGAATCGCGCACCTCAGCAGGCTGCGGCTGAAGGTGCACGGAGAAAATTAATTATTCGTGGCGATCGGCCCGAACATTATTGAACAGTTCATTTTTATATTCTGTTCCTAAATCGGTCTTAATTAAAATTGGACATCCGTATATGAGTATAAAGTGCTCAACAAATGCTTTCGCTAATGTTTGAGCTTGCTTATCAGGTATAGGTATAGCAATAACATACTTTGTGAGATCACATTGTAGTGTTAATGCATATCTATTTCCTTTTTTAGTTTTGGTCATGGGGCCAATTGCATCAATGGAAACAACATTAAATGCTTTCGTGGGTGTAGTGGTTTCAATGAATTTTTCTTTCGTATGTACCGTGTGTTTGTTTCTTTTACAATCAATGCAGTTCTTAACGAACTGGTTGATAGATTTTCGCATATTTTTCCAGTAGTATGTTTTACGTATTTTATTCAATAATCTTGTAGTACCAACATGTCCTCCAAGTGGGGATGTATGGTTCTCGAGGATTATTTGATTGATGTCATTTTGGTTTGAAACAATTATCGCTGGTGTATAGATAATTACGTCAACTTCGTTGTGAGATTGGTTGTATAATGATTTAAACTCTTCAGTATTTATCTTCGAAAAAAATAATACTGTTCCTTGCAATTGCTAGCTTTTTAATATTCAAATACTTGGCCATTTCGTTAATTGTGTGAATAATTTCTTTAAAGTCTTTAGTAGATGTGCACATCATTGCAGAAAATTGCGCTTGAGCAAGATTCTTTTTCAATTTTTTATCATATATTTTTATTGACACCGTTGTCTGTAGCTCATCAATTTCGGTTATTAATTTGGGAAGATCAAACGCATCAATGTTATTCACTGAATCGTATGCTCTAAGGTGATCAGTCTTTGGGCTACCGATTTGAGTGACATTGCTTGGTTTACTTCTTGTCATAGACCTTGTCTGTATCGGTAAAACAGAGATAGTTTTTAGTTCATCTGAATCAACAATTACACGTGAAAGTGCATCGGCGCCGACATTTAGCTTTCCTTCTACGTGTTCAATGTTGAAATCATATTCTTCCAAATCAACTCTTATTCTAGTCAATCTTGACGAAAAGTTTTTCATTGTGAATAGATATACGAGAGGTCGATGGTCAGTTTTGATTGTAAACCTCCTTCCGTATAGATAAGGTCGAAAATGGGTGATTGCCCAGTGGATTGCAATTAGTTCTTGTTCTATGGTGGACTTATTTCGTTCACCTTTAGTAATGGACTTACTTGCATATGCCACTGGTAAATAAGTGTCTCCATATGGTTGTGTTAACATAGCACCACATGTCATTTTAGATGCATCGGTATTTAAGATAAAAGGCTTTTTGAAATCAGGAAATTTCAAAATTTGAGGGGAGAATAGTTTGTTTTTTAAAATTTCAAACGAATTTTTACAATCTTCGGACCATTCAAACTTAACATTTTTTCGTAATAAATCTGCAAAATATGGTATAAAACGTCTGTAATAATTACAAAACGCAACGAATCGTCGAACATCGTCTGCATTTTTAGGTGTGGGAAAATTACTAATTGCTGAAAATTTTGATTTATCGGGCTTGATTCCTTCATTTGAAATATGGTGACCAAGATAAGTCACGTCAGAACAAAAGAAATAACATTTGGCAGGGTTAAGCTTCAAATTACGTTGACGAAGCTTTTCAAAAACAAGTTCTAAATTTTGTAAATGATGATTAATTGAACAGCCGATGACAATAATGTCATCGATCGATGTATAAAAATGCACAATCCGCGGGAAGACCACTCAAAGCTCTGGTCATCATTCGCTGGAAACTGTTAGGTGATATATTGAGACCAAAAAAAAGTCTCTTAAATTCGTAGTGACCTGTTTCGGTGGAGAAGGCTGTAAATTGTTTCGAAGCATCATCAATTTCAATTTGATGGAATCCGGACATCAGATCTAGAGTAGAGAAATATTTTGCTCTACCTAACTGATCTAAAATATCATCAATTCTAGGGAGCGGGAATTTATCTCCTAGAATTTTCTTATTCAGTTGCCTAAAATCTATAACGAGACGCCATTTTTTATCGTCTGTTGTAGATTTCTTAGGGACAACAAGTATCGGTGAGTTGTAAGGAGATACTGAGGGCTGTATAATATCTCCTTGCAACATTTGATCAACTTGAACTATTATTTCCTCGCGATGAATTTCAGGAAGTCTGTAATTTTTTATGTAAACCGGTGAATTGTCGGTGAGGTTTATTGTCTGTTTATAAAAATTGTTACATGTAAGATTATCAGTTTCCAAAGCAAAGATGTCCTGATATTTCTTACACAAATTCATTACATTTAATTTTACATCTTGTGGGGTGTTTTCCAAATTAAGCTCAGATAATAAATGTTGATGCCTAGAATCATCGCTTGGTAAATTATTGAAAGAAAAAATTTCATAGTTTTCAATATCGAATAAGTAACGATAAACATTTTGTTTAACTTTGACTGTTTCATTTGTAGTGTTCAAAAATTTCAAAAATGGGTTGTTGGAATCGATTATAGAATTAGAGATAAACACTCCAGGGACTATTTCATTGGATTTTACTAGGAAGGTTTTATGAGTATCTCCTATATTTATGCGTCTAAACACTTCGCATCGAGGTGGAAGAAAAATATTACCATCCATGTCATCATGAATGGGGATTTCAAAGAATTCTGATTTGCATCTACCTGTTAGCATCCAGGTGTCATAATTAGTTGAACAGAAATAATTGCGTAAAAAATCTCTACCGAGTATTCCGTCGGTGGGAATCGGTAATTGACCATCAACTAAATGAAATTTATGTTGCAGTTTTCCTTGATTTGGTAGTAAAATATTTGTTGTAGCAGTACCTAATGTAGACTCTGAATGGTCGTTGATTCCAGAAATATAGCATTGGTCATTAGTATTAACAAAAGCTGTGGGGAGTATTTTGCTGGCCTTGAAAATAGATATTTCTGCTCCAGAATCCACCAGTAAGGTGCATTCTGTTTCAAGAAAATCTAATCTCAGGACTACAAAATTACTACATGATGGATTAATGGAGAAAAAACGTTTCACTGGCGATGTAGTATTTGAATCTATGACATTTCGTCGAATGACATTTGGTCGAATGACGTTTGGTCGAATGACATTTGGTCGAAAGTACATTTGGTCGAACGGACGTTTGGTCGAATGGACATTTGGTCGAAACCCATATTATGGAGTAGGAAACATATGACATTTAGTCGAACGGACAATTCGTCGAATGGACATCTGGTCGAACGGCACTAACTGATGACAAGACACTAGACTAGCCGATGACAAAAACCGCTAGATAAGAGTTATGTGCTTAGCAGGTAGGGCAGACCGCGCACTGTTATATTTCCGACTTCAACTTGAGTAGGTACGTTCCGAATACTCAATAGGGAGGTGCGTACCCAAGGTGTTAGCCCCTTGAGCGCCATGTAGGCAGAGCAGCCCCGGTAAGGAAGCTTGTTTTCAACCGTCACCTACCAGAAAAATGCAAAACTAGAGAAAACGGATTGATTTAACGGCAACAGACCAGGCAACGATTTACGGATAACGATTGGAAAATCAAATCTTGGAACGTGAGAACTTTAATTCAACCCACACGTCTTGCGCACCTGGTTCGTGAACTGCAGAATGCCGACGTTAATGGGGCTACTATTCGCAGATCAACGGAAAAAAAACTTTTGTTGAACCTGTCATTGGAAAACTATCATCTCGTTACCAACAATATTGCTCTGCGGCTTGTGGCATTCGCTGCTAGAGCAATGCAAATCAGCAGTACCTATTTACTTCGTACGTGAGAATGTCCGAAAATACACCTAGCGATACCCGGATGATGATACTTGCTTGCAGTGCATGATAGGGTAAAAGCCTCCTTCTTCGGCCTAGTACCTATATTCATCTCATTTTGTCTCAAAGACTAGAGATGTGCGCCGTCGAGATTTATTACTTCACGCCGCCGGATGTTTTGATTTTCTAGCACGCCGCCAGCTTAAAACTCATCACGCCGCCGAACTTAGAATTTCCCCAATAATCTTCAGAAAATATTCGATTTAAGTTTAAACGCTCCCAAAATGAATGTATGTCATTCATTGCCGAATAAACAAAATATTTCGTTCAATGATCCTGTTGATATTTTAGTTACTTTTTAGTCACTTATATATCATCATATAAAAATCCTAGCAAATATCATATTCTTCACACAAGGTGTATAAAGCATGCAATGACAGCATGCATGCTTTTCCCCGCGTGACGTCATAACGACGTTCGTTTATAATTGAGGGGGTTAGAAGCAAAGGGGTGTAAGTGGCAAAAACCCACTTTCGAGTAAATGAGGTTTAAAATTTTTCGTCAATTTTTCATTACATACAAAATGTGAGGAATTTCAAAATCAATCCAATTTTCTCCGATTTATTATAAGTTTTTTTTAATCATCGTAAAAATAATCTTAAAAAAGTTCCTGAAAGCTTGAAATCTGAAGAATTCAGGTCCTAATAATTCAATTCATGCCATAACTTAAGAATTATTTAGGCAGCATCCATTTATTACGTAACGCTAAAATTAATATTTTTGCGACCTCCCCTCCCCCTCCGTAACGCTTTTTTGTATGGAAATCCAAAAATTTTCGTATGGGCCGTAACGCTTGGCCATACTACCCCCCCTCCCCCTAAAGCGTTACGTAATTTGTGGACTGCGCCTTATGGATTTTTTTATTTATTATGGAACGTTTGATTGTCTGCCGCACTATATACGAGTGCGCAATTACAAGTTACTACACTAAAACCTCAATTTATGCACATGGCTGGGGGTTAAGGTGGCCCACACTTATATGAAAATCAAACATTTCGAAAAATGTCAAGTCTTACCTCCTCAATCAGTTGTTTTGGACTCCCAGAAGCTACGTTCAAAATTTAAGCAAAATCGGTTGAGCCTAAGGGGGCGCTCAAAACGCTTGAAGTTTGTATGGGAAAACTGGGCCAAATGTATGCAGAAATTTGAAGTTTTCGAGTTTTGCCGCTAGATGACGCTGTAAGCGTTCAATAATCAAACCCTTTGGTATTATCGTAGGTGACTATATGCCAAACAACTTTGTCGAAGGCCGCAAAGTAATCCAACGTCTGTAAAAAAAGTTATATCCTAGGAAAAGTGAGGATAAACTTTATTGTTATTTTTCCAATACATGTAAAGGAATAATATCAATAATGAAATCTCAATACTTTGCCTCACTTTGCCTAGGGTATAATTTTTTTCACAGCCGTCGGATCACTTCGCGGTCTTCGACAAAGTTCTCTGGCATATAGTCACCTACAATAATACCAAAGGGTTTGATTATTGAACGCTTACAGCGCCACCTAGCGGTAAAATTCGAAAACTTAAAATTTCTGCATACATTTGGTCAAGTTTTCCCTAACAAACTTCAAGCGTTTTGAGCGCCCCTTTATGTTCAACCGATTTTGCTCAAATTTTGAACGTAGCTTCTGGGAGTCCAAAACAACTGATTTACTAGGTAAGACTTGGTATTTTTCGAAATTTTTATTTTTCATATAAGTGTGGGCCACCCTACTGGGGGTGCATAAATTAAAAAAGGCATAAAATGAGGGAAATTTGTGCATAAAAAAACTCCTCCATAACGCTTCCGTAACGCTCCTGAATCCCGCCGAAAATTCTCTGAAACTTCCTGAAATGCCTCGAAAATCCCCCTAAAACCTCCTCGGACTCCATGTAACGCACCTGCGACACTCCGAAACCGTTGAAAACTCATTCGTAACGCTTCCGTAACGCTTCTGAATCCCGCCGAAAATGCTCTGAAACTTCCTGAAATGGCTCCAAAATTCCCCTTAAACCGCCTCGGACCCCATGTAACGCACCTGCGACGCTCCAAAACCCCCGAAATCTCCTCCGTAACGCCTCTGAATCCCAAAATTCCTCTTAATAAGGCGCTCCAAAAGCCCCAAAAACGCCTCCGTAAGGCCTCTGAATCCCGCAAAAAATGCTCTGAAACTTCCTAAAATGCCTCCAAAATCCCTCTAAAATCCCCTCGGACCCAATGTAACGCATCTGAATCCCCAAAAACGCCTGCCTAACTCCTCCGAATCCATCTAAGACCCACTTGCACCCGTTTAACGCACGTGAGATCCTCGGAAACCCCCGAAAGCGTACCTGTAACGCCTCCAAACCCCCCGAAAATCCTCTGAAACTCTCTGCAATGCTTTCGAAAACCCCCTCAGACCCCCGAAAACCCCCCGGAGATCTCCTGGTACTTCGCGGAAACCCCTGGGAACCCCCCGAAACTCCCCTGTGACTTCCATTTGCTCATCCTTATAAACACCCTTTAGCCGCCGTTGCAATAGTTACCGTCATTATCAAATATTCTTATGCACAATATTGTTTCTGAATAGCTTTCCCTTAATTTATGCAGGTCATAATAAAGGTGCATAAATTAAAAAGTGCATAAAAATAACATGCATAAATTGAGGTTTTAGTGTTTTTACATTCTCATATGCAAAGTATAGTGTGTAAAATGTTTCGCTATATGAGATCTAAAAGAGCGAAATATTGAAATCTCATTTTTAACGCCGCCGCCG
Organism: Aedes albopictus; assembly: GCF_035046485.1. Taxonomy (NCBI): domain Eukaryota; kingdom Metazoa; phylum Arthropoda; class Insecta; order Diptera; family Culicidae; genus Aedes; species Aedes albopictus. The sequence continues at coordinate 216,640,709 of NC_085138.1, forward strand.
CCGACGACCAAAAATGATGTTTTAACCGCGGCGCACATCTCTGCCGAAGCACCACACGGTTGTTTGTGAAAACCCATTGATGGGTAAAAAAACACCCATTTTTGAGGACCATGCGTGTCTGTCAAAAAATGCGTAAATTCATAAAAATAAAATGGTTGAAAAAATACCCATTTTAATCTTCTTTATTCAGCTTACGAATGGGTGTTTTTTTTACTCTTTAATGGGTGAAAAAATAGTTCTCCGAAAGTCTAGTCTGCTGGTGGACCATAATATTATATTTTTCAAGGCATTTCCAAGAATTCTTAGTGAATGTCAGACATTACGACGTACATTTTTGAAATATCAGTGGTGAGTATTCGGGAATCAAAATAATTGTTTGCGTCTATAGGACTTGAAGTGTTATATTTTTTCCAGTAAAATGAGCGTCGCAGCAGGAGAAGCCAACTTCAAGGGTACTAGATCGGCATCAAATTACGCCGTATTTGTAAATACGAATATGGAATACCTTGCATCCCATAGCATCAGATCAGGACCCGAAACCCAAGCCGGAACCCTTCCAAAATGACGGAATGGAGCGAGATCCGGCGGAACTGCCAAATCGAAGGCAGGAGGAAGGCTGCTGCTGGCAGAGTAAGACGAACGCTGATGATCCGGAATAATAAATACGATTCTAGCAAAACTTGTAACATTTTATATAAATGAAATAGTGATATCAATAAAACTGATACGAAACTGGTGTTATTTTAAATATTGTTCATCATTATTATCATTTTTAAAATGCAAAGTAATTTTTCACTGCAACATTTTCAAAAATGGGTGAATTTTTACCCATTTTTCCAATTGCATCGCGTTTTCATAATGGGTAAATAAATACCCATCTTTTGACATAACCCGTCTTTACCCGTTAATGGGTAAACAGCCTTTACCCATTAAATGGGGAGAGGCACTTCTACGGAAAATGGGTGTTTTTTCACCCATTAATGGGTATCTGCAAACGACCGTGCAAAGCAAGCATCACAGCGGTGCCAGACATCAAGAAACAAGTAGTTAATTGAATGAGATTTGGTCACTACAAATACGATGTTTTATCAATCAGAAGATGGTCGTGTCTTGGTTTAACATCTTGGTAATCGAACTTCTACGCAAACAGATCAATAATTTCGTTTTCCAACGCCATTTCTTTCAAAATATTTGGTTTGCTTTTCATCTAAATATGCTGCTACCGCTCAAGCTTTACGAACTTTCATCCAGTTCGGCAGCACTGATTTGCCAATCAGCTGTGAATGTATGCGAGTGCAAAACGTGGGGAGCAAGCTTAGACGATTCGTCGCGCCGCACATTGTTGTGACTTTTCCTTTGTGAGAGTGAAAAACAATCACAATGAAACTGTCACCTGCTAGGGAAAGGGAGTGCGTTAGTGGGTGAGTGCAGAATGCTCTACGATGAAAAAATGTGAGAGTGGTTGTGGATTTGCTGTAAATACTGTTGAGATGAAAAAGGGGCCACCCGGTGGACCGCGATGAGATGAAAATTTTACGGTGCGCTGAAGATAGGTGCGAGTGGCTCGCGATTTGTGATCGCAATTAAATCAAATATTGAAGATAAATCCCACTCTAGTGCATCGTAGGACCAACAGTGGAAGTGAGCACGTGTGTTAAGGGTTTGTATCATTATGTTTGAAGCGTATACATTGCGCTGTGAGTGATTTTTCATGTTGCACATCCTTAATGAGACTAAGATAGGCACAAATACCCTACTACCATAAGAGGATAACATAAAAAAAGTGACGCGTTCAAGTTTAAACTCGGCACGCTGCGATCAGACATATTTGAAAATTCTTCAGTTGGAAGTTGGAACGCATGATACCCTGGTATCCTCAAAACTGAAATGGTTATATATCTGCCATTTTTCAAAGATTTGAATAATCTTGGGATTCGATTCAGAAACTTATGTTTTATTGGGAGCTTATCCGAGTGAAATCTGATTACCGTGGTTTTCGGAAAATCCGGATTTTCAGGAATATGTTCGGCATGTCAGCTACAATAACCATCAAAGATCATAAACCAATAAACCAATCAGTCTTGTCATCAGTCCATTGGTGGGCTATTCCAGAAAAAAAATCTCAAAAAGTCATGGCTATCAATAACATTTTCTTACACCTCATCCCCTCTCAACCCCACAATGTATTGACAGATTTTCTGAAACTCCGGGTGACCGGACCAGTTTATTCGCATAACATATCGATAGAGTAAGCACATATGAGTTCGGAGCTGAATCGGTATCTGAACGGGCGGTCTTGAGCTCTGACACGCAAGTTAAATTTCTACTGCGTTTCAATCAAAACATTGAAATCATTTATATTAAATATTTTTGACTCGTGTTCAGTTCAAGTGCAACATTACATGAAAGAACAGCCTATGTTTAAAAGAAGGAAAAATATCAGATGAAAAATCTGCATCTTCAACATATGAACATAGTACATAAAATCAGGAAACTTGAACAAAACCCCAGAAGGTATAACCACTGATGAAAAAAATCAGCAGTTAATACATGACGCAATGAAATGAGTAAACTTGAAAGACCAGCCTATGTTTGAAAGAAGGAAAAATATCTAAAAAAAGGCATCAGCTAATGAAGAACAGCTTGTGTTCAAAAGGAAAAATTTCTTATGAAACATTCAGCAGTTTGTACAGCGTACAGGAAAACGATGTTGGGGTCAATATGATCCAAACAGGCACGCTGAACGTGCATTACGCCATCGTGGTGCGAAAAACCGAACATCCTAGGAGGGTTAATAAACGTGAAAGAATAGCCTATGTTTCAAAGAAGGAAAAATACATGAGAAAAAGACAGCAGCCATAACATTTAAACATAGTACAAATACGAAACTTGAAAGAATAGACTATGTTCAAAAGTAAGGAAAAGGAAAAATAATCAATAAAAAAATCACAACCATAATGTCCACTGTCAGCACAAATAACAAATTTGAAAGAACAGCATATGTTGAAAAGAAGGAGAAACCTTTGATGGAAAAGCCAGTATGTGCTACACAAAAACGCAGTGAAATTATGAAAATTGGAAGAAGAGCCAATATTAAAGATAAGGAGAAATCTTCGATGGAAAATCAACTACTTCACCAATGCCAACGAAAACTACATTGCAAAACAAGTTACCTTAATAATAAACACCCTTGAATGAAATATTTGCTGTTTAATGTTTGATATTATTAACATGATTAAATTGCTATACAACTTAACGTCTATTCTTTGTGGGGTTTTTCGTCACCGTTGAATTTTATGTTTCGAGATTTGTTGATTTTTTCGGTGAAAACATATTTTTCGTCCAAACATACTTTCAACCAAATAAGTTCAGTAACAAATAAATTCAGATACCCAAATCTAGATTATTTTTTTCCACTTAAATCTCTTTTCATCGGTTAGCGCCTTTCGACCAAATGTCCATTCGACTAAATGTCATATGCTTCTTCTTCCACAAAATGGGTTTCGACCAAATGTTCATTCGACCAAATGTCCTTTCGACCAAACGTACTTTGGACCAAACGTCATTCGACCAAATGTGACTTCTATGAGGTCGCAGCTGCCTGATTTTCCTCGTAAAAGTTTCGAATAACAGGTGTCGCTGGAAACATCCTTAACGTGGTGTTCACTGCACATGATACTCTGTCCTATTCCTTTACATTCTCCAGTTATTAGAAATGTTGATAAATCGTTGTTGAGTGCCTCTGCATATTGAACATTAAGCATTTTTCCATTTTTGATGACTGGCTCTAGTAGTTAGTGGATGAAAACGTCTTTTCTCAGCAACGGGATCAGGATGATGAACACGATTTTGTTGTCTTTGTGAATCACTGCTAAATCTAAATATTCTATCACTTGATCGAAGCTTTCGATATTAATATTTTCACTTTCCAAAATTTTTGTTGCTTCGTTAAGTTCTTCACTGGATAAGATATCTTTTGAAATGGTGTTAACTTTTGACATTTGTATTGCTTCAAATATATTGTTGACATGATTAGCAAGAAGATCGATATTAAGATTGAGGTTGAACAATTCTTTAACAACTTTGATTTCATTTGAGATATTTTTACCATTTATAAATTTTTGTCTAAAGTGTATAAAATTATTTTTGATAACATCTTGTTGATCGTTTACAATTTTAATGAGTCTGTTTAGTCTATGCTAGTCTATATTTGTTCGTTGTTTTCTGTTACTAGAGCTTTATTTTGTTCAGACAATGTGTTAAGTTGTGTCTTAATTTTTACAAGATCATTGTTGTCAAGATTTCCAGTAATAACTTTAATCATATTGCCAATACCGTTAAAAAGTCCTCTTTGGTTCTAACAATGGGTACAATTTTTCTATAAGATTTTTCTATTGTATCTAGCTTTTTGTTAATCAATATTATTGAATCATTTATGTTGAAAATTTTTAAATCGTTAATTATTGTTCTAAGTCTTCTTACGATTGGTTCTACATGTGACATATCGATCATATGGTAAATTTTGTGGGAACCTATCTTGATTCTGCCTTCTCCGAGTTGTAATGATACGAGTCCTGGGTTATTTTGTAAGTCGTAGATTTGTACAGGGTGTTCCTTTCCTTAATGCTAATCCTTCGGGGGGTGATAGAGGACCATAATAGGTGAAAAAATTGCTCTACGCATATGGTCAAATCTCAACCGTTCCGGAGTTATTGAACTTTTCATGTTTTTGACTATGCTTGCCCTAAACTGGCTGTAACTTCAAAATGGTTCAACTTATCGAAGTTCTTTCGATTGCATTGGAAAGATAATTTAATTTTCTATTCAATAACGTCTTTGAACCTGTTGGTTATTGTGATTTAGTAAGTTTTGTAGGTCAAAAAAGTTAAAAGTTAGCTATTTTTGACAAGTTTTTGCTTAATAACTTTGAAAAATGCGTGGTAAATTAAATTTTTCTCTTTGAGAAACTTGTGCGCATTGACTCTCTTAACAATTCGTTCTTTGACGTCAAACTCCTAACTCTTATCGTTTTCTTACAATTTCGATTTGAACACCCTATTTCGGATCAATAATTTGCCTCACACGCTCGTTGAAAACTACTCTAAAGTGAGTAGAATTCGACTCACTTTGGTACAAAGTGGAACAGCTCAAAAAAGAGTAAAGAGCAGTTACTCATTTTAGAGTAAAATTGGCTTTTCTTCAAATTAGAGTAGCTTTTACTCACTTTTATTTTACAAGAATTTAGCAAACTGAGTCGATTTCTACTCACTTTTGTAGATTTATTCAGGTTCTTCTTTTTTTATTTTCTCACAGAAAAATGGCAAATTCGTAATAATAAAAAAGTAGAGTACACATTTTATTTGTACATAAAACCATTTTACAAATCTTGCACTTAATACAAAATTAAAGGCGATAAATATTAACAATCCACTTGAGCCATAAAATTATCTGGTCTGGATGCTAATTAAGTTCTCCCATGTGATGGTTCCTTGGATGGTTTCTACTCCGTTCAGCTTTTGCCTCGGCTTTTGCTGATTATCATCGGCATCTAATTCACCTGATGTAACAGGAAGTTCCATGGTCAGCAGCCCCAGCACCATATCGATCAGCTGCCAGAAGCCTCTTTCCAAAAAGGAAGTTCCCGGGATGCGTAGCCCTAGACGGTAAATGGTGGTTTGGAAAATCTAGTTTAGAAGTTACATTTCAAGTTTCGATGTCAAATTAATAATATCCATACTTACTTTTCAAACCTACATTTTCTACCGATGTTTCAACAATTTAGCGGTAAAATGCACTACATTTATCTCACAAAGTTCAAAAATATTTGAAATAGCTTAACCCTGGCAAAAGTTTTTCCAAATTCTTCTAAGATATTTCCGTTAGAGTGAGTGGAATTAATTTTGAGACTACTCATAGGTGAGTAAAAGGCTAATTTTGGCAAACAGAGTAGAAATCAACTCACTTACGAAAAACACTGTCACTCACTTTTGATATTTTTTTGAAAAGTAAGCAACTGAGTAGAAATCTACTCATTTTTAAGTAGATTTCAACGAGCGTGCAGTAAATGCCACAGATGAAAGCTCACTTAACCCCACTGTGTCATTGGAGCTGGCGTCTTGTTTTGCATCGCGACACCGCGCGCACAGCACACTTGATCAGTCGTCCAATAGCAACAGCGTGGCGCGTATGAATGACAAGAACGACGCTGTGCGCTGGTTCATGTTGAATGATTTGGTGTGATTACCGTGATCCTGAGAGGCTCTTCATGAGAGCTTCTACGTGGTGTCCGTTATCCATTGCATTAAGGGAAAAGTCTACGAATTGCAGTAAGTTGGTAGATGTTGATCGACCTTTAAAAAATCCGTGTTGTGCTTCAGTTATTCTATTTTTGGTTTGAAGAAACAGCTTATCGTTGATAATTGACTCGAAAAGTTTTGGTATGCAAGAGAGAATGGCTATACCACGGTAATTACGTACGTCATATTTTCGGCCAGATTTAAAGATTGGTACCAAAAATGAACTTTTCCATATTTTTGGGAAACTTCCAAGTTTTAGTGACATATTAAAAATCCAGAATAGAGGAGCTGTTAGTTCTTTAGCCAATTCTTTCATGAAAGCTGGGGGAATTCCATCAGGACCAGGACTTTTTGAGGCATCTAAATCTTTAAGAGCCTGTAAAATATCCTGCACCTGAAGGTAGTTCACACCCACATCACTTGGAAATTCTGGACAAAATTTGAAGAATTCACGGTCAGGGAGGGTGCAGGCACGTCAAACTCGAACAAACTACGCCTACCTAACATGCATCGAGCGGGCCTTCCCAAACAACACAATGCGATTTCGCGGGCCAGCCCCATCGACAAAACAAACCAATTTCCAAGCAGGATTCGACCAGGCTTCTGGACGCGTTGCCTGTCACACTAACACACTCGCAAAAGATGAGCAGTAGGCCTACCTTGCCGCATGCGGGTCCCCTGTTCACGGTCACGATCATCTTCAGAAAACGTTGTATAGATTTCTTGGAAAAAAGTTGCAAAAAGATTGCAATTTTTTTCTGAGTTATCCCCAACAGTTCCATCAAGATACATTACTGCTGGAAAATTTTCTGACTTTAATTGGGTTTTGACGTAATTAAAGAAGTTCTTTGGACAGGACTTAATTTCTAGCTCTGTTTTTGAATTGTATTCATCATGTGCATTCCTGATGGCCAGATTCAATTGATCGCATATGTCCAAATAATTTGCTAAGCTTTCATCGCTATTATTTTTCTTGTAAATCTTATGAGCCTTCTGTTTGCGGTTTTTCAGATTTTTTAGTTGTCTATTAAACCAAATTGGATATTTTGTATTTCTTTGACGTCTTCTTTTCTTTTTTGGAATTTCCTGTGCAATTATGTCCGACAAGATGTTGTAGAATTTATTGACAGCAATGTCGACATTTTCTTCATTCCTTAAAATTGATTGCCAATCCACACAATTTAATTTAAATTTAATGTTGTCATAATTTGCATTTTGATATTCAGAGAATTCCTCATATTCCCAGTCGTTTGGACTTTGGCATTTATGTATATAAAGGGAATATTCGATTGCTGTGTGGAATGCTTCATTTTTCCATAATGGAGTCAATGATTCAGTCACACAGAAATCATCATAAATATTTGTAAATAGAAAGTCCAGATAGCAATTTTGTCGATTCTTAACGTGATTTATCTGGTTAAGTCCAAGGTTAGCAGCAGCATCAAATATAAGCTGTAATGTTTCGTTATCGCCAACGACCGAAAGTAATATATTTCCATTTTCGGAGTCTAGAATGAAGTCAGCATGGCGTTGATTAAAGTCGCCGTAAATGTGTACCTTAACTTCAGGAGAAAGTTGTGATAAAATTTGTTTGGCGCATTCAAGGAAAACTTCGTATGTGTTTTTATGCGCGTGGTCTAGTGGGAAATACACAGATGCAAATACATGGGTTTTATCAGCTATGTGTGATTTCACCCAAACATGTTCAAAAGTTTTGATTTTTTTTGTACTTATTAATTCGGAATTGAAGTTTCATGAAATTGCAATTAAAACTCCGCCTCCTGACTTTTTCTGAGACTCTCGAAAATCACGGTCATCTCTGAAAACATTATAGTGATTTCCAAAAACTTCTTCACTTCTGACGCTTTCGTCCCAGCTAGTCTCAGTTCCAAGTATTACATTGAAAGAAGAAGATATAAGTTGTTGTTGGATTTCATTCATTTTTCCTGGTCTTTTCATGCGATTGAAATTTTGGCAGTACACCAAAATTTCAATCGCATTCTGTTGAAAAAGTGTAGAAGTTTTTGAAGGGATAATTATACCTACATTACTATTTTCTTCGGAAAGAGTACTTTCTGTTGTCAAAACTTCTTCGGGAAGTATGTCGATTGAGGGAATAATGCTATCTTCTTCGTTGAAAGAATGCGTCACTGTTTGCAAAAACACGGCGAAAAAAGCATGGTGAAATCAAAAATATTTCAGCTAAACTCAAATAAATTGTCAATTTGTTCTGGCAACAAAAATAAAACTGTTTGGAGCAAATCGAACGTCACATTTGAAGCAAATTCAATCCATTTTTGAAACAAACATGTATCTTCTGACAGGTTATGTTAGAAACAAATGTAAAAATTTTTGTTTTTTTTTTGTGGCAGGTCGGCCCTACGGAAATAGCCGGCTCTACGAAGGTTTTTTCGTGCAAATGGTCAATCGCGAGAAGGATTTTTCTTCCAAAGTGTAGAAAATTTAAGCTATTTTCCGATCTGTGTAGTCTATTTTGTGTACAATTTCATAGTGTTACCAACGAAAGTACCGTGATTAACCAGTTAGTGGATTCGACTGGGCGGATTGCGTAAAAATGAGTGTTTTCTTCCGATCAGAGCGGGTCGTCTAGTGAAGGTTCTTGGCAGAATGTGAAAATTCAAGCGGAGGAGAGCAAAAGGTGTCAAGTTTGGATCCTACACCCAACTAGCAACAAAGCGAACAAATGGTGCATAAAAAGTGAAAATGAATAGTCTACTGCTCCAGATTTCGTCGTTCACGATATTTTTTGGCCAATCGGAAGCGATTCCCGTCCCAAATCGCCCTTTCGGTAAGTGTGCATAGCCGGATTTCGGAACTGGACATTTAGATAGTCCCAGTGCGGTCAGCTATAGCTATAGTCTCTATGAAGCGAAGCGATGCTAGTTGATGCCTATATGCTGGACTGCAGTTACTATGACCGAATTTTTCTTCTTATTCTCTTGGTTAGCTCAAGTGCTGCCTGCCTGCTAGCTACTGCTCGAATGCATTCGCTTTCGTTGCACTGTTTGACGCTATGTACCTAACTATATGGCATATGATGTAGTCGTGCTAGTCGCAGCAGTTTGCTCGCTTGCAGCAATCTATCATCTGGTTATGACAGAGGTTTTCAATCTAGTGCCGATTTCTTTGGGAATCTAATAAAACAGTCAAACTTATTATTATTTTTTTGATTACTTATTCTGTTTCAAAAATTTACTTTTTTTTTCTTAATTTGTTCTGTTATTCGAGTCTTGTTCATCTAAATGTAAAATTTTCTAGTATTGTGTAATTCTTAAAGTGTAAACTAACGATAACGATTCTCAATCAAAATTACAATTACAATTCAAGCAAGTAATATTGTATCATTCATTAAATATACTGATATCCATCGACTAATAATCTTTAATTATCAGTATAGTTTCTATACTAGGAATCCCAAACCCCGTAACGTGGGTAGATCACCTTAGAATGGTGCGTTGCGGTGTAAGATCTACCAAATCAAATTTTGATCTTGATATTTATCGCATTTTTAAATATTCCAAGATCAAAGTTTGATGCTCTTTTCCTTGTGTTTTGTAGTATTTGTGTTTCAATGTACTGCTAATTAACATTTTATTTCAGCAGGATTCAGGTAAATGTATCGTACGATATAAATAATAATTTAAAAATATGTAACTGTGGCGAGCGTATCACTAATATGTAGCTTATTTGACGTACGTTGTTAATATTATTTTATATTTCAGATTATCAACCAAAGAATCTAGTAATTCAACCAAATGCCAACAATATGACGAGAAAACCAGGATGAATTGGGCATACAACTGATTCGAAGCAGTCTAAAAATGGTGTGCCTGAACGTTAACCAAGCGTATCCTTTCGAGTTTACCCTTCCACTAACAACACCCTAATTCCCGTGACACCTAGGCCTGAGAGATCGTAGAGTTGTCTACATTTTTCATAGGTGTTCAAAACTAACCATCCTTTCCCATTCCTCAGCAGTCGCAAGGACGTGGCCAGGACAGTGCTCGACCATTGGAGGATTGCGTCAGTCTTGTCTAAGAGTCAGAGATTAGTCCCAAATCTTTGTGCTTTGGTTCGGACGGGAAGGAGGCAACCCTCAAAACAGCGGTCTAGGACTGTACCACCTACGAATTTGTGCGACTCGCTTAATGCTAATGCTAATGCTAATGCTAAGGTCGGCCCTACGGAAATATTTGTTTTCCAATTAAATTTACAAAATCATTTCCTTCTCTAGGAAAATCCACTTCCCGCGTGGCACTTTCAATGCCAACATTATGTTGATAACATACGCTCCCGAAATCAATGGGATTTCGTGGAAACTTTTGGTGAAACTTGCCTTTTTTGCAAGAGGAAATTTTGTTTGGTGATGCAGCTGGAACTTGAGAGTTTTGTTTATGTTCTCGAATGCGGAACGGGGAGCTCTTCAATGGGTATTGTAGAAATCAATATGTAATTGAGTTTGTTTTAAAAATGAATATTTAAGTTTTAAATATTTTATCAGTTTACCGAATAAACATAAATATTTTTGTTTCAAACGAACGAAATTTGTCTCCGTGGTCAATTATCTATTGTATATAATGTAACCAAAGCTACATCAGTGTTCTTGAAGGTTCCAAACAACCTTCTTGCCCTATAAAAACGGCACCCCTCCAGAGCACTGACATACAGTCCTTCCCGACCTGGCGAAAGGTCAACAACATCAGTGAATAAACGTTAATAGTAAAATACCCGTTATCTTTCTGAGGAAAGACCGTCCCGTCAAACCCCTGACCATTTCCCCTAAGGCAACCAGGCGCCCCAACATTCGCCAGATCAAACCTAGACTCAGGAAGACATTGCTTTTAGTAAACTGTGATGACTCTGTAATTATTTCTTCATTTTTCCTGATAGTATGGCATATTTGTAGCAATGCCTATTTTTGGTGTACTTTTCATTCTGTACATCCGGGAAGGGATCATTATATTTTTTTTCTCGTTTCAGAGAGCGAGTAATGGCGCTTAAGCCTAGGCTTTGAAGCCAAGACACATGGAGAAATGCTTGTGCCCCATCCCAGGAGTAGAGAAGTCAACTATTACGGAGTGTGCATTAACCTTCTTAGCAGCACCACTCCCAACGATTTTATGTTCAAACACAATCCCCCTAAAACGAAACGGTTGATACGGTTGTCCCCGTTTCTTCCTTCATTCAATTCAAAAAGGTTTGTCAGTCATGTTATTCTGATTGCCTTAAATTATTGAATTATCTTCCAACTCATTAGTCTGCACAGTGGGCCTGGCCATTTTAATTTGTATCACATCTCTGATATGCTGCAAATATTAATGCTGACAAGAAAATATCAGAAGAAAATTTGATATTTCCAGGATGCTTTTCAATACTGGCTGTGTAAGCACTGGAATAGAATAGAATGGAATAGAATAGAATTTCCATTCGTTGCCGTTTTTTCCTCTCTCGGAGAGAAAATTGAGGTTAAATTTCGATGCAAAACTCTATTGCGTCCTATTGTTAAATGTGTGTAATGAAGAATGTAATCTTGTTAAAGCTTACTCTGTTTTAATCTAGTAATTCGGCACCAACATTTCAAAAGGGCGTAACTGCATTTACAACCAAAGCTGTGGAGCGTATCCCATGCCTCTCGAGCAATCCACTAGCACAAATAGAAAGATAATATCCTCCTCTTTCGATTAATGGATGTGAATTGCGTGAGATGAATGAAATACAATCCACAGTTCTGTGAGAAAGCATTGGTTGCAAAAGCATTTACGCCCTTTTGAAATGTTGGTGCCGAATTTCCTTTTCTTATTTTTCTTCATTCACTTCTATTTATAACGCAATTAGTAACTTTTCCATTATTTGTAGGACTAACAAAAAATGGAGAATCGGTAAGCACCGTGGAAATATATGACCCCGTTACCAAGGAATGGAAAATGGGCGAAGCAATGTCAATGCTTCGTTCCAGAGTAGGGGTTGCTGTAATGGAAGGAAAACTGTATGCATTTGGTGGATTCAATGGAACAGAAAGGTCAGCACTGATATTTCTGCTTTAACTATAACTTACACAAAATTGTTTTTATTTTGTTCAGATTATCAACTGTCGAAGTCTACGATCCCGTGCATAAAAAATGGAACCAAGGTAATTATCATGTTGTTTGTTATTTATGTTGTTTATTAGTTTTTTTTATCACCTACCTACATGGTTATTATGCAGTTGTCCTACTCTTTTTAATAGAAGATTTTCTTTGATAAGAGTCTTCCACAGTTCTTTGAAGTATGGTTTTAAAATCCCAGTAAGGTAGTACGTTTCATACGGCACATTAGGCCGGAAGAAAACACATTTGTTGATTTGTGAGGAGATTTTCTCGACGACTCTAATTTCACTTTAATTTTTTTTTTAATTTCTTATAAAATTTTCTTGTGTCACCCCTCAAAATGTCGAATTTCAACCAAAATTTTTCGAGGGGGTGGTGACATAGGAGAAAATCGAAATTTGTGTCAGCCTTATACCTAACTAGGACAATTCCTAGGACTTGCGTTGATGATTTCTGACATATAGAAATGAATCACCTTGACAAGGTACTATAGGACGAAATCAGTGTAGTACTAGATTTATTTATTCATTTTATTTATTTATTTAATACCAATCTTCATCTGACTATGTCTTAATGAAGTAAAAAATAAATACATACATAGATAAAACCAAATTACAAAACAAAAGAGAAAAACAACAATCGTCAAAATTAAAACTAAACATGTAACTTCAAGCTGATGGTTCACTTGGTTTAGGTTTCGAAAGTGCATCGTGAAGCGTTGCTGCATGAAAGCCAAGGAAACATTGAAATCAAACAGATAAGCAACTTCGTTGAAAGTAGACGACATGAACCGTACAGAATCGAGTTGTCCGTATCGACTGTTTCGCCGATCCAGCCGCAAAATGTCCCGTCTTCGAAGCGATCTTGCAGGAGTGTACAAATTAATCTGTGATAGGAGTGCCGATGAATCGATGCTACCCTTCAGGATCCTTGCAATATACATGGCCTGTGCGGTATGGCGTCTCGTTTCTAGTGTCAATCCCAAGAAGCTGGCAGCAGTCGACATAGGGAGTCAAACGTTGATCCTCGCGCCAAGGTAGATTCCGCAGGGCAAAACGCACGAACTTCTTTTGTACATTTTCAATGCGCGCTGTCCAGGAGTTCTGGAAGGGGCACCAAACAACGACGGAAAACTCCAGTATTGAGCGCACTAATGAGCAGTACAGTGATTTCAAGCAGTGAGGATCTTCGAATTCGTTGGCAATCTTCATTATAAATCCGAGTTGTCGTTTGAAGTTGAAACGATTCTCTTTGAGCCAGATACTAATGCTCGCTAGGTCCCAGACGGAGACCAGCCAATTCCCCAAGCTGCTGGTCTTGAGCCGACGGCTGCTTCCGGGGTGGGCACTCAAGGCCTCTTTTGGTGACCTGGATCCCAGGGTCGTTGAGGTGGTCTTGGAGAATTCCTAGGGGATTGGTGTGGTGAAAAGGCGGACAATACAAAGCGGAACGGACAATGGAAAACAAGATTTCTACTATAACAAGACTTAAACAAATAAGCTGTGGTTCAGAGGGCCATACACATTTTATTAATACTAAATTTTACTGATTTGAGTGTTTATTGAATGATGTAGAAAGGGGGGGGGGGGAGTAGTTGTTTTACAATAATGGAATAAGCTCACCGGTACGTTGCGGCCGTTGCTGCTACGATGACCTGCTGCTGTTGATGCTGGGTGCTTCCGGATTCTTCTTCATGCTTCTCTTCTTCTACTACTTCGGTTTCTTCTTTTCAGCTTGTTGCGTCTTCTGAACAGCTTCAGCTTTTTAATCACATTTCACAAGGGGGAGGGGGGAGGTGCCGGGTAACGGTAAGGCCTTAAGAGCGTACGGCCATAGTTCTGGGGTCCAGGAAGTGGTACACTGCGCGCTTATTGTTGGTGGTCTTTGAGCGAGTGTGCACCATTGTTCGACCGACACCAACAGTCTTGACGAAATACCACACAAAAGTTCGTCGGTCACCACACAATTCTTCCTGACATCACACTTCATACATTATGCACCACGCACTCGCTCGGAACTAAATGTACGTTAAGGTCAGCCATGCCTAACTCGATCAGCACTGACTTTTCGATGACTCAGCATCTTCACGGTGCACTTCACTGATCGTCCGTGGTGCGGCAAAATACTGACTCGTACAAACAAACTGCTTTTGAAATAGTGGGGTATTTAAGCTGTCGGGTTTAAGTTTGTTATAGGCGTTGGGATAAGTTTTAATTTATAGTATAACGAACTTATCACTCGCGGAAGTAAACCGATTTGTAAAATATCGGACAAAACCGGACCGTCACTTCCATCACTTCTCCGGACCAAAATTGTTACCGCCGAAGTTGAGTTGAATTTTTGTATGGTGAAGAAGGTGATTTCTCCGTTTCTGCAAGGAAATGGTACAAAAAGTGAAGGGATTTGGTTATCCGGAACACGGAAAAGGCACGGGGTACAAACTAATAGAATGGTTTTGTGGTATTTTTTGAAATATTGTAGCCACGATAGGTAGTAATTATTTATTCTATTATTATAGTATCACTGGTGTAAGTATATTCTGTCTTCTAATGACTGTGTTCCACCCTCTGCTGTCAGTCTCCTCAACTTCACGATTGCTGTGATCATCCGCAGGTGAACCCGACTACCACATCTCCTTTTTTCCAAAAAAACAAAGGTCTATGCGTCTAACCCCAGGCCGGTGGATATGCCTTCGATGGGGATCTCCAACTGGTCCTCCTTGAGCTCCGTAAATGCGTCCGTGGCATCTTTTGATTCGAATGCCGCCGCCGTCGCCACTGCCACCACATCAGCCTGCTCATCACCACCTTGACTGGCCGCTTCCAAGGCCGGATGTTCCTTGGGCTTCGGCGGTGGCAGAAGCGACACTTTCAGCTTCAGCGAACTCAGCATCCGACTGCTGTTCTTGACGGCGGCATTGCGATGTACGCGTTAGTTTTGTTAGATGATGTGGAGTGTCTCTTCGATGCAGTTTGGAGATGGGCTTGTTCTCCTGAGAATCCTCATTTTCCTCCGAGTGGCACCGGCAACAAACCCGGTCTTCGTCCTCGTTCACGTTGAATCCTCTCGAAGTCGTCGTCGCCGCCGCCTCCACCGAACTCTTCGTTCTCCTTGTTGGTGTCCTCCTCGGCGATGGGTTCGTTAGGTACCACATCTTGGATGTCGTCCAGCGTGAACGCCACGCCTCCGATCTTGGAGGGCCTGGAGGAGGAAACCACCGAGAGGGTGTCCAGATTAACCCCGCCCATGTCGTCCAACCGCTTCTCCTTGGCAAACAGTTTGTGCGCCTTCAGTTTTAGTTCCTTCAGTTCCACGCGGGTTGCTTGTCATCGATTGCAGGAAGTTCTCGGATTTCAGGTGTATGATATAAGGCACGAATCTTCTTTACATGAAACACATTTTTGCTAATGGTTTTGCAATTCTTGTCCGATTTCCAACTCTTTCAAATGACGTGCCTCATTCTCAGTCAGGCAAACGTGTTCTGCCTTGTGTGGCCTATTTCTACATTTACTGCAAAGGCACCTCCCGTTACCATGATAAAATATTCTTGCCCGCATCGGTCGGATTTTCATCCGCCTCAAAGGCGAAGTACTCTTGCCTGCACCGGTCGGATTTTCATCTGCCGCAAAGGCACCTCCCTTTTTCAAGGCGAAGTATTCTTGCCCGCACCGGTCGGATTTTCATCTGCCGCAAATGCACCTCCCTTTTTCAAGGCGATGTATTCTTGCCAGCACCGGTCGGATTTTCATCCACCGCAAAGGCACCTCCCTTTTCCAAGGCGAAGTATTCTTGCCCGCACCGGTTGGATTTTAACCCTTAAAGGCGCACGACAATAAAAAATTGATTTAAAAAATAAATTAATAATTTATAATAAAAGTGAATTTCAATTATTTTGGAGCGTTTTTAGGTATGTTGTTTTAAAACAACATTGCGCTTTTAAGGGTTAATCCACCGCAAAGGCAACTCCCTCTTTCGAGGCGAGATATTCTTGCCTGAACCGGTCAAATTTTCATCACGTCAAGCATCCCCCTCTTTTGAGGCGAGATGTGTTTTTAGGCCAAATCCGTCAAAATAATACTTACTCCAGCGTCCCACACACGTGAGTTTGATTCTCGTCGCCATTATGTGGTATTTTTTGAAATCTTGTAGCCACGATAGGTAATAATTATTTATTCTATTAGGCCGGAACAAATCTCATTTTCTTTTTTTGTCACTTTGGTCATTGACTCGTCAAGGGGGAGGATGATAAATAATAAATACATTTGATGATAAATCACCCAAACAATTAGGCAAAATCGTTAAACTCATCGGATTTGTTAAGAAATTTTCTGGACAACTTTAATTTCACTTTAAATTTTTTAAATTTCATGAATAATTTATTTGTATCCCCCCTCAAAATGTCGATTTCCGACAAAAAATTTCCGAGGGGGGGGGGTGACATTAGAGAAAATTGAAATTTGTGTCAGCCTTATTATAAATAGTATCACTGGTGTAAGTATATTCTGTCTTCTAATGACTGTGTTCCACCCTCTGCTGTCAGTCTGCTCAACTTCACGGTTGCTGTGATCATCCGCAGGTGAACCCGACTACCACAGGTTTTATTAAGCGAAAAAATTAAGAGCGACCGTTCGCGTCACGTGGTTGTTACAGACTAATGAAAAAGTCCTACCCATTACGGTGTGTAGTGTTTATGTGAATTCGACCTAAGTGATGATCCCCTTTTATCTGAATGTTCATTATAAGATGAGTGCCTCTTGGGCTATCGAATAGAATGCTGTGCAATATAGATCAGTTCATACTCGAGCCTTAAACTGTATAGACGGTGTTCTTTTTGTGATCCGAAATCTTAACTTTTTCAACTGTCGACGAGGTAAAAGATTTTTTTGCGTCGCGTGTGAAATAAAGGAAAATTGTGAAAAAAACAAATAAATAGGAAATCAATCGCTGTGAAAATAGTGTAATTCCACAGAAATAGTAATTTATGTGGTGATAAAACAAATCCTTTTGTTTCATTAACGTGAAGTGATAAGCCATTTTGAAGAGGCAATTATCTAATTGTGACAAAGGCTATTCCCACGTTAGATAACAAAGGAAAGTTGACATTGCAATAGTTCAACGGCCTATGGTGATGAATTGATTCCAATGTTACACATTGTATCAAAAAAAAAAATAGTTTAAGGGCATAAAAGGCATTCTTTATTTGCATGGGAATACATATATCTGAATATACCATATGTGCTGTTAGTAATCGGCTGAGCTATATGCAAGAGTGCTGATAGTGAAAAAAAAAAATCGAGCAGTTCCTTTTAGTGAGTTCCAGCTGTTGGTGAGTTGAGAATACTTAGGAAGAGTGTTACTTAAAAAGAAAATTTTGAGAGTGGAATGTTGAAGAATTAATCAAGAGCAGAATTTAAGAGAGAGAGAGAGTGAGTTGCCGTGAGAGTGAGCAAGCAGCCTGCAACAGAGTCTTCAATAGTTGGAGAGAGACCGAGAGGAAGTAACTACATACTCGACAACAAGCAACACTGGTGAGAGAGCTGACCGACGTTCTTGACTCAGCTGAACTAGTGTGTGAGGTAAACAGCAAACAATCGGTGAGTCGTCGTATTGTTACCGTAATTCAATAGACATTGTTTATATTTTGATTCCTCATTCGTAAACATTCATCTCACAGACATGACTACCACAAACCTGGTCGGTGTTATTGAGCCATATGTTGTTGGTAATTCTTTTACAGAATATGCCGAAAGATTTGAAGAGTTTTTTGAATTTAACCAGATTGACGATAATAGGAAAAGATCAACCTTTTGCACCCTCAGTGGTCCGGCAATTTATTCGGAAATAAAACTGCTTTTTCCTGGAAAAAAAGTAAAGGAATTATCTTATGCTGAGATCATACAAAAATTAAAATCGCGCTATGATAAAGTCGATTCTGACGTGATTCAGTGTTTCAAATTCAACACTCGGGTGCAAAGAGCAGATGAAACCACTGAAAGTTTCATTCTTGACCTCAAGCTTCAAGCTTCCTTATGTGATTTTGGCACTTATAAGGACAAAGCAATTAGAGACCGCATTTTGGTGGGCGTTTACGATAAAAATTTACAAAAGCAACTTCTAAAAGAGGAAAAATTGACGCTAGCAGATGCAGAAAGAATTATAACAAATTATGAGCTTGCTAATACACGTGCGGCGGCCATCAACAATGAAGGACAACAAGTGGCTTCCGTAAAACAGCGATTGGGTCGAAGGGCGGTTTATGATCAGAATAGGCAGAACAATTATTACAATCGGCGAGATCAAGGGCGAGATCGCAGTCGCAGTAGAAGTAGAAGTGCAAGCTTCCAAAGAAGAGTAAGATTTAGTGACGATGCAAGAAGGAAAGATCAGTATGCTAATTATTATTGTAATAATTGTGGTATGAAGGGCCATATTAAACGCCAATGCCGTAATACTGGAGGATCAAATATGAGAGATAACAGTATTAGCAAGGTGCAAAGTGTGGTTGTACCATCTACAAACGTACAGTACACTTTGAAGCAAGCGATGAATCGATTGAAGATGGAGATGAGTGATGAGTCGGGTGAGGATTCAGCAGGTGGCAATTGGAAACGTAGCTACAAACGCGCATCGAAACCAACTGAAGATACCGAGTACTAAACCGCCCACCTTGAACGTAATGGTCCCAGTTATCTCTAGCAAGAGGAGCCGGGTGGTAACGGTGAGCGCGGACGAGGATATTCCAACAGCATCAGATTCGTTTCAAACCGAAGAAACGATATCAAGACCATGGAACGATCCCGGGTTGGACCCTCCAACACTCCGAAGATCTACGAGAACCAAGAAGCGCAAAATCAACGAAGATTTCATCTACAAGTGAATTTGAATTGGATTATATCTGTTCTGTTTTTTTTTTTAGAAATTGTAAATGAATTAATTTCCGTCGAATTTTTATATGTGAACTAGGTTTAAGTAAAAATTGAATTTTTAGTGAATTGCATGTAATTATAACTTAAGGGGAAAGAACTGTAGTGTTTATGTGAATTCGACCTAAGTGATGATCCCCTTTTATCTGAATGTTCATTATAAGATGAGTGCCTCTTGGGCTATCGAATAGAATGCTGTGCAATATAGATCAGTTCATACTCGAGCCTTAAACTGTATAGACGGTGTTCTTTTTGTGATCCGAAATCTTAACTTTTTCACGGTGGTGAGACGATCGATTTGAAAAATCACCGGCTACTTTGTTTTCACCCCCTCTCGATCGTCTACTCCTAGCTTCTTCCTCAGGTCTTCGAGTTGACTGACGTCCAGGGCTTTGGTGAATATATCCGCCAGCTGCTCCAAAGTCGGAATGGATTTAACAGTGAGGTCTCCAGTAGTAATATGGTCCCGCACAAAGTGGTGTTTGATGTCGATGTGCTTAGCCCGTTTGATTTCGAGATTCTTCGCCATCCCTATGCATCCTCTGTTTTCCTTGAATATCGGTACGGGTTTGACGGTCTTCAATCCGAGGTCATCCAGAAGTCCCAACAGCCAAATTGCTCCAGCTGCCGCAGCACTCAACGCTACGTATTCCGCCTCGCTCGATGATGTGGCCACAGTAGTCTGTTTCATAATAGACCACGAAACGGTGTTGCCGAACACCTGGAATAAATAGCCGCTGATTGACTTCCGATCGGTAGTATCCCAATCCGCATCTACAAATCCAACTAGCGGTTGAACCAACAATCAATATGAAACTGGAGAATTTTTTTGTGACGCCAGTCGTTCCCCCACTAAGTTCGCCCAATACTGGTGTTTCTGACGCCACGCTTTCAATGTCAGTTTGCTCCGCCCATCTTTATCGAAGCAAGTCTGAGTCCAATGAGGTACAGATACAGGTGGCGCAGATAAACATTGCAATCCACTGGTTGTTTCTTTTGTTCTACCGCTGATCAAATGCAACTCAATTAGTGACGTCACTAATTGAGTTGCATTTGATCAGCGGGAGAACAAAAGAGACAATCAGTGGATTGCAATGTTTATCTGCGCCACCTGTATCTGTACCTCATTGGTCTGAGTCCACAAATCTAGTGACCATGTCAACAAGAAAAAATCTAACTGTGGCTGTTCCAGGGGGAATGACGTTTCATTTTCTAATAAAAAAATCCACTTATATCCGTCCATTACCGTCGCTAGCCGTGGACCCTATGTTACAATTAGCGAAGTAAATTATCGGAGTACATCCAAAATTTAAAAATAAATATCATAAATCGTCTACCTATGTCTATGAATTCCATAAGGAGAAGACAACTTATCAAAATAATCCTTGCAAAAAGATTGTACAACTATACAGACTGGAATCGAACCATAAACGTCGAGATCACTGAGCTCTTGTTTAACCCACACGGTTACCAACGCTTGAAGATATGGTGTTGCTAAATATGTATAAAAATCAATCTGTCAGTTGACACTGCGTCATTGGGCAATCTTTCTCGTTGTCATGGTCACTAAATTGGCGAACTCAGTCTTGCTTTGATGAAAACGGGCGGAGCCAACTGACATTGAAAGCATCGCTTTAAGAAAACTAGTATTGGGCGATTTTACTGGGGGAAACATGGGGGAAAAACTGGCGTCAGAAATCGAACTGAATTTGTTCCTGACATTTATGTCTTAGTATTAAGTCTATGGTTGAACGTTTGCGTCTTTTTCAACTCCAGCACCAAGTTCTTCGAACCTTGCAGGTACCGAACGAATCGTTTCAGTGAGACCCAATGCTGTTGACCGGGCTGTTGTTGAAACCGACCCAAATAGCCGACCGGAATGCGTTTAATAGCGCCAGCTGGTCTGCTATTGCCGATGCGCTCTTGCGTCTGGGCCGGGGTACCTGTACAAGATTCTCGAAAGCTACTTTCAGAATCGTGTACTAGTTTACGACACGGAGGTGGGTCGGAAGTGCTTTCACATAACCTCAGGAGTCTCGCAAAGTTCCATCTTGGGTCCGGTACATTATGCTCGAAGTCTATGGTGAAACGATCGAGGAGGTGAAGTTGACTACCGACCACTCGATCAAGGTTGTGGAGGCGTGGATGCGGTCCAGGAAACTAGAGCTGGCTCACCACAAGACTGAGGTGACGGTTGTTAACAACCGGAAGTCGGAGCAGCAGACGGAGATCAGTGTAGGTGAGTGCACTATCCTGTCAAAGCGCTCCGTCAAGCACTTGGACTTGATGATCGACGATAGCCACGTCGATTATGCCTGTAAAAGAGCCTCCACAACTATTGCGGCACTGACCCGGATGATGTCCAATAGCTCTGCGGTGTACGCCAGTAAGCGCAAGCTTCTGGCTAGTGTTGCTACGTTCATAATTAGGTATGGCGGCCCGGCGTGGGGCACCGCGCTAAGTACTGAATGCTACCGACGGAAGCTGGAAAGTACTTACAGGCTTATGTGCCTGAGGGTTGCGAGCGCGTACCGAACCGTGTTACACGACGCTCCCTGTGTCATTACTGGTATGGTGCCTATCAGCATTCTTATCAGTGAGAAAATGGAGTGCTTCGAAATGCGCGGCACAAGAGGCATACGCAGGACTGCCAGGATGGCCTCTATGTTCAACCACCTGCCGTTCGTTTCGCTCTTCCTCTGATCGTGCTCGCTATATCCGCAGCCTCCCGAGCAGAAGAGAAAAACAACAGCATAACAAAATGCGTTATTTTGGCAAAATAACTGCATAACGGAATTAGTAATTTTCATGTTATTAACATAACATATTGAGTTATAAACTTGGCTGTCATAAGCGGCAAAATAACAAGTCACATAACAAAAATTTGTTCCTGAAAAATCAATTTAATAACATGTTTTGTTAGTGGCAATAACAACTTAATAACAGTGAATTTGGGAAATATTTCAATAACAAATTTTGATATTAAAGAGTTATTCATAACATTTCGAAAGCAAAATTAGGGTAAAAACTAACTTTTTTTACTCACTTTTGGGTAATTATTTTAAGTGTGTTATTCTATTTTTAGAAAATAACAGGTCACATAAAAAAAATTCGAATTCATTATAAAACTTACAAACATGGACGGGATTTGAACCTCCAATCCTGCTATCGTAAATTTTCAGTCGCCTTTACCAATGAGGCTATCACAGCACTTGCAGTGAGGGACGATAGAAGCTTTACTGGTTCTACGTATTGCCAGTTTCCCCATTCCCCCATTTCATGTTTGCCAGTCGCAGGACAAAAATAGACAGAGATTTGAATGCAAGATCAAACAATGAACCTCTCTCTCTTACCAACAGCGCTATCGCGGTGCGCAGACATGTGCACTGTAACACTAATAACAGTGGTGGCGTTCGCATGGCCCGTCGTCGGCTGTTTCGGAACAAAGAGAACGACGAAAAAGTTGCTAGTCGACTATTTATGATTGAGCTTCGTCATGGGGTGCATTTTGGCGGTGACAAAGATTCTTTCCAGACGGAAATGATTTTTTTTTTAGTTTTTTGTTTTGTTCGCGTTGTGAGAACGGCGATTATACAGGGGATACTCAAAATAACTGGGTAGGTAAAATTTTCACTTTTCAAAATATGTTCAAATCGCTGTAACTTTTCAAAAAATGCATCAAATATTCTAAAATTTTTACTGTAAGCTCATCAACTAGTTTTGTATCAGTGGTCAAAATTTGGAAAAGATCGAGCCATTCTACACGAAGTTATAAAGGTTCTAGAAAAAGGTATAGTTATCCGATAGCCAACTTTGAGCTGTTATATCTCTGGATTCAATGAACCGAATGCAATGAAATTTTGATCATTTATGACTTATATAATGAGCTATTAAAAACTTATGACTTAACTTAAAATTCTTTACACGGAAGAAAATTTTTACGATTTGATTATTTTTCTAATATACCACCAATTTATCCAAAACTTCATCATCGTTTCAAAATTCGAGATAGTAATTATAGTTCATTTAAATTCCCTCTAATTGACTTCAATATGAATATGTTTTGAAAGGAAGTAACAAAATAACCGGCATTTAATTGAAAAAGTAATGGGATGCATATGAAAAATAGATAAATTTACCAAAAAAACATCGAATAAATGAAACTGCCATAACTTTTTTTCTTATTAATAATTTCAAATTAAGTAAACTGTTTTTCAAAGTTCATTATATAAGTCATAAATGATCATAATTTCATTGCATTCGGTTCTTTGAATCCGGAGATATAACAGCTCAAAGTTGGCTATCGGATAATTATACCTTTTTCTAGAATTATTATAACTTCGTGTAGAATGGCCCGATCTTTTCCAAATTTGAACCACTTATACACAACTAGTTAATGAACTTACAGTAAAAATTTGAGAATATTTGATGCACTTTTTGAAAAATTACAGCGAGTTGAACATTTTTCGAAAAGTGAAAATTTTACTAATCCCAGTTATTTTGAGTATCCCCTGTACATGTACTTACGTGAGCGAAGGTAAAAGCTAATTATATCATATGCCGATATGATTACTTCTGCAGATGCTGTTTAGTTTTATTCTGTTTTAGATTATTTTTAGTAATGAAAAAAGATATTTATGACATAATGTCAAACAATATATGATCGAATAATATTAGATCGAAGGAAAAAAGTTATAATAGACAAATGCAATCATCAATTGAGCAGAATTGTCTGTATAGTTGACATTTTTATTGATTACAATTATTTAGTAGGTACCATATTTGCTATCCCCACTCTCACTAACATTCATTACTTCGTAATACATAGTCTGTTCGGTACTTTTTGACGTTATAATTAGAGGTTAGAATAGCAGTACTGTTAAAATGACATATAAATTCAACTAAGTTTACTCAATTTTGAGATAAAAAAAACTCATTTGCAGATGTATCACTTTTTGAAGGTAAAATTTTACTTAACCTATAAGAATTGGGAATCGTAGAAAAGTGATAGGAATTTGGCACCGTAACGGGACTGGGATATTGAAAGAAGGAAATTAACACAAAGATAAACATATCGATAGCTATGATGCTATATTTACCCAAAACTCAAATTATAGCAATGAATAAAATAAAAAATACGGAAGAGTCTGATGAAATTTCTAGAAGTTGCAATGCCTTTATTTTTTACTTCATAATATGAAACAGCAGACAATAAAATAAAGAAGGTAAACTATGTAATGGTTATATCTGCGATGAATTTTCTCCGATTTTGACAATATTGATCTCATGTGATCCAGATTTATTTTTTCCATCAACAACAAATCCGACTGAACCGATCTGGTCATCGTGAGTTAAGAAAAAACCCGAATTGCCATACACGTGGAATTTTCCATAGACCAGCTGCAATTGGCTTCTTTAGTGGTGTTGAGATAATTCCATATTCACAATCTACATGCCAAACTGAGCCGACATCCAAATTTTCATGAACTTTGGTGCCCGGGAACCTATTTAAAAATCGATTTAAAGTTTGTATGGGAGCGATTTGTCGAATCACCCTTCGTCGCATTTCGTACTGGGCGGAGCTGTCAAGCAGTTGCCCAGCTGTCAAAAGGTGATTTCAAAAAATCTTTTTGTAATTGAATTTAGGTATCAAAAGAAAGTTTTAAAAATCTGAAAAAAATCATACTGGCTTAAAAAAAGGTGCTCTTTCGAATAAAATCAAAAAATCAATATATTATTCTTAATTTGAAAACCCAATTGGTGATTGGTACAAATTAAGTACCTTACCAAGAAAAAAATGTTAAATTTAAATTTATACGTTCAATATGTAGTCCGTCTAAAGTCTTACACCGTACATCAAACCGTTTTTAATTAGATTTTGTTTTAGATTTTATAGAGGCATTTTAAAATCTTCTCCTGTGTGGTAGGGATAGGATTTTTCAAAACACCATCGTTCTTCTTCTTCTTCTTCTTCATGCACCATCAAATCACCAATAGCATATCTGCCCAGCCTAGGCCCAAAGTATTGGCTTCAAAGTAATCATTACGAAGCATAAATGTCAATTTCTTGATTTTGCTTTGGCTGACCAAGCCAAGGTTGACCGTAGCATTTTCATAATTCAAATCTCAATTTGTTCATTGTTCTGTTGTGCTGCACGTGGATGTCAAAGCGTTTTCAACAGTGTAATTACGAAGCATGTTTTTCGAGAGACCATATCTTTTCAATACGCTAACTGATTGTGCGATATTTGCCAGAAAACCGTTCGCCAGAAAACCATTCGCCAGAATGACAAACGCCAGAAAACCATTTGCCAGAAAGTACCATTTGCCAGAATACTATTTGCCCGAAAGTACCATTTGCCAGAATGTACCAATCCCCAGAATTTAATATTATATATTAAATTCTGGAGATTGGTACATTCTGGCAAATGGTACTTTCGGGCAAATAGAAATTTTCTTCATTTCCTAAGAATTAATTTCAGTCCATTAACAAAAAAATGTCGTCAGTTTTAATCTTTTACAATAATTTTATATGTTCACTGCTAGGATGATCTCTTGGTTTGTTTCGATAAAGGACGACTAGGGCTAGAACAACGAAAACAACTGGAAATGATTCACCGGTAGTTATTGAGCAAAGAGAAAATCGATGAAGAGAAATCGATCATAACAGATACGCCTGTATGATACTAAGCGCGAGACTTCAATGTAACTAGGCTATGAGCCATTTTACGAGACGTTTTGGATCAGCTGATCACTCATTTCATGAATGGAAATTTGATAGGAGGTTGCGTCCAAGCTCGTGAGTGTGAATATCAATATCAACACTGTTGTCGTTCCGTAAAATAGACTATAAGTGCATAGGTCCACAAACATCTGGTATGGTGAAAATACTGCTGACCGAAGTACATTAGGTCAATGGATAGAATGGTGATCACGAATCTCTATTCAGTGATTATGGAACAGGAATCGGGACGGTTTCTTAAATTTGATCGGTTTTCCAATAGTTAGCTGATACTTCTATAATATTAATATTGCCCTATTGTTTTACCGCAATCAACAATTAATGTTAATATCTAGTCTTACTAACTAAGAAGAACAGCCTATGTTTAAAAGAAGGCAAAATTCACTAGTTGAACATCAACGGTTTCGATGCAAAAAACTATTTTTCTACAACTAAACTATTCTCTCCCCAAGTAACCATGATGCTAAAGCCTTTTTGCGTGCAGATATACGCAACTTTAAGGTTGATTTGAAGTGGAAATGGTCAATTATAGAATCAAATTAAGATTTCACTGCTATCATCTTAGTTCAGTCGCATAATTGCCATTTCCACTTTAAATCAACTTTAAATGTTCTTAACGATTGTTCTAAATACACCGTATATCTGCTCTGCATGCAATAAGGCTTCAGCACCGTGGTTACTGGGCTAGTTCAAATAGTGAATTTTTCCTTCTTCTAAACACAGGCTGTTCTTTCTAGTTTTATTGTAAGACTAGTTTTTTTGCATAAATTGTTGATTATGTTAGAACCATAAAGCAATATTGGTATTGCGGGACTAATAGTTTTATTATTGAAAACAAAATAAAAAAAAATACAGATCTTAAACCCATTTATTGTTCCTATATTTAAAAGAAGGAAATATTTATGGTAAAAATACAGTAGCTCCAACTTCAACAGCATAAAAGGAGAAAACAAAAAAAATATGGCCATTCTGCACTTTTTGACCAAATGACATTCGACCCAACGGCCTTCAGTCGAATGCCTTAACACCATGAATATTAAGATTCTACAACAGTAGCCGGAGCGCCATTAGCCATAATACCAAAGCCCAAATATGTTAAGCTCACATGTTACAATTACCTTACCGTGATAAGGGAATGTATTGGTTAGAATTGGCGCAAATAAACTAAGAAGTTCATCCAAAAAGAACAGCAGATGATTAAAAGAAGGAAAAAACTCTGCTGGAATTATTAGAATTAATTTCCTCAAAAACAAGCTTTTTAAAGTATTTGATCAAGTGATATTCGGCCTAACGGTAATGGCTTTCGGGCAGTGACAGTCAGGCTAATGGTATAGGTCAGGGTTTTTCAGGCCTTTTGCCTCGCGGTGCACTTTTTGAGAATTAAATGCTGCGCGGTGCACCCAGTAAAAAAATCAATGTTTTTTTTTTGGGAAAAGTTTGTGAAAACCACTAGTTTGACACCTAACTGGATTGTTTTTTTTGGATTGGAATGGAGCTCAGTTTGAGTAATTGTAGTTCGATCTACAGTTGTTCGATATAGCGGGATCTTAAAATTTCAGGAGAAGTTCTTGTCAAATTATTTGCAATTTTCGGGAGGAAACCTCAAGGCAGCGACGTCCTGCGGTAATCTGTAGCTGATTTCTGGTATTATATTCGGTGAACATATTTAAAAAATCATAACTGGATTTCTGGCTCTTACTTTCGCATATTCCATGGTCACTTTTTTTATTTTTATACATAATTGCCAATGTTTTCATAATTTGAACTGGAACCCTAAGCTCCTAATAAGATTACTGCAAAATTCCTCGTGAGATTGTCAATTAATCTCCACATAGATTCTAGATGATACTTGCCGGAGATGAGAATCATGTGAAGCAATTTATGTTTAATATATTTTCTTTAAATTGCGCACTTCAAGAATTACTAAGCAAATTGTTTTTATAATTGTGATGGGCTTCTTGGTAGATTTTTACATCACTGATCGTTCATACGATTTTTAATGTGATTGTAAATTTAAAGTTTTGCGGTGCACTTGACAAGGTTTCGCGGTGCACCTAGTGCACCCCGGTGCACGATCTGAAAACCCCTGGATAGGTAAAACCGTCACTTGAGTTATTATTTCTGTGTATTTTACTCGTTGCTTCTAATAGGTTTTTGTTTATGGTATTCGATTGATTTAAGTGTGTGATCAACAATTCCGGATAATTTTGCTGTTTGGCACAAAAATTATTATTTAAAGAGATCATGTTATTGTTATTGTAAAAAAAGCTTAAAAATTACTTTCAATTGAAAGCAGGGATTCTTTGAAAAATATAAGTAAAGCCAAAAATTCCATATCAGTAAAAGCTGGGAAGAATATCCTATGTGTTGAAGAAACGAAAATCTTTGATGAGTATAGATCAAAATCCGTCAAAATAATATTTGATCAATTGGATCCACATCATGATCAACTTGTCCACAAGACAAATTTGTGGAAATGTTCTAATTGAAAAAATAAGCTGTTGTGCGCAATAAAATATTTGAATAACATCGAAGATTTAATGTATTGTGTGTGAAGTTTGAAAGGTTTAAGTTCACATCATTTTTTTGTTTCACAGTGATTTTCCCTTCTTCAAACTATAGGCTGTTCTTTAAAAGTTACTCTAAAATCATTTCTTGCTTGCTCTTACATCAGTTTCGGTAATTTATTTAACTTTCGCATATAATAAATCTGAACATTAATTAAATTTTACATTTTTACAATCGTTATTGTGGGCTAATCGATCCCAAACAAATAAAAAAAAGATTTTTTTAAATTATCATTAGATTGGGAACACTTCTGGATTGAGAACTATGGAAAATTTCTGGGAAATGGTACTTTCTGGGGAATGGTACATTCTGGCAAATGGTTTTCTGGGAAATGGTTCATTCTGGCAAACGGTTTTCTGGGAAATGGTATTTTCTGGCAAATGTTTTTCTGGCCAATGGCATTCTGGCGAATGGTTTTCTGGCAAATATCGCACAATCACGCTAACTCCACAACAACGCCGATATTACTGCGCCACTTGGGCAGTGGCTGGTATTTTGGGTACTTTTCAGCTACAACTCAGTCAATTTCAGAAATTTAGCAAAACCTCGCGCCGCCCAGCAGGGACTTTGTTTTGTACACATTACAGCACCTCCATGTCACGTAATATACCACACCTCTTATCAAATGTGATACCGTAAGCGAACCATACTTTGCGCACCTAGGGCCTAACTTTGCGCACTTTTCAAAAAATCGTTAAGTAGTTTTTCTGGTGCATTATGCAAACTTTTTCCCACGGAATACTAGCTAATGATATGGGGCATGCACTTTGTCTCAGTTTGGATGTAATGATAAATGGAAGAGGAAGACAAATTGATGAGTGAATATGCAGTTGCTTTCCCTAAAATGCTGTAAATAACGTTGTAGAATGACGTAGGTTTTGTTTCAAAATTTGTTTTAGTTTAGATAGCAATACCATAAAGTATTTGTGCACTCTCAATAATACAATAATAACCAAACTTGTTCCACAACAGAATGTAATATTGAAATGTTATTTAAGGGCTGCATACCAATTGCTTGGTCATAACAAAATAAGATTGTCCAACAAAACATGTTATGGAAACGTAATGCCTTGATAATTCAATAATAACAAAACAAGATATAAAAACAGGTTTTGTGATTTCGTAGTTATTAATTTGATATTCCCCTCTGCTCGGGCTAGCCCGTAGGCAGGCGCGGCGCAGGTCCGCAATCGTGTCGGTCCACCAGTAAGCCGGTGGCCTCCAATTTCTAGGGAGGACTCGCCTAGGCATGGTCGCATCACACGCACATGAGAGCACCGCTACCAGCTCGTCGCCGTCTAAACCGAGTAAGTTTCGCTCACGGCGGAGCGCCTCCCTGAATACCCCTTCGTCGACGTATGATGTCTTCCACCTGCGAGGGATTGGCCTTGGCCTAGCCGCCTCTTCTTCTATCCGCTGTCTGCTGTTGTTGTAGTCGATACTGTAGCGAACCGCCAGGTGTTGGTGTAGCCATCATCTAACTCTCTAGTTCGAACTACTTGTTAAGCCAGGACTACAAAAGGTCACGTCAATAATTGACTCCGCTCCGTTTCGACTACAGGTACTCTTGGTACCGCCATTAGCCAAGTCGACATCTAAGATGGCCAGTGTTTCTAGTGAGATCTGACCACGCTGGTTCGTGAAACGGCTTCCCCATTCCACGGCCCAGGCATTAAAGTCACCCGCTATTACCACCGGCCTTCGCCCTGTTAGCACGGTCGTTAAGCGGTCCAGCATTTGCGTGAACCGCTCGATCGGCCACCGTCTGACAAAGCAGTTGCTGAGCTGCATCACAGTGGTTCAGGTTCAGCTGCGTTACCTGCACTGTGATTTGTTGTTCACTGCGGCTTTCTTGAAGACCGGGCACCTTGGACCACCCATCGGATGCCTGTTGTTCGAGGATTTCCCGGTACAGATCATGCAGATGGACGGACTCGTGCAGCTTTGGGCATTATGACCTTCAGCGCCGCATTGCCTGCACATTTTGCGCCTGCCGGGCCCTTGCAGTCCCACGGCTTGTGTCCTGGTTCTAGACATCTGAAGCAAACCTCTGGTGGCTCGCGGAATGTCAGGTGACATACACACCAGCCCACCATTATGCTCCCTATTTCAACGGACTTTTTGATGTCCGCCACAGGTAGCTGGACCAAAGCTATCTGTGCCCCTGCTTGCCCTTTCCGTAGCTTAACGGCTGCGGCGGCCAGCTGCACTTCGCACTGTTGCCCCAGTCAACAGAACACACACACACACACACACACACACACACACACACACACACACACACACACACACACACACACACACACACACACACACACACACACACACACACACACGTGCCATTCTGCTCCCTGAGTAAGGAAGGGTGACACCTACTTGAAACGGCGAGCGGGCTAATGGTGCGTCTGCCTCCGTCCCGGTAAAACCTTGGCAGGCCTCCGGATACGTTCTTCATCTGTCCATCATTTTTGATGGGTACTAGGCTCGGATGTAACACTCCCGACTTGCGCTGATCTGGCTCTGGACACGGACCCCATGAAGGTACGTGTTCAACCCTCGCTTGGCCTCCCTGATTCATAGACAACCAAGAGATCACGAAAGCGACTACGTACAGCAGGTGGAGATAGCGGCTCGGAGGGGGGACCCAATAGAATGGAGACATCAAATTATACCGAAGTAGTTGGAGAGAACGCGGACGCGTTCAGAAGAAGTGGAATGATGCAGCGATCACCAGTGATGCCGCTGGAAACTGCTGCGAGAACGAGTAGTAGCGCGATACGGAGCGAGCCTCAAGGAAGCCAACGGGAGCTAGCATTCCTGAATCAGCGAGTGCTTACACCGAACTCGAACAGCGGCACAGCTCAAGAGTCGAGCTTGTTCGAAGTGAGGAGAAGGGTGAACGAGTTGTACGAGTTTGTCAAAGACAAGCACAACGTTCACCTGAAGATCAAGCAACTAGTGACGAGCATCAAGTCTGCCGTTACAGTTGCGGAACGCGATCAGAAGGCGCTCAAGCTGAGAGTGGAAACAGCCGAGAAGTCTCTGGCGGAAGCCACGGATAGACCTACGGCTGAAAACATGGAGACGCCGAGGAGACACCGGAGTACTCGCTCAGAGAAACGAGGCAGGGACACGCCAGGAGAAGAGGAAGTCCCGAAGAAACAGAGAAGCGAACGGGAGCGTGCCAGCAATCGGAGTGATGATGGATGGCGCACTGTGGAGAACCAGCAGGCGAAGAAGAAGAAAAAGCGAAAGGAGAAAGAAGATAAGAAGAAGGAAGAAAAGAAGAAGGAACAGAAGAAGAAAGAAACCCAGCGGCCTCCTAGGGAGAGGAAGAAGGGCGATGCATTGATCGTTGAGGCGAAGGACAAGACGACGTACGCTGCTCTGCTTAGGAAACTGCAGGAGGACCCGGAGTTGAAGGTGTTGGGCGAAAACGTAGTGAAGACCAGACGCACCCAAAAAGGAGAGATGCTGTTCGAGCTCAAGAAGGATCCGACGGTTAAGAGCTCGACGTTCAGGGAGCTCGTTGCCAAATCGCTGGAGAACGAGGCCAATGTGAGAGCCTTATCACAGGAAGCGGTGGTTGAAGTCAAGGATCTGGACGAGATCACGACAGAAGATGATCTGAAACGCGCATTGAAGGAGCAGTGCAACGTCGAAGGACCGATGGTGATTCGGATAAGGAAGTCGTATGGAGGCACTCAGACGGCGGCAATCCGATTGCCTGTGGATATTGCCAATAAGCTGGTAGCAACTGGCAAGGTAAAAATTCGATGGGCGGAGTGCTCGTTGCGACTGGCTCCCCGAGCCACCAAACAAATGGAGCGATGCTTTAAATGCATGGAATTTGGTCATCAGGCGAGAAATTGCAAGGGCCCCGACAGGTCCGGACGATGCTGGAGTTGCGGTGGAAACGGCCACGTTGCTCGGGACTGCACGAGCCAACCCAAGTGCATGCTGTGTAAGCCGGAGGACGGAAACGACCATAAGACGGGAGGCTTTAAGTGCCCGGCCTATAAAAAGGCGATGGCAGGTCAACAATGATTGAGATAACCCAAATCAACCTCAATCACTGCGACGTCACACACAACCTCAATCACTGTGGCAGTCGACAACAGAGACTAAGTGCGATGTTGCAATCATCGCAGAGCCGTATCGGGTGCCCCCTGAGAACGGCAATTGGGTGACGGACAGATCCCAGATAGCGGCCATACAGGTGATGGGTAGATTCCCCATTGAAGAAGTGATCGAGTGTTCGTACGAAGGCTTTGTGGTTGCCAAAATTAATGGAGTCTTCGTTTGCAGTTGCTATGCACCTCCAAGGTGGTCAGATGAAGAGTACAACAGGATGTTGGATGCACTCACGGACACGCTGGTCGGGCGGAAGCCGGTAGTCATCGGAGGAGATTTCAACGCCTGGGCCGTGGAATGGGGTAGTAGGCTCACCAATGCTAGGGGGTACAGCCTACTGGAAGCCCTGGCGAAGCTGGATGTGAGGCTTTGCAACGATGGTATGGCCAGCACATTCCGCAGAGACGGCCGTGAATCCATCATCGATGTTACGTTCTGTAGTCCGTCGCTTACGGAAGACATGAACTGGAGAGTCAGCGAGGAATATTCCAACAGTGATCACCAGGCGATCCTCTACAGTATTGGCCGGCGAGCCTCTACTTCGACGAGGAGAACGCGAACATGC
The DNA here is from genome assembly GCF_035046485.1 of Aedes albopictus. Lineage (NCBI taxonomy): Eukaryota > Metazoa > Arthropoda > Insecta > Diptera > Culicidae > Aedes > Aedes albopictus. The sequence continues at coordinate 216,674,044 of NC_085138.1, forward strand.
GAACGAAGGTGGAAGACAAAAGAGTTCGACAAGGAAGTCTTTGTCGAGGCGCTGCGGCCATACGGCGGTGCAACCCTTGATGCAGGTGAACTAACGGAAGCGATTGTTACGGCATGCGACATAGCAATGCCGAGGAAGATAGAGCCCAGAAACAGAAGACGGCCAGCGTATTGGTGGAACGCGACGATCAGTACCCTCCGTGCTGCTTGCCTCCGTGCTAGGAGACGCTTCCAGAGGGCCAGAAATGAAGCTGAGAGAGAAGCAAGGCGAACCGTTTTTCGGGGAGCTCGAGCCGCTCTTAAACGCGAGATAAGGCTGAGTAAGTCGAACTGCTACAAAGAGTTGTGTCGAGAAGCCGACGCCAACCCCTGGGGCAACGCGTACCGAATCGTGGTATCGAAGCTCAAAGGTCCAGCAGTACCCGTGGAAATGTGCCCGGACAAACTAAGGAGGATCGTGGAAGGTCTTTTTCCGCACCATGGCCCAACGTTTTGGCCTCCCACACCATACGCAGAGAATGCAGAAGAACCCAACGAAGGTGCTCGGATATCCAATGCAGAGTTGCTGGTAATTGCGAAGGGGCTCAAGATCGGGAAAGCTCCCGGTCCGGATGGGATCCCGAACGTAGCAGTTAGAACGGCGATATTGGCGTTTCCGGACATGATCAGGATGGTGCTCCAAAAATGCCTGGATGAAGGCTACTTCCCAAACGGTTGGAAGGTTCAAAAGTTGGTGCTTCTACCGAAACCAGGAAAGCCGCCGGGGGACCCAGGATCGTATAGACCGATCTGCCTGCTGGATACCCTAGGAAAACTGTTAGAGAAGGTCATCCTTAACAGGTTGACAGAATACGTCGAAAGTGAGAGGGGACTGTCAGCGATGCAATTCGGATTCCGTAAGGGAAAATCGACGGTGGATGCGATTCGGGTAGTCATCGAGAATGCCCAGAAGGCGTCCAAGAAAAAACGGAGAGGTGATCGATTCTGCGCTGTGGTAACGATAGACGTCAAAAATGCGTTTAATAGTGCCAGCTGGGAGGCTATCGCCGTAGCGCTACACAGTATGCGGGTTCCCGATTATCTGTGCCAGATCTTACGGAGCTACTTCCAGAACAGGGTACTGGTGTACGAGACCAACGAAGGGCAGAGGTCTATAGAAGTAACGGCAGGTGTTCCACAAGGGTCCATACTAGGCCCAACACTCTGGAATGCCATGTACAACGGCGTACTGTCGTTAAAACTTCCCAAAGGAGTCGTCATTGTGGGCTTCGCAGACGACGTCGTGTTGACGGTAATGGGAGAGGAGAGACTCTTGAAGAAGTTGAAATGCTGGCGACGGAATCAATGTCCACTGTTGAAAGATGGATGACTGGGGTCAAGCTACAGATTGCCCATCACAAAACGGAGGTGCTTCTGGTCAGCAACTGTAAAGCAGTCCAAACGATGGAGATCGTAGTCGGAGAGCATGTTATCACATCGAAACGAGCTTTGAAGCATCTAGGAGTGATGGTCGATGATCGACTTAACTTCAAGGAGCACGTTGACTACGCCTGCGGAAAGGCAGCGAAGGCTGTCAATGCTATAGCGACGATCATGCCGAACGTCGGGGGACCACGAAGTAGTAAGAGGCGTCTTCTGGCGAGCGTAGCAGGCTCAATACTAAGGTATGGTGCCCCAGCATGGGCTGAAGCACTGAGTACGAAGCGGAATCGAAGAGCGCTAGACAGCACATTCCGACTCATGGCCACTCGGGTCGCCAGCGCGTACAGAACCATTTCGACGGAGGCAGTATGTGTTATCGCGGGAATGATGCCCATTTGCATCACCATCGCCGAAGACGTGGAATGCTACCAACGCAGAAGTACCAGGAGCGTAAGAGATATCGTCAGAGCGAACTCGTTGGCTAAATGGCAGCAAGAGTGGGACAATTCGGCGAATGGCAGGTGGACTCTTCGGCTTATCCCTAGCGTGTCAGCGTGGGTGAATAGGAAGCATGGGGAGGTGAACTTCCGCAGTTCCTGTCCGGCCATGGCTGCTTGAGGAAGTACCTGCACCGGTTTGGGCATGCTCTTTCGCCCTTTTGCCCGGAGTGTGTTAACGTGGAGGAGTCACCGGAACATGTCGTTTTCGAATGCCCCAGGTTCGAAGAAATTCGCGTCTTGCTGGGCGGAGTGACAGTCGACAACATTGTCGAAGAGATGTGTCGCGATGAAAACACGTGGAACGCTGTCGACAGAGCAGTAACGAGGATGCTGTCCGCGCTGCAGAGGAAGTGGCGCGAAGACCAGAGAGCGGCGGAACGCGATCCGGGTAGGCATGATCCACCGCCGGGGACATGACTGAGTCGTCCGTAATGTGGCACCGGTTTTTGGTCGTCGGAGCGCCGGTGAACCGGAGGTCCACCACCAACCGGAATCGCCGGACCGACTTCAACACCTTACTGGTCGGGATAGAAACATCGGTATCGGGAGAACTTCCACCGCCGGGGTTTTTCTCCGTCGGAGTAGGCTAGGGCCACCGCCGGGGACTAGACCGAGTCTATCGCGAAGAAGCACCGGAATTTGGTCGTCGGGGCGCCTGTGAACCGGAAGCCAGTCTCCAACCGGAATCGCAGGAGAGACCTCGGCACCTGTCTGGGAAGAAACGGTTTCGGAAGATGTTCCACTGCCGGGGAACTCTTTGTCGGCGTAGGGTAGATCCACCGTCGGGGACTACACGAGTCGTGCGCGGAAAGCTGGAGTGCTTAATGGCGCAACGGCGGCACGGGGAGGACACCGTTCGGAGCAAGCTAGTAGGATCCGAATGCCTTGCGTGGTATTAGAATAACAAATTGTGTGTATGTTGTACCTATGTGTCGCTGAATGGCGATGTTAGGTACTAACATTAGAACGTGTAGAATAACAAATTTGAAACTAAGCATGTTGTCCACTTAATGGCGAGCCAACACCAACCGGAGTAAGCCAAATACGAGACGTGTATGAGTATAGATTAGGAGCGACAAAAAGTGCATGAGCACAGTAGCAGAAGAGCGCATGAGCGCATTGCCCCCCCTGACGCAGTCGCATATCAGTGGTACCAGGGGGATCGAGGCATCAAGGTGTAGCAGAGTTTTTCCAATCGGTTTTCTCTGCTGGGGAGGTTGGGAGGAAAAAAAAACACACACACACACACACACACACACACACACACACACACACACACACACACACACACACACACACACACACACACAAACACACACACAAACACACATACACACACACACACACACGCACACACACACACACACACACACACACACACACACACACGCACACACACACACACACACACACACACACACACGCACACACACACACACACACACACACATGTACATAGAGGTGGGACTAGGATTTCCCAAGGATTTAATCAACACGACGCTATGGAGCTGGTTTGCGTATTATTCCACTTCCTTACTAAGAATGGGTGACACCGTTCTGAAACGGCATTTGGGCTAATGGTACGTTTGCCCCCGTCCCGTTAAAACCGTGGCAGGCCTCCTAGTACGTTCAAAACTCGCCACCTTAGCTGGTGGAAAGTAGGCTCAGTTGAAGATTCCTGACTAGCGTCGATCGGCTCTGATCACGGTACCCCATGAAGGACCGTGACAACCTTATCATGGCTTCCCTGTTACATAGACAACCATGAGATCAATAGACGACTACTTACGACGAGTGGAGATAGCGGCTCGGAGGGGGAACCCGAAAAGCATGGATAAAGATAACGACAACAACAACATCAATGGCAAAGGTGCGGAGAATCCGTTCGCAAGTCTGGCGAGGTCGCCGACAGAACAGAACCAGCAGATGCAACAACAGCAGCTGGAGCAACAGGAGCGGGAACAAGAGCTGCACGAGCAGCAGAAGCGAGAGCAGGAGCTGTGTGACCAACAGCAGCGCGAACAAGAACAGAACGAGAAGCAGCAGCAACGGCAGCTGCGAAGCGCATGGAATGTGCTCCCAAAACAATCAAAGGTGGAAGCTGCGAAAACTGTAGCGGACGAACTCCGTGAGTTCGTTGACAAAAGGCACAACGTGCACAAGGATATCAAGGACCTCGTTGCAAGGATCCAAGGTAGCCTTGGGTCAGCCATCAAAGACTGGAGAAGGCTGATGCAGAGAGCGGAAACTGCTGAAACCGAGTTGGCGGCGACTAAGAACGCCCTGGCAGCAGCGGTACTACAACAGGCGAAAACCGGAACAGCCCCCGGTAGAGGTACCAAGACGAAAGGAAAGCCATTGGGGATGGATAGCACACCACCTGGATAAAAACTAACCATAGGGTGTATGGTGAAAACCATTTTTGCACCATACAGTGTACCAGCTACAATCAAGTGTATTGTGATGAAATGGTTCGCTATACTATACATTTACATTGGATTTTTATGTAACAATATATTATACTGTTTTTCTTACGTTTGAACCATTCACTTTTCCGAAACATTATTTTTCCGTGAATTTTTAATTATTTCTGGTGTTCGATTTGAATAGGTCGTATGTTTGCTGTGATTCATATGCAGATTCGACCTATTCAAATCGAACACCAGATTTATTCAGTTTAACATTTTTTCCGTGCTTTGTTTTGTTGATGTTTGTGACTTTTTTGATGCAAAGGAAAGCTTTCATAGGAAAGAGAAAAAAGTGATTAAGTTGAAACATCAATTGAAAATCAATAACATGTTTAAATCAGTGGTAAACCAAATGTCCTATTCTAAGAACTGCAGGTCCAAGCAGGGGTCCAAGAGATATGGCGGGCTAGGTGTGTAGAGTGCGATGAGAGAAATACGAATGTAGGCCAACCCGTAATGATGCAGGTCAGATTACCGTAAATCAGTGGATGAGTTCAACACTATTATTTCTGTATTTGCATTTAGGGGAATTTTCTCCTCTTCTCTCATGTGAACTTGCCTTCGACCACAATCGAATCAAATGCGATTGACAAACTTTATCTTTGACGTAGAGCCATCTTTAACACATGGACTGGACTGAACACTGAAATGACTTTTAATATAGGTTCGTCTGCGGGTTCGCTTTTTAACCTAACTTATACTTGAATCGAACTTGACAGTTTTCTCATGAGTTGTTATGTATTTCCGTGTATTTAAAACTTTAGTCAAACTGGAGCCCATGCTGGAGCCTCAATATTGCAATAACGGTTAAGTACGCTGTAATGATACTTATGTACCTCGTCACCCACTTCATGCAACTACATTAGTGGTCTAATAATACTTAGCGCGCTCGGCATAGTTCCATCATGCCGCTCAAAGTGTTGCCGCAAATAATGCATAGTTTGCGAAACCCAGTTATCTGGCTGGTGGGGCATGGGAGCCTAAGCTTCAACTGTTAATGCAACCAGAGACTACTCAGACCTCGACTCAGACTTAGACGTGGGCGATCCAATATGAAGGGTTATCCAAAACGCTCTGGAGAATTCCCAAAGCGCATTCTCATAATGCTAGTAAGCCTAAGATGCCACTAACAGGAGGAAAATGACAAGATAATATAACATTATATGGTTTATGTAATGTAAACCAATACAGTCGGAACTCGCTCGTTGAGCCACATCCTCCACCCAACCAACGAATTCGATTCGCTAGTTGGGTGAAGTGACATCAGCACAAGGGGCGTGCGCATTGTTTTTTTTTAAATCATGTTTAGTTTGGAAGTGTAAAGTAAAATGTTTTACATTTAGAGCAAAACTGATACGTTTTGCAAGATACATATATGGCCAATGCGAGAAATAATTATTTTCACCCATTTTTAGCCGGTGAAGTGAAAATATAGATGTTTATGAAACCACCCGGACCAAAATGCAAGCACAAAACTCTTTCATTGATCGACAAAATAAAGATTGCCGATGTTTTGCATTTGTTTCGAAGTAATTGTACATATTGTTTTTTTTTTTAAAAATATGAAATAGAAATTCTTCTCGATTATCAGTAAAGTTTAAGAAACCAAAACTCATTAGCTCGCCCCTCGGAATTACAGATTGGTTGTCATTTTCAGTTTGACATTGAATTATGACATCCAGGTGCTTTTTAGTTGGCTGACAGCTCAACTAACGGAGCCCCAACTAAAAAGTCACCCAACTATTAAGCCCCCAACCAGCGGGTCATGACTGTACAACATAACAAAAGAGAACCATTCCAAAACCATTTAATTAAATGTATTACCAGTAGTGAAACTACAATTGAAAACAATATATTTACGGTACATTTTATTGTTTGAAACCATATGTATACCATACAATGTACGGTTTATTAAAACCCACGTATCAGTATTTATAACAATTCATTTACAATATAATGTATGGTTTTGCAAAAAAATATATATGGAGAAAAATATTTTTTTATATTGTTACGATACTTAACCACCCGTATAGTATATTGTAAAAATCTTATTTACAATATACTGTATTGGGTTCTACATTATATTTTATTGTTTTTGTATTTTTATTTTTACAGTGGTGTCTATTGTAAAAATATGGTTTTAAATAGTACTGTTACAATACAACGTTCGGTATTTCTACTGTATTTTTTATTCGGGTGGGAAGCCATCGCTACAGCGCTGCACGAGATGAAGGTTCCGGACTACCTCTGCAGGATTCTCAGTAGCTACTTCGAAAACCGGACTCTGTGCTACCATACTAGTGCAGGGCAAAAGAACGTCACGATAAGTGCAGGCGTCCCACAGGGGTCTATCCTAGGTCCGACGTTGTGGAACACAATGTACAACGGGGTGCTGACACTGCAGCTACCGACAGGCGTCAAAATCGTCGGATTCGCGGACGATATCACGTTGGTGGTAGTTGGCGAGTCCCTAGAAGCAGTGGAGATACTTGCTACGGAGGCGGTAGATGCTGTTGAGAACTGGATGCAGAGAAAGAAACTATCCATAGCCCACCAGAAAACGGAGCTGGTGCTGATCAGCAACTGCAAGGTGGTGCAGAAGGCTGCAATCATAGTCGGGGAACATGCCATAGACTCCAAGCGGGAATTGAAGCATCTCGGCGTTATGATCGACGACCGGTTAAATTTCAATAGCCACGTCGATTATGCCTGCGTAAAAGCAGCAAAGGCGATCACAGCATTGTCGAGGATCATGCCGAACAACTCGAAAATCAGCAGTAGCAAGAGGCGGTTACTAGCTAGCGTGTCCACATCGATCCTAAGGTACGCTGGTCCGGCTTGGGCGACCGCAACAAAAACTAGGAGGAATCGCGTTCAGCTCTGCAGCACGCACAGACTGATGGCCATGAGAGTGGCGAGCGCCTATCGCACGATATCATCGGATGCGGTGTGCGTGATCACCGGAATGGTCCCTATCGTCTTCGTTCTGGAAGAGGACAAAGAGTGCTACGAGGCCAGGGGCGCTAGAGGAGCTCGGAAGGCAGCGCGAGTCGTTACGATGGCGAAGTGGCAACACGAGTGGAATACCACAGCAAAGGGAAGGTGGACCCACCGGCTTATTCCAAATCTGACGAAATGGGTGAACAGAGCTCACGGAGAAGTCAATTTCCATTTGACGCAGTTCTTGTCAGGTCATGGCTGCTTTAAGAAATACCTGCATCGGTTCGGACACGCAGGGTCGCCGTTCTGCCCCGAGTGCGGAGATGTAGAGGAATCACCGGAACACGTCCTTTTCGAGTGTCCCCGCTTTGCTGTGGAGCGCAGTGAGATGGCAGCAATCTGCGGTGCTGGTCTAAGTGCCGACAACATCGTGGCCAGAATGTGCCACGACGAAGCCTGTTGGAACGCGGTGAACTCGGCGGTAACGAAGATGATGTCATTTCTCCAGCGGAAGTGGCGAGAGCTGCAAATGAACGATAGAAGAAACAATCCGGGGTAAGCGTAGTAGTTCCGTCCGCGTGTGGTAGATCCGCCGTCTGGGACTACCGGTGTCGTGAGCAATTAAGGTGTGGAGCTTACTGGCTCTCGGTCGGTATTCGGGAGAACTTCCTGCGTCGGGGAACTCTCTGTCGGAGTAGGATAGATCCACTGCCGGGGAGTATCCGAGTAGTGCGCGTGAAGTCATTGTGCTCAATGGCACACGGGCGGTAACGGGAGAACATCTTTCGCCGGGGACTTCTCTGTCGGAGTAATACAGATCCACCGCCGGGGACTGTCAGAGTAGAGCGATCGGGAAGAAGCACCGGAGCATGGTCGTCAGGGCGCCTGTGAACCGGAAGCCGTCTCCAACCGGAATCGCAGGACCGACCTTGGCATCTGCCCGGGAAGTCGGTAGCGGGAGAAGTTTCAGTGTCGGCAAACTCTTCGTCGGGTAGGGTATATCCACCGTCGGGGACTATCCGAGTCGTGCGCGGAAACCTCGAGTGCTGATTGGCACTCGGGCGGCACCGGGAGGGCAACGTTCTCGGAGCAAATTAGTAGGAGCCGATGAACTCAGCATGGCTTTAGAATAACAAATCTGATGAAAGTGGTACTAACATAGAGTTTACCGCTCAATGGCGGCACATTAAGCAAACAACAAGCTAACCGGAGCCGAAAGGCTAAGAACGATTAGAATAACAAATTTGAAAAATATGTATGTCGCTTAGTGGCGATACTGGAATATTAACAGCATACTAACGAAGCGGTGCGCATAGCATGAAGAAGACTAGAATAACAAATTCGTGATGGTGCACAAGGCACATAACGCCTCCCCTCCGAAGAAATACTGCATGGTGGTACCGGAGGGGAATTTAAGGTGGAGGTGAACTAGGAGAGTGTTTTTAGTGCGTAGGCGCACATTCGACTCCCACACAGCGTCTTTAGAAGATTTTTAGACTCCTAGAATAAAAAAAAAAAACACACACACACATGGACATGGACACACACACATGGACATGGACTGGAGGGTGAGTGAGGAGTAATCCCACAGCGACCACCAGGCGATCCTCTACAAGATAGGCCAGAGAGCTCCTACGTCCATACAGAGAACTAGAACTTATGAGCGGAAGTGGACGAAGGACTTCGACAAGGAGACTTTTATCGAGGCACTTCGGCCAAATAGCGATGCGGCAAATCTCGACCCAGGGTGGTTGACGGAAGCGCTAGCAACGGCATGTGATGCAGCTATGCCGAGGAAGATTGAACCTAGGAACGCTAGACGCCCAGCGTACTGGTGGAATGCGACGCTCAGCACCCTTCGTGCGACTTGCCTCCGAGCTAGGAGACGAGTTCAGAGGGCAAGAACTGCGGCCGATAGAGAAGAGCGCAAGGTTGCGTTCCGTGAAGCTAGAGCTGCCTTCAAACGAGCTATCAAGCAGAGCAAGGCGAACTGTTACAAGGAGCTATGCCAGGAAGCCGACGCTAACCCCTGGGGAAATGCCTACCGCATCATAATGGCAAAGCTGAAGGGCCCAATGACGCCAGTCGAAATGTGCCCAGACAAACTGAAGGGTATCGTGGAGGGCTTGTTTCCAAAACACGATACAACAACGTGGCCACCTACGCCGTACAGCGAGGGCGATGCGGAATTTGACGTAAACCGACTGGTCTCCAACGACGAGCTCGTTGCCGTGGCGAAAGCATTGAAGGTGAAGAAGGCTCCCGGTCCGGATGGAATCCCCAACGTGGCGTTGAAAGCAGCGATCCTGGAGTATCCTGATATGTTCAGGTCAGTGTTGCAGAAATGCCTGGAGGTAGGCATCTTTCCGGATATATGGAAGGTCCAAAAACTAGTGCTGCTGCCAAAACCAGGGAAGCAGCCGGGAGATCCAGCATCGTACAGGCCGATCTGTCTGTTGGATACGCTCGGAAAACTTCTGGATAGGATTATCCTTAACCGGCTGACCGAGTATACCGAAAGTGTGAGAGGGCTGTCCACGATGCAGTTCGGCTTCCGCAAGGGAAAATCGACGGTTGACGCAATTCGGACCGTCGTTGAGATGGCGGAAAGGGCATCCTTACAAAAGCGGAGAGGAGATCGCTACTGCGCCGTGGTAACGATAGACGTTAAAAACGCGTTTAACAGCGCCAGTTGGGAAGCTATCGCCGTAGCCCTGCATAATATGCGGGTCCCCGACTATCTGTGTAGGATTCTAAAGAACTATTTCCAGAATAGAGTCCTTGTGTACGAAACCAACGTAGGGCAGAGGTCGTTTAGAGTGACAGCAGGTGTTCCACAGGGGTCAATACTTGGCCCAACGCTCTGGAACGCAATGTACAATGGTGTGTTAACACTGAAGCTTCCGGCAGGTGTCATTATCGTAGGGTTCGCAGACGACGTTGTCTTAGCGGTATCTGGCGAATCAATCGATGAAGTCGAAGTGCTGGTATCGGAGGCAATCGACACAGTCGAAAGATGGATGAATGGAGTGAAGCTGCAGATAGCCCATCACAAGACAGAAGTGCTCGTAGTCAGTAACCGCAAAGCAGTGCAAAGGTTGGAGATCACGATCGGAGAGGAGATAATTTCATCGCAGCGCGCTTTGAAGCACCTGGGCGTGATGGTCGATGACCGCTTAAACTTTAACGCGCACGTTGACTACGCCTGCGAAAAGGCGGCGAAGGCGGTTAACACAGTAGCGAGGATTATGCCAAACGCGGGCGGTCCAAGAAGCAGTAGGAGGCGCCTCTTGGCGAATGTTGCAACCTCAATACTTAGGTATGGAGCGCCAGCCTGGGCTCCGGCGCTAAAAACGAAGAGAAACCGTGGAAAGCTGGGCAGTGTGTTCCGGCTCATGGCTATGAGAGTCGCGAGTGCCTACAGAACAATCTCGTCGGAGGCTGTATGCGTTATCGCTGGGATGATGCCCATCTGTATCACCCTAGAGGAAGACGTCGAGTGCTATCGGCGGAGTAACGCAAGGAATACGAGAGCAGCTGCTAGAATTGACCCGCTGGCGAAGTGGCAACAAGAGTGGGACAATGCGGCGAACGGAAGGTGGACCCATCGACTGATCCCAAATGTGTCGGCATGGGTGAACAGGAAGCATGGGGAGGTGAACTTCCATCTGACGCAGTTTCTGTCCGGGCATGGCTGTTTCCGGAAGTACCTGTTTCGATTCGGTCACGCGTCTTCCCCTCTGTGTCCGGAGTGTGTGAACGTGGAGGAAACACCGGCGCACTTCGAATGCCCTAGGTTCTCGGAGATGCGCAGGGATATGCGCGGCCTGACGGTCGACAACATTGCCGAGGAGATGTGTCGCCACGAAGACACGTGGAACGCTGTCGACAGAGCAGTAACGGGGATGCTGTGCGCGCTGCAAAGGAAGTGGCGCGAAGACCAGAGAGCGCAGGACCGCGATCCGGGTAGGCATGATCCACCGCCGGGGACATGACTGAGTCGTCCGTAACGTGGCACCGGTTTTGGTCGTCAGAGCGCCGGTGAACCGGAAGTCTTCCACCAACCGGAATCGCCGGGCCGACTTTGGCACCATACTGGTCGGAATGAAAACATCGGTGTCGAGAGAACTTCCACCGTCGGGGACTTTCTCTGTCGGAGTAGGCTAGGTCCGTCCACCGCCGGGGACTAGACCGAGTAATCCGCGAAAAAGCACCGGAGCTTGGTCGTCGGGGCGCCTGTGAACCGGAAGCCAGTCTCCAACCGGAATCGCAGGACCGACCTTGGCACCAGCCTGGGAAGTATCGGGAACGGAAGAAGTTTCAGTGTCGGGGAACTCTTCGTCGGATAGGGTAGATCCACCGTCGGGGACTATCCGGGTCGTGTGCGAAAAGCTGGACGAAAAAGTGGAGTGGCACCGAAAGAGCACTGTTCGGAGCAAGTTAGCAGCATCTAGAATAACAAATTTGGTGTATGTTTGTACCAACTGTGTCGCTGAATGGCGATAGGTTAGGTACGAACACAAAAATGATTAGAATAACAAATTAAAATGCGAAGAAATGTGCATGAGCACAGAAGAAGGAGAGCGCATGAGCGCATTGCCCCCCCTGAAGCAGTCGCGTCAGTGGTACCAGGGGGATCGAGGCAAGTAGCAGAGTTTTTCCAATCGGTTTTCTCTGCTGAGGGTGGTAGGGAGGAAAAAAAAAAAAAAACAAACACACACACACACACACACACACACACACACACACACACACACACACACACACAGGGAAGCGCTCCGCCGTGAGCGAAACTTACTCGGTTTAGACGGCGACGAGCTGGTAGCGGTGCTCTCACGTGCGTGTGATGCGACCATGCCTAGGCGAGTCCACCCTAGAAATGGGAGGCCACCGGCTTACTGGTGGACCGACGCGATTGCGGACCTGCGCCGCGCCTGCCTACGGGCTAGGCGGCGGATGCAGCGAGCACGATCAGAGGAAGAGCGAAACGAACGGCGGGTGGTGTTCGCCGCTGCAAAAGCCGCGCTCAAGACCGAGATAAGAGCAAGCAAAAAGGCCTGCTTTGAGGGTCTCTGTCAGAGTGCCAATACGAACCCGTGGGGTGACGCCTACAGGATCGTTATGGCCAAGACGAGAGGTGTGATGGCTCCTACAGAGCAATCTCCAGAGATGTTGGAGGGGATCATTGGAGGACTTTTTCCGCGTCATGATCCTAGTCCTTGGCCTCCTTTCGTAGGACAGCCGGGGACTGGGGCTGGCGATGAGGAAAGGGTCACCGATGTGGAACTTGCGGGGATAGCTAAGTCCCTTAGCGTAGGTAAGGCCCCAGGTCCGGACGGAGTTCCGAACCTGGCCTTAAAAGTAGCTATTGCAGAAGCTCCCGAGATGTTCAGGTCTGCTATGCAGAAATGCCTGGACGAGGGAGTTTTCCCAGAAGCTTGGAAGAGGCAGAGCCTGGTACTATTGCCAAAGGCGGGGAAACCACCCGGAGACCCGTCGGCATATAGACCAATATGCTTGATTGACACGGCGGGGAAGGTGCTCGAAAAGATCATCCTCAATAGAATGTTGCGGTTCACTGAGGGCGTAAATGGTCTCTCGAGCAACCAGTATGGCTTCCGGAAGGGGAGGTCCACCGTAGACGCTATCTTGTCGGTTACAAAAACCGCCGAGAAAGCACTCGAGCCTAAGAGGAGGGGAATTCGCTTCTGCGGGGTAGTGACTCTGGATGTAAGGAATGCATTTAATAGCGCCAGTTGGGCTGCTATTGCCGATGCGCTCCTGCGTCTGGGGATACCGGAGTACTTGTACAAGATTCTCGGAAGCTACTTCCAGAATCGCGTACTAGTTTACGACACGGAGGTGGGTCGGAAGTGCTTTCACATAACCTCAGGAGTCCCGCAAGGTTCCATCCTGGGTCCGGTGTTATGGAATGTCATGTACGACGAGGTGTTGAGGTTAGAGTACCCAGTGGGAGTGGTGATTGTTGGATTTGCCGACGATATTACGCTCGAAGTCTACGGTGAAACGATCGAGGAGGTGAAGTTGACTACCGACCACTCGATCAAAGTTGTGGAGGCGTGGATGCGGTCCAGAAAACTGGAGCTGGCTCACCACAAGACAGAGGTGACGGTTGTGAACAACATGCATTCGGCGCAGCAGACGGAGATCAGTGTAGGAGAGTGCACTATCCTGTCGAAGCGCTCTGTCAAGCACTTGGGCGTGATGATCGACGATAAGCTTACCTTCGGTAGCCACGTCGACTATGCCTGTAAAAGAGCCTCCACAGCTATTGCGGCACTGTCCCGGATGATGTCCAATAGCTCAGCGGTGTGCGCCAGTAAGCGCAAGCTTCTGGCTAGTGTTGCTACGTCCATACTTAGGTATGGCGGCCCGGCGTGGGGTACCGCGCTAAGTACTGAATGCTACCGACGGAAGCTGGAAAGTACTTACAGGCTTATGTGCCTGAGGGTTGCAAGCGCGTACCGTACCGTGTCACACGACGCTCTCTGTGTCATTACTGGTATGGTGCCCATCAGCATTCTTATCAGTGAGGATATGGAGTGCTTCGAAATGCGCGGCACAAGAGGCATACGCAAGACTGTCAGGATGGCCTCTATGGTCAAATGGCAGCGCGCGTGGGACAGTTCCACCAAAGGAAGGTGGACCCATAGGTTGATACCGAGGGTAGATAGTTGGATTAATAGGCGCCATGGGGAAGTTTCATTCCACCTGACACAGGTCCTTACAGGTCATGGTTGCTTCCGACAGTATCTACACCGTTTTGGGCATGCGGATTCTCCCGAATGCCCAGTGTGCAATGGTTCAGAGGAAACAGCGGAACACGTTTTGTTCGTGTGCCCGCGTTTTCGCACAATGCGTGACCGCATGCTTGCCACATGCGGGGAGGACACAACTCCGGACAACTTGGTCCAGAGAATGTGTAGAGATGAGATTAGCTGGAATGCCGTTTCAACGGCTATCACCCATATCGTCTGGGAGCTACAAAGGAGGTGGCGCGTGGACTCGGAGAATGGCTAGTCCAGATGCAGTACAAGAGGTGGTCCAGGGGTTCGAAGTCGGCTTCGTAGGTCATACCGGTGCCCTGCGGTCGAGATCGACCCTTACAGCGATTAAGTGGCCGCGGAGAGGAAGTCCCGGTGGCGGTGCTGTCGTGGCGTCAGTCTACTGGGTTGAATCTGAGCCCGCAGTTGGAAAGGGGTCCCCGGCAAGGGTCGGGGTAGGTGAGACCCTGCTGTCTGCAACCTACGGATGCATCTGATAAGGCCTGAAGGGTAGTGATACCCTTGCCTTCAGCAGGTCAGATCGGGTTGTATGTGGGCATCAGTTCTTGATGTCCGCTCAGCAGTAGGGCGCGGGCGGGGTTGACCCTGCCCGCCTTCCGAGGACAAAGGGAGTGGCGAGGACCACTCGGGAAACTGGCTAAGCGCCAGCAGGCTACCGTGATGGACTCTCCAAAGCGAGTCATCGATGTTCGTTGCTGCTAGGCTACGGCAGCTAACCTTGAGGGTGCGATATGCACTAGCCCCTCTCTGAAGCAATACCTTCTTGGTGGTTCCGGAGAGACGTAGGGTTTGGCGACCATAGGAATGTGTTTTAGTGGGTCGAGGAGAGAGTAGTCCTGGCTTCTACCGGCATTGTAGAAGACGGCCTCAACCCCACACTACCCTAACCTTCCTGTTAGGGTGTCTGTTGAGCAGATTTATCCCCCTATGGTTTAGAAGGAAAAAAAAGACACACACACACACACACACACACACACACACACACACACACACACACACACACACACACACACACACACACACACACACACACACACACACAAACACACACACACACACACACACCGTTTGCTCAGTTCCTCGAACTGAGTTGATTGGTATATGAGACTCGGCCCTGCGGGCCTCGTTGGTTTTTTGAGCGGTATTTATACCCTTCATTTTGTGTGTAAGAAGGGTAAAACGGAAAAAAACCCTTTGCGGGAAATGGAGGGAATAATGCCCATAATAACAGTCTGAAATTTGGGTAAAATCCATATATTTTTTTCTTTTATTTTCTAGGAAAGCCAATGAGATGCAAACGCAGTGCTGTAGGCGTTGCAGCTTTAGATGATTTAGTCTACGTATGCGGCGGATACGATGGAGTTACTAGCTTAAGCACGGTACTTTATTTTTATATTAATAATTATTGTATTATTCCTATTTCTATAATTTTATAATAGGAAGCAATCGGCGAAGTTCTAGATTGAAAGTAGTGAGGTAAATTTTTGTATGGTGAGATAATCAATTCTCCGTCTCTGCAATGAAATGATGCAAACAGCGAGGGTATCATGATTTCTTGTCTAATTTGATGCTTTCATTTTTATTTATTTAGTTCACATCAAATTCATGATAATACTGAATCAACAATTTGCCGCCATAATACTCGATTTGCAGCTGCAGCTCTCCAACGTCGGTCACGCCCAACACTCGCCAGATCACGCTCCACCTGGTCCGCCCATCGTGCTCTCTGCGCTCCACGCCTTCTTGTACCAACCGGATGGTTAGCAAACACCAACTTTGCAGGGTTGTTGTCCGGCATTCTTGCAACATGCCCTGCCCACCGTATCCTTCCAGCTTTGGCCACTTTCTGGATACTGTGTTCGCCGTAAAGTGCAGCGAGCTCGTGGTTCATACTTCTCCGCCACACACCGTTCTCCTGCACACCGCCGAAGATCGTCCTTAGCACCCGTCGCTCGAAAACTCCGAGTGCTTGCAGGTCCTCCTCGAGCATCGTCCATGTCTCGTGTCCGTAGAGAACCACCGGTCTTATTAACGTCTTGTACATGGTACATTTGGTGCGGGGGTGAATCTTTTTTGACCGCAGTTTCTTCTGGAGCCCATAGTAGGCACGACTTCCACTGATGATGCGCCTTCGTATTTCACGGCTCACGTTATTGTCAGCCGTTAGCAAGGAACCGAGGTAGACGAATTCTTCTACCACCTCGAAAGTATCCCCGTCTATCGTAACATTGCTGCCAAGGCTTGTCCTGTCTCGCTCAGTCCCACCTACCAGCATGTACTTTGTCTTAGCCGCATTCACCACCAGTCCGACCTTTGCTGCTTCACGTTTCAGGCGGGTGTACTGTTCTGCCACCGTTCCAAATGTTCTGGCAATAATATCCATGTCATCCGCAAAACAGACAAATTGGCTGGATTTCGTGAAGATCGTACCCCGGCTGTTGAGCCCGGCTCGTCGCATAACACCTTCCAGGGCGATGTTGAATAGTAGGCAGGAAAGTCCATCACCTTGTCGTAGTCCCCGTCGAGATTCAAATGAACTGGATAGCTCACCCGAAATCCTTACGCTGTTCTGCACACCGTCCATCGTTGCTCTTATCAGTCTAGTCAGCTTCCCGAGAAAGCTGTTCTCGTCCATAATTTTACATAGCTCTGTGCGGTCGATACTGTCGTATGCCGCTTTGAAGTCGATGAACAGGTGATGCGTTGGGACCTGGTATTCACGGCATTTCTGGAGGATTTGCCGTACGGTGAAGATCTGGTCCGTTGTCGACCGGCCGTCGATGAAACCGGCTTGGTAACTTCCCACGAACTCATTTACTTTAGGTGAAAGACGACGGAAGATGATCTGGGATAGCACTTTGTAGGCGGCATTCAAAACGGTGATCGCTCGAAAGTTCTCACACATTAATTTGTCGCCTTTCTTGTGGATGGGACAGATTATCCCTTCCTTCCACTCTTCCGGTAGCTGTTCAGTTTCCCAGATCTTGACTACTAACTGGTGCAGACAGGTGGCCAACTTTTCCGGGCCCATCTTGATGAGTTCTGCTGCGATACCATCCTTACCAGCCGCTTTGTTGTTTGTCAGCGTGGGAGTTGGTTCGTTCCCGTCCTCTGCTGCACCAACATAGTCATTTCCTCCGCTGCCTTGGTCCTCCGTGCCTAGATTCTCTTCGCCATTCAGGTGCTCGTCGAAGTGCTGCTTCCACCTTTCGATCATCTCACGTTTGTCCGTCAGGAGGCTCCCTTCCTTATCCCTGCATATTTCGGCTTGCGGCACGTAGCCTTTGCGGGATGCGTTGAGCTTCTGGTAGAACTTGCGTTTTTCCTGTGAATGGCACAGCAGTTCCATTTCCTCGCACTCCACTTCTTCCAGGCGGCGCTTTTTCTCCCGGAAGAGACGAGTCTGCTGCTTCCGCTTCTGTCTGTATCGCTCCACATTCTGTCGGGTTCCATGCTGCAGCATTACCGCCCGCGCTGCATCCTTCTCCTCCAGAACCGCTCTGCACTCCTCGTCGAACCAATCGTTTCGTCGACTCCGTTCTGCGTACCCGATAGTGCTCTCGGCTGCGTTGTTGATGGCTGCTTTCACTGTACTCCAGCAGTCCTCTAGAGGGGCCACATCGAGCACACCCTCGTCCGGCAACGCTGCCTCGAGATTCTGCGCGTATGCGGTGGCGACATCCGGTTGCTTCAGTCGCTCTAGATCGTACCGGGGCGGCTAATTTGATGCTGTTTGAGCAAAAGTTTGGAAAACTTGTGTTGTTGAAGTTGAAAACTTTTGCTCTAACAGCATCAAATTAGTTAAGAAATCATAATACCCACGCTGTTTGCACCATTTCATTGCAGAAATTGAGAATTGATCATCTTACCATTTTAGGAGCCCCAAAAACCAACTTTGGTTGCTACACAGTTTTTTGCTCGTCGATTTAGTACCTCCGCGGAGCCTCCACATTCGTTCGAACCCACAATCCTTCATCCGGGCCTGAGCTCACCACTTTCAATCTAGTACTTCACCGATTGCTTCCCATTCCTAAAAACGGTTCAGGGTCATATTTTGGATCACTTTAAAAATACCGAACATCTTCTTCTTCTTGCCGTAACGTCCTCATTGGGACAAAGCCTGCTTCTCAGCTTATTGTTCTATGAGCACTTCCACAGTTATTAACTGAGAGCTACCTCTGCCAATGACCATTTTGCATGCGTATATCGTGTGGCAGGCACGAAGATACTCTATGCCCAAGGAAGTCAAGGAAATTTCCTTTACGAAAAGATCCTGGACCGACCGGGAATCGAACCCGTCACTCTCAGCATGGTCATGCTGAATACCCGTGCGTTTACCGCCTCGGCTATATGGGCCCTAAAAATACCGAACATATAGAAATTTGTTTAAAAGCTTTGGTAATGTGGTAATTGGTAATAGAAATTTTCCATATTCAACACGGACAAATCTTGAAATAAAACATGGTGTGTTCTGTTGTACAGACAACCAACTATTGATAAAAAAACAGTTTTATTCTCTACACCTCTACAGAGATGTTTGGAGAGATATTTTGGCGCGAGATATTTACTTATGCCTGGTTTACATGGAGCAAGTGACTTCATTCAAGTCAATGGAAAATGCCCAATTGAATGCGAATTGAACGTGTAAACACCAACGTTCATCTCAGTTGAGCAACTTGGCTTTAACGAAAGTTGAACATGTTCAACTTTTTTGTTCAAGTCAAACGAAATCATCTCACTTACCCCGTCTGAGCACGCGACACGGTTTGTCCAAAGGGAAGTATTATGAAAAATACATGTACCTCAAATGTTATTCCCTAGGATCGTAGGTTTGGACCTTAAGTTTCAGAATCTGTGTGGATTTTGATATTTTTGATTTTTTTCCTATTTTTCCATACAAATGTCGAAAAAAGTCATTTTAAAAAATGTATGGTGTAAGTCTTAACCAGGTATTATGTTTTATTCTTGAAAGTTGTCACCCTGCGTGGTTGTCGCTCTGCGATGATGTGTTGCTACACTAAGCGTTTTAGCACGCCTTCATCATTCCTCCTCTACGAGTCGTTCGCAGACCGACCTTCTCTCGTAACTCCTCCAGTTTGATTCTCGCCAACGGTCTTGTTAGCGCATCCGCCAGCATGTCACTTGATGAACAATAGACGACATTGATTCTCTTCTGCTCGGCCACACAGTCAATGCCAATGGGTTGTCCCACTTTTAACGGAAACTGAGTAAGAATACAAAGGATTTTTCGATTTCTGAGTAAGACCAACTCAGTCACTGAATAGACAATTTTCTCGGTGCATGTCGCGCACGAAGTGATATCGCGTGTCAACATGCTTCGATCGTTTTGTTCATCCGTCCTGCTTCAGTAGCTTAAACCGGGAGCGGTCGCGTCGTGTACTGAGTACACGCACCATGAAAAAAGTTCGCTTGTGGTACACAACGTGTGCGTGGTGTCATTGAGAATGACCGAAGACGCGACTGCTCGAGGCTTAATGCAGCTCTGGTTATCCTCGTTGATCTTCATGGGTGACGTCTTCGCCATCTCCAAGTCGAAACGTGTAACCAAAATTGGACTTCCGGTCATGAGCACCCGCTTTGCCTCTACCCAATCAGCAGCGGTAGGTTGACTCACCTTCATACCTAGTATGAACGTACTAATGGCAATGTCCGGTCGAGAGTGCACAGCCAGATAAAGGAAACCTCCAAAAAGGCTCTGGAATTTTTCATTGGTTGGTAGCTTCTCGCTCTCCTTCTTTTGCTGTACGTAGCCTGTGTACATTCACAGCGTGGAGAGTTGCTTTTACAGCTCGCTCACGAGTTAAGCACACGCATCCCTTATGATATTCGGCAAACTTTCAGATAAAACTACAAGGTAAAAGTCATTCCATACATTGTTTTTTGATAGCATGCTTATGAACTGAGATAGTAGCAAGTGAATGTAACTCTTTGCAAATGGTGAATGCCATCCCTGCCGTCAGTTTCCGAATGTACGCTTTCTGGCTCAGATAGTAGTGCTTATCTTGCTTCTCTACCTGTACCCCGATGAAACACTGCACATCTCCTACAGTGACCGGCACAAAAAATGATCCATCATATAGTGATTGCTGTTTCTAGTGAAAAATACATACAAAAATGATAAAATATATCTTTCAATGAATGCACTTCATCCATTTTACATTTTTTTAGTGATCTGTGTTGGAAAATATTTGTTTTTTGGGGAATAAAAAGATTTCTGATAAGATTGAAAAAATTGCTTAAAAATTGGGTATGACAGAAAAAAAGATCCACTTAGCAATTAATTATGAAACATCAAAATTTCTCCAAATTTTCACACGTTTTGCTTCTTGGTTTATGCTGTTGTGATGTTTTTCTCTTGTGAAATTTATTTTGACATGAGTTTTATCAATTTTAGGGTGATATGGGACGAGTTTATTTTTCATGGTTAATATAATAAGTAAAATTTTCCCTAAACTACAGAAGCTATCTGTAAGCAAGAATGAATGCTATTAATCTACAATACAACAACAATTCAGCTTGGGAGGGATCGAAGTAAGCATCGTCGCGGTCGGACGTGTTTTGTTTTGCTTGACAGCATTTTTTCGCGTTCTTGTTTTGTGCGGTTCCCGTGATACTTTCGCCGATACTTTATCATCCGGAGTGATTTGCGTTGCCCACTGGACTGGGTGCTACACCTCTCGTGATCAGTAGTGCTTTTGGTGTTGGGTTCGGATTGGTAGTTCCTGTATCGTTTTTAAAGGCTGCCATCCGAAAGAGAAATCGAAGTGTTTCATCGCTCGCTGCTGGTTAATCGTTCGGAGCTGTGCCACCCAGACAGTGACTTCTGATGAAGGATATCGCGGGTTGTGTGATATGAAGTGGCCCGCAGATTTTAGAAGTTGTGTTGGGTCAATTGTGAAAGGGAGAGTGGGGCTTTTAGAGATGTACTGAGTTACTGCGAAGATGCTGTGCGCGAGTTTAGGTTTGGCCGAATCGGATCGTTTTTTCATTGTGACGTGACTATGTGCAACACTACATTATTGACCAGATAATCCGGTTATCTACATTGGGCAACGGGACGTCGCAAGTTTTATTCCTCAAGCGGATCCACGGATGAGTTAACAAAATTCGGTGAGAACGTTTCATGCTTCTTTTATCTTTATCTATTTATACAACAACATACCTAATTTCATCAATCTCGGAGCGTTTGGTACGGTATGTCCACGCATCCTTCCTCCCCTGTAGATTCGAGAAGTGATCCGATTTAAACAAATGTTTTTTTTTGAAATCGAATCATTTCAAAGAATCATCTTTGCGGTAAATGCTGCGCAGTAGGCCTGGCCGCTTTGATGCTTGTGTCATATCTTTGATATGCTGCAATATTGACAAGAAAAATAATCAGGCGTAATCAAACCTGATTATTGTCCAGGTTGCTTTCTTGTACTGGCTGCGCAAGTGTTAGATTAGATTAGATTAGATTAGAATACAACAATAATTCAGCTTGCATACATACAAGAATGTACTTTTTTGAACAATTTTAATGAGTTTGGGTCGACTAATGCAGAGAAATGCACATGTTGTGAAGATTATAAAGGATTATTTGATAAACTAAAACACTCATACGTTTGTGTATCGCAATGATCACCTCCATCTGCTTGTACTACAGCTTGTTGGAGGTATATTCTGACGATTCGTTCGTTGAGAGCTCGTTAGATGGGCTGTCTCGATGGTTGAATGTTCACTGGTTGGGGCAAAACCCAACTAAAAAGCAAACCAAAAGACCTCTTCTGCCAACCTCTTGTAGGTGGCGCCCTTGTGATCCTTCTCGCGCTTAAGCTCCAGGATCATTTCGCCCGTACGAGTACGTCTGATACTGCGTACGTCGGCTTCAAGACCCTCAAGCTTGGCGTCGCGCCTCATCGCCTTCAAGACGTCCGAGTATTTCGACTGTTCAGTCTTGATGACGAGCGCGTCACCTTTCTCGCGCTTGGCACGTACCCTCCTGCGCCTTGGCTTGGCGCCTTGCTCTTCTACCTGCGGATTCCTCTTCTTCTTCCTCCGCTCTACCTTTGTCCAAGGAGGGTCCTCTCCTTGGTGTATGTATGTGTGTGTGTGTGTGTGTGTGTGTGTGTGTGTGTGTGTGTGTGTGTGTGTGTGTGTGTGTGTGTGTGTGTGTGTGTGTGTGTGTGTGTGTGTGTGTGTGTGTGTGTGTGTGTGTGTGTGTGTGTGTGTGTGTGTGTGTGTGTGTGTGTGTGTGTGTTTTTTTTTGTGTGTGTTTTTTTTTCCTCCCTACCTCCCTTAGCAGAGAAAACCGAATGGAAAAACTCTGCTACTTGCCTCGATCCCCCTGGTACCACTGACGCGACTGCTTCAGGGGGGGCAATGCGCTCATGCGCTCTTCTTTTTCTGCGCTCATGCACATTTTGTCGCTTCAAAATTTATTATTCTAATCGTTCTAGTGTTGGTATCTAACCTATCGCCATTCAGCGATACAGTTAGTACAAACATACACCAAATTTGTTATTCTATTGCCGTCCGTGTGCCATTTAGCACTCCGACTTTTCGTGCACGACTCGGATAGTCCCCGAAGGTGGATGTACCCTATCCGACGAAGAGTTCCTCGACACTGAAACTTCTTCCGTTCCCGATACTTCCCAGGCTGGTGCCAAGGTCGGTCCTGAGATTCCGGTTGGAGACTGTCTTCCGGTTCACAGGCGCCCTGACGACCAAGCACCGGTGCTTTTTCGCGGTCTACTCGGTCTAGTCCCCGGCGGTGGACGGACCTAGCCTACTCCAACAGAGAAAGACCCCGACGGTGGAAGTTCTCTCGACACCGATGTTTTCATCCCGACCAGTAAGGTGCCGAAGTCGGCCCGGCGATTCCGGTTGGTGGTAGACTTCCGGTTCACCGGCGCCCCGACGACCTATAACCGGTACTACGCAACGGACGACTCGGTCAAGTCCCCGGCGGTGGATCAAGCCTACTCCGATCGCGGCCCAATACTCTTTGGTCTTCTCGCCACTTCCTCTGCAGCGCGGACAGCATCCCCGTTACTGCTCTGTCGACAGCGTTCCACGTGTCTTCGTGGCGACACATCTCCTCGACAATGTTGTCGACCGTCAGGCCGCGCATAACCCTGCGCATCTCCGAGAACCTAGGGCATTCGAAGACGACGTGCGCCGGTGTTTCCTCCACGTTCACACACTCCGGACACAGAGGGGAAGACGGGTGACCGAATCGAAACAGGTACTTCCGGAAACAGCCATGCCCGGACAGAAACTGCGTCAGATGGAAGTTCACCTCCCCATGCTTCCTGTTCACCCACGCCGACACATTTGGAATCAGTCGGTGGGTCCACCTTCCGTTCGCCGCATTGTCCCACACATGTTGCCACTTCACCAGCGAGTCCATTCTAGCAGCTGCTCTCGTGTTCCTTGCGTTACTCCGCCGATAGCACTCGACGTCTTCCTCTAGGGTAATGCAGATGGGCATCATCCCAGCGATAACGCATACAGCCTCCGAAGAGATTGTTCTGTACGCACTCGCGACTCTCATTGCCATGAGCCGGAACACACTGTCCAGCTTTCCACGGTTTCTCTTCGTTTTTAGCGCCGGAGCCCAGGCTGGCACTCCATACCTAAGTATTGAGGTTGCAACATTTGCCAAGAGGCGCCTCTTACTGCTTCTTGGACCGCCCGGGTTTGGCATAATCCTCGCTACTGTGTTAACCGCCTTCGCCGCCTTTTCGCAGGCGTAGTCAACGTGCGCGTTAAAGTTTAAGCGGTCGTCGACCATCACGACGCGTGTGTGTGTGTGTGTGTGTGTGTGTGTGTGTGTGTGTGTGTGTGTGTGTGTGTGTGTGTGTGTGTGTGTGTGTGTTTGTTTTTTACCAAATTGAATTTAATAGTTTTAGGCGATTTATGTTAGGTACGATATTTCTCATACAAGTCACTTTCCAAAAGTTGCATGCAAGTTTACATATTAATATGAAATGGTTAAATTCATCAAATTTGATTTAGTAAGACGAAATATTTCGCATGAGTCGTTAAAATGGATGTCAACTTTTGATTGCTCCTCGGATTGCTCGAAAAAAATATTTCCATGCTTAATGGCTGGCAGTCCAAAAAGCCCAAAATCGCATATTTTGCCGTATAAATTTAGGTATAGCTCAAAATTGTGACATGCTGAAGCAAATCTGAGCCCGGGTTCGGATTCAGCGGCCCAAAATTTGTCAGAGACACATCAGTTTGCTCTTGTGACAAAAGAAATGTGAAATTTATTATAAATTCATTTCAAACGACACTACTTCACAAACCTACATTATTATAAAACACTACACACCTCGACGAAACTTAAAACTGGAAGAAGGTCGCCGAAGCTCACTTCTGTTCTCCAGCCGACTCTTACTAGAAGTGATGGAGTCAAGTCGATTTCTCTAGTCAAGTAAATGCCCTGCTATTGAAGCAGTCGTCTATTCAATGTACAAACAATTATTTACAAGTGCGCCAAATTCAACTCGCACATGTCTGCAAAACTATTTTGCGCCAACGAAAAAAACCTGTAAGATATGTAACATGAATCATTATTAGCTTAGCCTAGACACAAACCATATATGAAACGGATAATCTCAACTAAATGAAGCGGTTCAAGCTCAAAGACAAATTCAACGAATCCAATTCAAATAAGATTTTACTTAAAAAGATAAAAACGTCAAAAGCTACAAATTAACTAAAATAATAATGAAAACTAATATCACATTATAAAAGACAAACAAACGTTGAAATCCAAATCAAAATATTCAAAAAAATAATTCAATCTAACTGAATTCAAACTTGATTTTTACTTAAATAGAATAAAAACGTATCAATCTTCACCCAAGAAATGTTGCATCTTTGAAAAGTACCGTAAACTGGGGTGTAGTTGATCAGTAGGGTGAACCTGATTACTCAATTACCCACGGATATTGACTTTCAAGGAAGTTATCATTCCATTTTAATATTATGTCATTGGAATGCGAATGGTTAACTATAATTGTTGCTTCCTTGAAAGTCGATATCCGCGAATAAATGAGTGATCAGGTTCACCCCACTGATCAACTACACCCCAGTTTACAGTACTTACAAACAAAAAAACACTTCCGGAGACACCAAATGACTATAACGATAACCCAATCTGCCACTTTTTTGAATTCGTCCCACTGTGCGATGTTATGATATTGGTACTTGTGTCGCATTGATTTATTTCTTACAGACTTTTTGTATTGGACTTGTACGCCTGCTTGAAAACCAAACTTTTAATCCTACCATGACATATTTACAGGTTGAATGCTATTCACCCAAGACAGATTCATGGACAACTGTGGCCCCAATGATGAAATACCGTTCTGCAGGTAAGTTTCAGAAACTGTTTTACTTCGAGAAATTTGACTTTAGATGCTATTCGTCATACATAAATGTTCTACTTGCAATCTAGTTGAGTGTTCACACCCTTTAGAGAAAGACTAAACATATCGATGTTACACCAGATTACGATACTTATTAGCAGACCTACGTTATCTATGGATAGCACCTTATAAGTTTTTTTTTTTAATTATTGTATTTCAGGTGGTGTTGCTCCCTTGGGAGGTTATGTGTATGCCTTAGGTAAGTTACCCCTATCCATGTTTCCTTATACATATTTGTTGCACCTATTCATGTTTCCTTATACATATATTATAACTGCTGAAATGGATAAAAGTACTACTGCACTGGAACCTCTATTTATGCACATGGATGGGACCACATAAATTAAAAATGTGCATAAATTATAAAAAAAGGCATAAAAAGAGGGAAATTTATGCATAAATTAAGTTTGGGCTTCAATGAGGGAATCTAGTTCGCGAAAACAGGTTTTGCTCCTGGGTATTTGAGGTGGGGTTAAGGATGTTCCTATAGAGTGCCCAGAGAACCCAAAAAAGGAGTTCCAAGCGGTTTCAGCGGCGTTTAAGAGGTTGTTCCAGGGAGCCTTTTAAAGGCTATCTGTCAAGATTTGTTGGTGTAAGTATTAATGGGATTACGGGGAATTCAGGGGCATTCCAATAGCGTAAAGGAGGTTTCAGGGACGTTTCAAGGGGCTTTATTGGCAATTCAAGGGATCTCATAAGCCTTTGAAGGGCGTTGCAAAGGGTTTGAGGGACGTTTCAAGGTATTCTAGAGTCATTTAAGAGTAATTTAAGAGAGTTTCAGGGTGATTCAGGAACATTTTAGGGGGGTTCCTAGAGATTGTAGGGGCGTTTGATAGCATTTCAGGGGTGTTTCAAAGGGTTTTCAGCTGCGTTTTAGGGGGTTTATGGACCCTATTAAAGGCGTCCAAAAGGTTTCAGAAGCATTTAAAATTGATTATGATGATTTCAAGGGCGTTTAAATGGGGTTACAGAAATTTCAGGGGCGTTTCGAGGAATTTTAGGTAAGGGTCGTATCAGGGGGGTTCAAGAACACCTTTAAATCAAAGGGTATTTCAGGGGAGTTTCAAAAGAAACGCCTCCGAGATCCCCCTGAAACCCCCCTCGGACCCTATGTAACGCACCTGTTGCGGTTGCGAGAGATGGTGACGAGATCCGACTCTTTCAGCAGAAAGGAAATATATTGATTCTCCTGCGATCAGCTATAAAGCTAATATGATATTTTATTAAATAAAACATATAATAACATGTACAAAAATTCTTACAAATTCGGTGCGTCAGTCCATTCTACCACCTCCTCGCTGTAGCTACTCATCTTTACTTCTGATTGAAGTACTTTACTCTTGGCTATATAGAGACCAGTGCTGAAAAATTCATTTCGTCAAATCTAAATTCAATCACCTATAGCTCACTTTAGAAGCTGAACCTGAGAATATGGTATATGAAGAACTTGTGCGGCTAGACCAGTTCTACAAGAAAGTCACGGAAAAACTGCTATTTTTCGAATATTTAAGGTAAATGTCACGGACTACCTTCGAAAAATGCCAAATGATATTCACGGTGAATATCATTTGGCATTTTTCACAGGTAGTCCGTGACATTTACCTTAAATATTCGAAAAATAGCAGTTTTTCCGTGACTTTCTTGCAGAACTGGTCTAGCCGCACAAGTTTTTCTTTTACCATATTCTCAGGTTCAGCTTCTAAAATGAGCTGTAGGTGGTTGAATTTGGATATGACGAAATGAAATTTTCAGCACTGATAGAGACACATTGTTACACTAGGGGTGCTAAAGTTTAAATATAATTAATATTTCAAGGTAAAACTTTCGGATGCGTTTTCATACGCAACAGCACCTGAGACGGTCCGAAACCCCTAGAAACTCCTTCGTAACGCTTGCGTAACGCCCCTGAATCCGCTGAAGGTTCCTGAAATTCCTCCAAAATGCTTCCAAATTCCAGGCTCCGAAATCCCCGAAAACCCTCCTGGTACCCCACTGAAACACCTTGGGACCCCCTGAAACGCCGCTGTAACCTTCCTTTGCTCTCCCCTATAAACATCCTCTGGCCACCGTTGCAATATTCATATGCACAATATTGGTTCTGAGTAGCTTTCCCTCTTTTTATGCAGGGCATATAAAAGGTGCATAAAAGTGCATAAAAAACATGCAGAAATAGAGGTTTTAGTGTACTTAGGTGTAGGGGTCGTATTTTGTGCACTTTTTGCGCATAACTTAATTAAGTTTTTTACTAATTGACTTGAATTTTTGTGCACGGTGAGGTAAGTACAGTATGGGATGATAAACTAATTATATCACGCAAAAATCGACCTTTTTCAACAACTTCTCCCACCTATGTCACACTTTTTGTATGGGACCTCACCATTTATTTTATGGGTCGTAACGTTCTGAACCTCGCCCTTCTCCCTTCCCTCTCCAAAACGTGACGTAATTTGTGCACGGCCCCTATTTAGTCGTGTACAAAAATTTCATTCAGTTGGTATTAAATTGACTGCGTTATAGTGCCCAAAATAGGATCGTCTGCCCAAATGGCCAGCACCCTATATAAACAGTGGTAGTGCAGTATGACTACTCTCAAGATAACCTTTCCGATTAACTGATTGATTTTGCATATATACTGTTCTAGGTGGACATGATGGTCTTTCTATATTCGATTCGGTTGAGCGATACGATGTCACTACCAATACTTGGACTAAGGTAATGCACACTGTTTCCAAAGGCCCAATTTGATGATAATAATCATTTTCTAACTGAAAAGTTAATTTTAGAGGTTTAATGTCTTTTAAGAAGTTGTTTGGTATATTAGAGCCCTTCTTTTGGAAGTATCACTAATATGATTATTCCACCTAGAAGTGAGATAGAAATTCGTTTTTTCTTTTCATATTTGGTCGGCGTTAAGTCAGAGAGGATCATGTGTCTTTTACTTAATTTCTAGAAAGACGACTTTAAAGTTTGCAACTGTATAAGTTTTGAATTTTTCAACAAATGTTCTTGAATTTTTGCCATAAATCTTAATAACTATTCATCACAGCATCGCTCTGTATTAATCGCGAAAAAAACGCGAAATAAGGTTTGAAACCGAGAAATTGCTAAGTAATTGATTGTACTTAGTCCACTCTGACTGAACGGTTTTTGGAAAACCTACAACCAACTATAGTTCACACTCAAGTTTTTACATATTGATGAAAAAATAATAAGTAGAACAACAGTTAATAAGAGTGGTGTATAATGTGAGCAGGAAGTTTTAATTTGATATTTCTTTTATTACACTGTTCATTACCATTTTCAATTTTTATGTTCAGTCAGAGTGGAACAAGTACAACAGTTCAATATCACATGAAGGGTAGTCAATTAATGAGCTATTTAAGAATTCTTAACTTCAACATTTAATAGCTAACAACTTTTGAATGTATTTCCATAGTTCGGTACGTTTTTGAAATATTGTAGTTACACAGTTCATAATAATTTATTCAGAGGACTGGCACTTTTAAAAAATTCGTTCACTCTGCCAAGTACAAAATTCTTAAATAATCGGTAAAATAAATTTCTTCATGAAACGGGTATTGGTACATTTCAATATGATGCCCAACAGCTACTAAACAAACATATTTTGATTTGGAAAGGATTACGAAGAATAAGGTAATTTCAACTATTTTTCTTAGAGACACATGGTCCACTCTGTCTGCACGCGAAATGCCACAATATGCTTCAACACGATGATCTGTAAAATTCGATATTGACCATTATAAAATGGAATTTCACGTGCTTTCTTGACCAATAATCATCAGAAAATGCATTAGGATGTCATACGATTTGGAAACGTATCAAATTTTGATGATAAACTATTATATTTATTGGATTTTAACCATAACATATTTTTTCAACTCTCTTGACATCAAGCATATGGTCTACT
Organism: Aedes albopictus; assembly: GCF_035046485.1. Classification (NCBI taxonomy): domain Eukaryota; kingdom Metazoa; phylum Arthropoda; class Insecta; order Diptera; family Culicidae; genus Aedes; species Aedes albopictus. The sequence goes on from NC_085138.1 coordinate 216,703,551, forward strand.
CTGACTGCACACTATTATCGATTTTTGCAGTTCAATCAGAAGAAAATTGTGCTATAACTCTCGTTAATTGTAACATTAGGAAAATTGGGTAAATGTTCCAAGTAGCTTCAGGAATTCTTAATCAAATGCCCTAAAAATCTAATTTTCGTCAATTTTGTTACTTGGTCCCCTCTGACCTAACGCCGACCATTTGAAGATTGAAGTGAAATAGATTTTTTTTTTCATAAGGCTGATACAAATTTAATGGTGACTTTTTGTCTCCCCCACACCCTTCAAAAAGTTTTGGCTAGAATTTGCATTTTTAGGGGGCAGATAGAAAATATTTATCAAAATATCGGACATTGGTGAAAATTCTTTAACACATCCGATGAGTTTTTAGTATTTTTCAAATTAAATGCTTTATTACTTTTACGCAAACCCCCCCCCCCCTCCTCGACCAGCCAAAGAGTTATGTGACAAAAAATGAAATAAATATTTGTAATGGCCTAAGTGAAGATAGCGTGGTCACGGTGCTCCATTTACCGTTATTATAAAATAAAATATACCATCAAAACCTGAAACGCCATTGTCTTTATTTATCTATCCTACACCTCTGGGCAAATTTTTAAAATCATCGTTGGGCGAAATTTTGAGTTACGCCCTTTTAAAGGGCCTAACCTCTAAAAAATCGTGTTTTCTGTAAAATAACACCACATTTCATAGCAGTATCATGAATTAAAGGCATAAATAACAAAAATTATCATGAATAATATTGAAATTTGATAGTATGCATCCATATAAACATTAGTGGAGTGCATTTTCTATCAAAATTGGTCATTACGTCAATATACGGTAGGTGTTCTTAGGGCCTATAGAAAACAAACATTTCATCAATGTAACAATTCAATTAAAAGTATATTGTATTGTGATTCCATATGTCTATAGATGTTCATATTACTCTCAGTCAAGGCGATAGTATTCACATGCATCCATCACCAACATTTCAAACGGACGTAACTGATCTTCAACACAATATCTTCTCCCATAGCTGTTAGTAGATCGTATCTCATATCTTTCCCAGGACACCAACAACCACTATCGGAAAGAATTGCATTTTCTCCGTCCAGTAGTGGTTGTACATTGCGTCGGAGAGATAAAGGTTTGGTTTCAGCAAGCAGTTTCGCGTTTTTGAAATGTTAGTACCGATATATTAAGAGCGTACACTCTCTATACAGCAAATCCGCTTTAAAAACAATAGTCAAAAATATGGGCAACCATAAATTAAACAAAAAGAAATGTCTGTGTGCCAAATATCTTGAATTATAAGAATTAGAAAACCAAAATATGGAAAGGCCAAAAGATAAAAAGTCGGAACAGGCAACAAATAATCAAGCATAATTTGCAGGGTGAAATTTTTTTCTTCTTTCAAAATATGTAGGTAAGACCTTTTGTCCCTTCTGAATTAACTTTTATTCGACCTTTTGTCTTTCAATTATTATCATTTGTACGTTTTGTGTTCATCAGCTTCAGCATTTCAGAAGGGCGTAACTGCTTTTTGATACGGCACCTTCTTTTATGGATGTGGATTGCATGTCACCCCTCTAATGTAAGCCATCAAAAGAGGAACATTCTTTTCGTTTTGAAGTGCCATGCCACAGCTTTGCAAAAGGTGTTGTTTTGGAAATTTGTTACGCCCTGTTGAAATGCTGAGGCTGAGAAGACAAAACGCAGAAATGAAAAAAAAAATCGAAAGACAATATTGCGCCTTTAACCGTAGATTATAGCGCAAAAATGTTCAAAATCGCTAATAGATCGTCGCCAGTACATCACATCGTGTTCGTGTCTTCTACGATAAGTGCGAAAAATAGCTAAGGATTGACCGCGCAGAAGACACCGAAACAGTTAAATGCAACCACGCATATCGGCATCAACATTTCAAAAGGGCGTAACTGCTTTTACAACCAATTACTTCTCACAGAGCTGTGCATCGTATATCATTCATCTGACGCAATTCACATCCATTAAACGAAAGAGGAGGATTTTATCTTTCTATTTGTGCTAGTGGATTGCTCGGGAGGGATGAGATACGGTCCACAGCTTTATGAGAAGGCATTGGTGGCAAAAGCAGTTACGTCCTTTTAAAATGTTGGTGCCGATATCTATTTACATTTTTGCACAACTTTGCGCGATATTTTTTCTTGCAATGTAGGTCGATAAAAGTAAAATTAGTAGGAACAAAAGGTCTTACCTACATGTTAAAAAAAAGAGAGAGAATTTTCATGCAGCATATTATGTTCGATTATTTGAAGCCTGTTTCAACTTTTTGTCTTTTAGCCTTGTAATGCTTTTGGTTTTCTATTCTTATAGGTATAATCTCAAAAAATATTTGGCACACAGACATATTTCTTTTTGTTTAATTATGGTTGCCCATATTTGGCTATTATTTTTAAAGCAGATTTGCTGTATAGAGAGTGTACGCTCTCTAGACGAACATGTGAAAAGGGCGGAACAACCGTTGAACGCCTCAACTTCTTCCGTCTCTCCTAGGCGTGTTTCAATTCATTCATGCAAATTTATCTAATTATCAGATAGAGGGGAGACTGCTCTACCTGTTACTGGTTAGAGTTTACGTGAATAATGGGAAATACGCTCAGGAGGATCTGAAGAAGCAGAAATTTGCAATGTTTGTTACGCACTTTTCAAGTGTTAGTATAATCTAGATTGAGCTTAACTCTCGAGCAGTCGCGTCTTCAACTACCTACAACGGCACTACGTTCACACTGTGTATCACAAGCGTGCATTTTTCATGGTGCGTGTACTCAGTACACGACGTGACCACCCCGGGTTAAATAAGGGCGAAAGTAACATGAGCGAGTTCTCTTCATCGACTCTCTCTTCTTCAAATTAAAGTGACAAGATGCAAGTATGGTTACACTTTTTGAAAATAAATCGCTAGTAAAGTGCCTCGAAGTGTAAAAAAATCGATTTAATTTGCATCTTGTCACTTTAATTTGCAGAAAAGAGAGTCGATGAAGAGAAATCGATCATGTTACTTTCGCCCTTATTTAAACTCAATCGATGATAACATTTCAAAAAGGCGAAACTGCTTGCTGAAACCAAACCTTTATCTCTCCGACGCAATGTACAACCACTACTGGACGGAGAAAATGCAATTCTTTCCGATAGTGGTTGTTGGTGTCCTGGGAAAGATGAGATACGATCTACAGCTATGGGAGAAGATATTGTGTTGAAGATCAGTTACGTCCTTTTGAAATGTTGGTGATAGATGCATGTGAATACTATCGCCTTGACTGAGAGTAATATGAACATCTATAGACATATGGAATCACAATACAATATACTTTTATTTGAATTGTTACATTGATGAAATGTTTGTTTTCTATAGGCCCTAAGAACACCTACCGTATATTGACGTAATGACCAATTTTGATAGAAAATGCACTCCACTAATATTTATATGGATGCATACTACCAAATTTCAATATTATTCATGATAATTTTTGTTATTTATGCCTTTAGTTCATGATTCTGCTATGAAATGTGGTGTTATTTTACAGAAAACACGATTTTTTAGAGGTTAGGCCCTTTAAAAGGGCGTTACTCAAAATTTCGCCCAACGATGATTTTAAAAATTTGCCCAGAGGTGTAGGATAGATAAATAAAGAGAATGGCGTTTCAGGTTTTGATGGTATATTTTATTTTATAATAACGGTAAATGGAGCACCGTGCGTGGTTGGACGGGCTGGGTGGTCAAGTGGCTAGCGCTTCTGATTCGTATGCAGAAGGTCCTGGGTTCAATCCCTGGCCCATTCCTTTCCTCCTACTTGTATCTTTCTGTATACTTTGTCCTTCCTCTCTACATAAGGTACACCAGGGCAAGTTTAAACGGGTGGGGTAAGATGAACCCTGGGTTAACATGATTTTTTTTAATAATGATAAACAATTTGATTTCCATAATACATAGTTTTATATTCAAACAAACTTTTAGCAAAAACTTTACGTTTCATCTTGCCCCACCTGTTTCAACTTGCCCCGGTGTACCTTATACAACTAAGGGGCTGTCCATTAATCACGTAAGGGAAATTTTACGGTTTTTCGACACCCCTACCCCCCCTTGTAAGATTTTTTGTATGAGAACCCAAATATTTTTGTATAGCGCGTGAGATTTCTCAAACCCCCCCTCCCCCCATAAACCCTTACGTAATTAATGGACAGATTCATGGCCGTCGCTAGAACAGAAGCGTGTTGAAAAAGCCGTTTTCCTTCCTTCCAACTTTCTTAGCACAGTATCAATCTATCATATAACGCCTACGAGTTATGCAATCAAGCGAACTGTGCCACATTATCTTCAGAGTAAGAAGTACACTAATCTATCACCTTACGCCTGGCATCCACGCATCAATTCGTTCATGTTTCCAGTATGCAAGAACGGTGACAAGCGAAGCGAGATGTTCGAAACTACCGCGGAATCACGTTATTATGTGCTGGTTCAAAGTTGTTCGAGACTATAATGAACGATTGCCTATTCTCCCAAACGAAAATGTACATTTCCACCGATCAACATGGGTTTTATCCCAGCAGGTCAGTGACGACCAACCTTCTCTCCTTCACTTCTGATTGTATTAACCATTTAGAAAATGGAAAGCAATGGAAATGGATGCAATTTACACAGATTTGAAGGCAGCTTTCGACAAAATTGACCATTGTATTCTATTATGCAAGCTGGCAAAACTGGGTGCATCAACCGCCATGGTGACTTGGTTAGAATCTTACGTATGTGGTAGGAGACTCTGCGTCAAGTTAGGATCGTATACTTCATTCTGGTTCATGAAACCATCGGGCGTACAGCAAGGGAGCAATCTCGGGCCTCTCCTATTTGCACTCTATTTCAATGACGTTGCTGTTCTGCTGGGTGTTGGCTGTAGGCACGCTGATGACCTTAAGATCTACGTTGTCTATGAAAGTCCGGCGGATTGCGAGCGACTGCAGATGTTCTTGGATATATTTGTCAGATGGTGTGGAGAACATCGCATGACGCTCAGCATTAGTAAATGTCAAGTTATAACATTTCACCGTTCTGTCAATCCTTTCCACATGGACTATAAAATCGGCGATACAACTGTTCAGCGCGTTAAGCAAGTGAATGATTTGGGAATACTGCTTGATACCAAACTAACTTTCAACGAACACCATGCTGAGATCATCGATCGCGCCAATCGACAGCTAGGATTCATCATGCGTACTGCCAAAGACTTCACCGACATTTATTCCATTTTCATTTTCATTTTCATTTTGCAGCATTTGGTGGGGCAATGAGAGCGCAAGTCATTCCAAAGCCGATGATAAGGAGGGGTAATGGCTGAATAGTCTTTGCTGACCACATAAACGCCATGGGATAGGAAAAGGGTATTTTGGTGTGGGATTAGGGTGTTGGTACAGACTTGACAATATCAATGCTATTCAGATGCAAAATAATTTTAAGGCTCAATAGTGAATCGCATACCTTCCAAAACCAAAAAACAATAATCCACACAATACCAAGCAAGTCAAAAAAGCGTCCGATTGTTTATTTTGTCAATTATAACAAACGGAAAATTCTACCCTTTCCGACTCGCCAGTCACCCCGGAAAAAATGTCCCTTCAGTTCTGGAAAATATATTATTCCCAATTAGCATTAGCATTAAGCGAGTCGCACAAATTCGTAGGTGGTACAGTCCTAGACCGCTGTTTTGAGGGTTGCCTCCTTCCCGTCCGAACCAAAGCACAAAGATTTGGGACTAATCTCTGACTCTTAGACAAGACTGACGCAATCCTCCAATGGTCGAGCACTGTCCTGGCCACGTCCTTGCGACTGCTGAGGAATGGGAAAGGATGGTTAGTTTTGGACACCTATGAAAAATGTAGACAACTCTACGATCTCTCAGGCCTAGGTGTCACGGGAATTAGGGTGTTGTTAGTGGAAGGGTAAACTCGAAAGGATACGCTTGGTTAACGTTCAGGCACACCATTTTTAGACTGCTTCGAATCAGTTGTATGCCCAATTCATCCTGGTTTGGAAAATATATTATTCCCAATTAAGCCTTTAATCGAATTGTCCGCGTGGTCTTGTAGTACGCCTGCTAGGTAAGAACCAGTCATTGCCATACATATTAAATGCTAGACATGACCCCATGGATAGCATTTGCATATGTAAAAGCTTTGCTGATGTGACTTTCCTATTAGGCAATTCTCTCATCACATGTTTGTCTTCAAAACCTTGTCAAGCTTAGAAAATTGGAGTTAATAAACAATACATTACAAGGTTCGAATTCCCATAGAATGAGATCATTCATTCGCACTACAACACCATAGGAGATAATATCACATTGGCTGATTACAGTACAAATGCGAAAAATCTCCCTTTTCCCCCTATCCGCAACCCGGGGACGCGCCCTGTTGGATTTCGAAAGCCTCGGAGAATATTACAAACCTTTAATGGCATTCCCATACACTAACCCACATTGCCCATTCAGGGGTCTGACTGGGCCTATTACCCTTCCTCAGTTTGTAATATTCTCACCAACTTGGAATTATATTTTCCCGGCACATAAATTACTTCGACAAATGTTCGATATACTATGCAACAGCATGATCAGTATAACTATATCAGATGACTTGAAGGTCTGATTTTTACAGAATTATTTGCCATTGATTAGGCCGGAACAAATCTCATTTTCTTTTTTTGTCACTTTGCCCGGATAAAAAATTACCATTCCTTACATGGTAAATACAGGGGATGGCCAAAATGTTTGGGATAGGCAACTTTTTTTCTCCCACAAAAAAATTCAACATGCTGTAACTTTTCATAGAGTGCATCAAAAAATCTCAAATTTTGACTGTTTGTCAACCTATTATATGTGCTTCATTGCAACAAATTTGGGCTCGATTGATTAATTTTTCGCGAAGTTAGAACCGTTCGAGTAAAACACTATTATTTAGACAACTAGTTTTTGAACTGTCATATCTCGGAAACTAGGGAACCGAATTGAATGAATTTTTTAACGTTTATCAACAATATATTGATACTTAATACGACGTTTTACAATGTAATATTTCCTCACGGCGAATTAAATTATACCGGATTGAAATTTTTACCCATATAGAGGAAAATAAGTCAAATTAACAATACCACACAAAAATTACTAAATGTGTTCTTCCTTCAATTTAAACAGGCTCTAATATATCTGATTAGAGATAACTTGAGAACAGAAGTGGAAAATCTTTGGATATTAACACTAAAACTAATTGACATTGATGTAAAAAAATGACATTTTTTCGAGAAAAATCCAAAAAGTGTCAATCCATGATAACTTTTTTCAACGTTTAAAAAGTACCAATGTTTTAACAGTTTGTGAAGCATTTACATATTGTTAGTGTACGTTCAAAATTTCATTCAATTCGGTTCACTGGTTTCCGAGATATGACAGCTCAAAAATGAGTTGTCTGAAAAATAGTGTTTTACCCGAACGGTTCTAACTTTGCGAAATATTGAGCAATCGAGCCCAAATTTGTACCAATGATGCACACATAATAGGTTGACAAACAGTCAAAATTTGAGATTTTTTTATGCGCTCTATGAAAAGTTATAGCTTTTTGAACTTTTTTGTGAGAGTAAAAAAAGTTGCCTATCCCAAACATTTTGGCCATCCCCTGTATTATTAACATATGACTGGTTTTATTGTTCACAATAAAACACATAGTAGATATATTGTTACTTTTTACAATAGAAATCAAGCCCATATAGTTCGTACAATAAGTGAACATTAGCTTTATTAGTGACTAATTGATTCGATTGTTTTTCAATAGTTCTCTAATAATTTGAAGTTACTATCAGTAAAAATTTATTTAAGTTGTTTTTAAATAGTTGCAAAAGCGCATGCAAAGTTCTCATGGACTTTTTATTATAAGAATCAAAATAAAATCTACTTTGGCAACTACTTTTGATCGCAGTCAAAGATACGCGCGAGATAGTCGCCTAAGGCAACAGACCTGGTGTTCAAATTTTCCATCATAGAGTTCTTTGAGATTTCACGAAAAAAGTTCACCACGTGGCCGGGTGATGTGATGACTGCTGCGACTACACGTGGTATTTGCACCGCGATTGAATTTGAACCATCTTTTAAGACCTGGAAAAGTAGTCGCCATAAATGTGTTTTTCATGCAACGCACAATATTAAAAAAGAGTTTATTTCTCAATCACACTTAAAAACAATTCGGAACATATAAATAACAATAAATATTATTGTTGCTTGGATCATGTTTGTATAATCAAATACAAAATCACTTGACATATTTTTTTATAGTTTTCGTTTTAAATTTGAGTACAGTAGATGTTTCGGTTATCGAATGTTATTCGCTAAAACTTCAACGACTGACAGACGTCAAGCCGTGTTGACAGAGGAAGCTCTCAATGAATAACTGAGGAAGTACTTATAGAAAACTAGCTGAAAAGCAGGTTTAGCCAAGTGAGAATGTTACGACATGAAAAAATGAACAATGATTTTTCTAATGTTTTCCAATAAATTAAAGGCGAGATTAAAGAAATCTAGTGAATAGTAAACTGCCATTGATAACAATACAAATACAATTAGTTTAATGGGGTCAATTGAACCGATGTTAAAATAAACATGCAATAATATTTGTTGTTATGTAAACAGATTTTGCCTTTGAAAAACCAAAGAAATCATATTTCTCGGTAACATTTTTCTCCAGCATTTACAGATACTAATGGCCACATGCATTGTGAACGATTTATGGTATGGATCATACGATCTGAGGTCTGACTTGTGATATTTGGCAGTTATTTGAAAAGATCGAAGATAGATCTTTTCAACAGCTGCCAAGCAATACTTATTAGACAGACATCAAAGTGTTTGATTCATATCATAAAATGTGCATATCATTCTGGCGGCCGTTAGTGTTCGTAAATGCTGGATATAAATGTTAGCAAGAAATAAGAATTCTATGGATTTTCAAAAGCGAAAACTGCTTACAAATAACAACAAATATTATTGTATTTTTATTGTAACAACGATTCATTTAACGCCATTCAATTAATTGTATTTGTATTGTAAGAACAATGAAAAAACATTAAGATATATTGTTTTCTTTTGAAAATTGCCCTAAAAATGTCTCATAAAAACACAATACATTCTATTGTTTTTCGCGAAAAAGTGTATGAAAATTTTCTCAAAATTTTATGGTAAAGATACATAACGACCACCATTTTTTATTGTAAAAGTGCCATTTACCATTCGCCGAATGGTATAGAACAATAGGGGTGATGGTGAGTGTACCGTGTAAATTACAATACGTTTAATGGTGAATATTTTTCGAAAAAATGGTGTTGTAACAATAAAATTTATCGTATTTTTATGATATTTTTTATCAGGGATGGTCATTGACTCGTCAAGGGGGAGGATGATAAATAATAAATACATTTGATGATAAATCACCCAAACAATTAGGCAAAATCGTTAAACTCATCGGATTTGTTAAGAAATTTTCTGGACAACTTTAATTTCACTTTAAATTTTCTAAATTTCATGAATAATTTATTTGTATCCCCCCTCAAAATGTCGATTTCCAACAAAAAATTTCCGAGGGGGGGGGGTGACATTAGAGAAAATCGAAATTTGTGTCAGCCTTATACATTCAGTTATTCCAATCATTACTGCAAAGCACATCGGCCACATGCCTGAATTCAAAGCTTCCTGGAAGATATAATCCAAGCCCAGGGAAAGACTTCACCTACATTTATTGCCTCAAAACGCTGTACAACTCGCTGGTTCGTTCAATAAAATAATCGTCCTCAGTTGTCTGGAGTCCATACCAAGCTACCTGGATTGATAGGTTCGAACGGATTCAGAAACGCTTTGTAGGTTACGCTCTACGATTGCTACCTTGGAGGGACCGTGCCCATCTCCCGCCAAATAGCTTGCTGACGTTTATTCACCTCTCTCTTTCAAGCATGCAGGCGGGATAGGATTTGTTTTCATCGGGAAACCTTTCCTGATGACAACAAATCCTATTCCACCTGCATGTTTGAAAGAGAAAGGTGAATAAACGTCAGCAAGCTCTATACGTTGACCGCTGCGGCTTGGTAGGCATTGACACTCTAGAGCGTCGTCGGATCATCCAACAAGTAGTGACTGTGGCAAAAATCCTCAATTGTGAAATAGACTGCCCAACCCTCCTTGCACAGCTGCCGTTAAACGCTCTTACTAGGATTCAACGTTGGACTCTTGACCGTATGCTTGCGATACCATTTCACCGCTCACAGTTTGGCTTCTATGAACCGCTTTCCGCTATGGTAAGAGCTTTTAATAATAATAATAATAATAATAATAATAATAATAATAATAATAATAATAATAATAATAATAATAATAATAATAATAATAATAATAATAATAATAATAATAATAATAATAATAATAATACTAATAATAATAATAATAATAATAATAATAATAATAATAATACTAATAATAATAATAATAATAATAATAATAATAATAATAATAATAATAATAATAATAATAATAATACTAATAATACTAATAATAATAATAATAATAATAATAATAATAATAATAATAATAATAATAATAATACTAATAATAATAATAATAATAATAATAATACTAATAATAATAATAATAATAATAATAATAATAATAATAATAATAATAATAATAATATTAATAATAATAATAATAATAATTATAATAATAATAATAATAATAATAATAATAATAATAATAATAATAATAATAATAATAATAATAATAATAATAATAATAATAATAATAATAATAATAATAATAATAATAATAATAATAATAATAATAATAATAATAATAATAATAATAATAATAATAATAATAATAATAATAATAATAATAATAATAATAATAATAATAATAATAATAATAATAATAATAATAAATAATAATAATGTTTGAACCCAATGCCAACCATATCCCACCAACACTCCGACATCCGCATGAATTTGTGCAGACGCTGAGGTATATTCGGTATGCTGTGGATACGAATGATTGCAATAATCACTTCCCTGCCCTGCCCCACATTGACCTGTAATCTGACGTGGCAGGCGCAATTGTCGCCTAAAAATAGAAGATTATCAACACTCGCACACGGGCTGTCTGTTTTGGCATCCAGCGGCTGAATATGAAATGCTCCTCCACCGGAAGCTATACCTAAGGTGGCAGCCCCACCACGGTGGATAGGGGACCTTAGGCCGTTGACCGAACACAGATTGGCGTCGAGTCAAATTCTGCTATACTCTGGCCTACGAGGCTCCTCGCCACCGTGGAGTTGGTTTCCTGCTAAGCGCTCACGCCCACGCTGAGCTCATGAAGTGGGAACCTATTAATAAGAGGATGATTGTAGCCAGATTCAGAACACGGGTTCGGAACCTCACCATGATCCAATGTTACGCACCAACCGATGCTACCGAATTGCAATATAAAGAGAACTTCTACAGTCAACTGAATGCTGTGGTGGACAAGATTCCGAAAGGTGATATCAAGATCCTCATGGGCGACTTCAACGCGAAGGTTGGTTCCGACAACTCGGACTTTGAGCACGTCATGGGACGCCATGGTCTCGGAGAAATGAGCGAAAACGGAGAGCTGTTTGCAGAGTTTTGTGGTAACAATGACATAGTGATTGGGGGATCGCTCTTTCCTCATCGACCAGTGCACAAAGTGACATGGTTTTCCCGTGATGGCGTCACGGAAAAATCAAATCGACGAAATCGAGTTTTAGTCGTTATCTTTGATATTCCGGCGATACACTCATAGCGCGTTAAGTTTTGACCGTACAAAGTGAATAAAATTGATTTTCAATTAATTCATTGATTATTTAAAACACAAACAAATTGACGTTCAGTTTTCCATACAATATATGGAAAATAATGAAAAAAATATTTGATAGAATCCTCTGGCGCACATTCGAAATGAAATAAGTTGATTTTCCGGCTTTCCGGTAAATCTTTTTTTAGTGTATGATAAAACTACTGTTCCCCTTTCAAATGCATAAAAAAACCTTCCGGATGTTCCCGGTTTCAAAAGTTGCAAAAAATCGTGATATTTATATTGTTATATGATATTATTTGCCTAGAAACACTATTCGGCCCTCTCAACGTTTTTTTTTGCTGGAAACTAGAACTGCAGGAAACTGCTTCCAGGCAAAAAAAGGTTAAAATCGGTCAACTGGTTCAAAAGCTGTGATTTTTTTTATTTTTTTTATTCTTACAATCATAAAATTGATCACCCTAATGACGAAATAAAAAAAATACGTGTTTAATTATTTTCGATAAACTACAAAACCACCAAGCATCACGATATTCGGAGACACACTATATCGATTTTCTATGTAATGGTTGTATTATTTAAATCAAATCTTAATGAAGTCGGTTAGATTAGTTGTTTCTCATTGCTAGGCGAATTTATTGTTATAAAATTCATTGAAAACTATGAAATACGTTTCATTACTAATTTGGGTTTCATTTGGGTTGCAAAAATACGTCAAAATAATTATGATGTATAAGGTGCTCCACTGTGCGCTGTACAAAGTGTAATTGCAGCTTTCAAAAGAGCTGTAAATTAGCTGTAGCTGTAAGTTACTTAACACTCCTGCGTCGATGCTATTTTTCACTTACACGCAGAACTTTAAGTTTATCGCGATGATCACATGATTTTTTGATGGTGAATAGCCCACACGAGTGTAATAAAGCTATCAGTGTAATTTAAGTGATTATTTATCACTCAAAACACTGCAATATATTCACAAAACTATGTATAATACAGAGAAAACCATATTTTCTTTTGTAACTTTAAATTTGTCGCGATGACCAATGTATTTTTTTATTTTAAAATGTGCACATATACTTAAGGAAGAAATTCTCAGAACATTGTTGATATTTTTCTCTTCAAAAAACTACAAAAAAATCAAAAAACTACAAATTTTTCAGAAAAAATATACAATTTTGTTATAACTTCAAACTAATCTCGAATTCCCATATTTGCGATTCCCATTTTATGATTTTAAAATATTTGCGTATGTATTCAGAACAAATTTTCAGAACATTATCGATATAAATCTGGCCAAAGAACTACAAAAAATTCAGAAAACTACGTGTAATACAGAGAAAACCATATTTTCTTTTGTAACTTTAAATTTGTCGCGATGACCAATGTATTTTTTTTTTATTTTAAAATGAGCGCATATAATTAAAGAAGAAATTCTCAGAACATTATTGATATTTTTCTCATCAAAGAACTACAAAAAATTCAAAAAAAAAACTACAAATTTTTCTGGAAAAATATACAATTTTTGTATAATTTGAAACTAATCTCGAATTCCCATACATTTAATGATTTTCAAATATTTGCGTATTTATCTAGAACAAGTTTGAAGAACATAATTGATATAAATCTGGCCAAAGCACCACAAAAAAAAATCATAAAACTACGAATTTTTCAGGAAAAATATACAATTTTGTTATAATTTCAAACTAATCTCAAATTTCCATACATTTTATGGTTTTAAAATATTTGCGTGTGTATCCAGAACAAATTTGCAGATTATTATTTATATATATATATATATATATATATATATATATATATATATATATATATATATATATATATATATATATATATATATATATATATATATATATATATATATATATATATATATATATATATATATATATATATATATATATATATATATATATATATATATATATATATATATATATATATATATATATATATATATATATATACATATATATATATATATCTGGCCAAAATTCAGAAAACTACGAATTTTTCAGGAAATATATACAATTTTGATATCATTTCAAACTAATCTCGAATTCCCATACATTTTATGATATATAAATATTTGCGAATTTATTCAAAACAAGTTTGCAAAATATAACTCATATAAATCTGGCAAAAGAGCTACAAAAAATTCAGAAAACTACGTTTTTTTTCAGGAAAAATATACAATTTTGTTATAATTTCAAACTAATCTCGAATTTCCATACAATTTATGGTTTTAAAATATTTGCGTATTTATTCAGAACAAATTTGCAGAACATACTTGATATAAATCTGGCTGAAGAACTACAAAAAAATCAGAAAACTACGAATTTTTCAGGAAAAATCTACAATTTTGTCATAACATCTTATTGATCTCAAAATTTTAGAAATTTTATGATTTTAACCCTCTAATACCCAAATTTTTTATTTTGATCTAAATATCATTTTTCGTTATCTAAAATCGATTTAAACATGTTTTGGAAGATGATTCTTTTTAATTCTCAACTTCGTGAATTTCAGCTTTTGATTTTTCTAATTTTTATTTTTGATCATCCCCACACTTTTATATTTTTCCTGGAAGCCAATTTGGGAAACGGATTTTTTGAGATGAAAACATTTTAAGATTTTATGATTATTGTTGAAATATTATTATTTTAAATTTTATATTCCGTGTAATTTTAAGGAAAATAATTTTAGAGTGTATTCGATTCCCTTAAACTATTAAACAAGGATAGAATGATTTGGAAAAAAAAAATTAAAATATGTTAATTGTAGCGATTCAATACAAAATAAACAATGACTTCTAAAAGATGACTAAAACATCTATTTTTCAATGGTTTTTAAAAAATGTAAATACGCTTTAAAATACACCAAAAAATATTTTGAGATAAACAGAACAGTCCTAAATATCAGCCAAAAATATAAACAAAGTGATTTTCCACGAAACAAAAATTACAAAAATGCTCAAACTATACCCCGTCTAAAGGCGGGATTGGGTATTAGAGAGTTAATATATTTTTGTTTGTAACCAGAAAAAGTTTGCAGAACATACTTGATATAACTGGCCAAAGAACTACTAAAAAATCAGAGAACTTCGAATTTTTCGGGAAAAATATACAATTTTGTTGTGATTTCAAATTGATCTCGATTTATTAAAAAAAATATGATTTTAAAATATTTGCGTTTTTATCCAGAACAAGTTTGCAGAAAATTATTTATATGAATCTGGCCAAAGAACTACAGAAAATTCAGAAAACTGATCTCAAAATCTATATATCTGGCCAAAGAACTACAAAAAAATCAGAAAACTACGAATTTTTTCCGGAAAAATCTACAATTTTGTTATAACATCTTATTGGTCTCAAAATCTTAGAAATTCTATTAAATATTTTCGTTTCTAACCAGAACAAGTTTGCAGAACATAATTGATATAAATCTGGCCAAACAACTTCAAAATATTCAGAAAACTACGATTTTTTTCAATAAAAATATACAATTTTGTTGTAACTTCATACCAGTCACGAATTCCCATAGATTTTATGATTTTAAAATATTTGCATATGTATCCAGAACAAGTTCGCAGAACATTATTGGTATAAATCTGACCAAAGAATAAAAAAAAAAAAAAACATAGAACTACGAATCAGGAAAATTATACAATTTTGTTAAAACTTCAAACTTACCTCGAATTTCCATGCATTTTATGATTTTAAAACATTTGCGTATTTATCCAGAACAAACTTGTCGAACATTATTGATATCATTCTGGTCAAAGATCTATTAAGAAAACTTGGAATTTCTCAAGAAAAATATACAATTTTTTTATAACTTCAACTTTATCTCAAAATCCCATATGTTTTATGATTTTCAAGCAATTGCGTATTTATGCAAAACAAGTTGCATAACATTGCTGATGTAACTCTGCCTAATAAACTACAAAAAATACAGAAAACTACGATTTTTTTTAGGAAAAATATACAATGCTGTTATAATTTCAAATTGTCAATTATTCCATATTTTTGCGTATTTATCTAAAATATATTTGCAGAACATTGTTGACATTATTCGGGCAAAAACACTACAAAAAATTAGGAAACTACGAATATTTCCGGAAAATTCATAATTTTGTAATAACATAAGATTGACATAATTCTGGTCAAAGAGCTACAAATAAATCAGAAACTATGAATTTAAAAAAAAAAATATACAATTTTTGTAAATTGTTTTTAAATATTTGCGTTATACTTCCAAAACATCTTTGGTTAACCATATTGATATACAGGGGATACTCAAACTAACTGGGACAGGTAAAATTTTCAATTTTCAAAAAATGTTCAGCTAGCTGTAACTTTTCGAAAAGGGCATCAAATATTCTCAAATTTTTACTGTAAGTTCATCAACTAGTTGTGTATCAGTGGTCAAAATTTGGGAAGGATCGGGCCATTCTACACAAAGTTATAGAGGTTCTAGAAAAAGGTATAATTTTTCGATAGCCAATTTTGAGCTGTTATATCTCTGGATTCAATGAACCGAATGCAATGAAATTTTGATCATTTATAACTCATATAATGAGCTATTAAAAACATTTGACTAAGCTTAAAATTCTTCACACGAAAGAAAATTATTTCGATTTGATTATTTTTCTAATATAACACCAATTTTTCCAAATCTTCATCATCGTTTCAAAATTCGAGATAGTAATAATAGTTCATTTAAATTCCCTCTAATTGAATTGAACATATTTATGTGTGGTGGATACACCCTGACTACGCCTGTGTGTTTATAGAGTCAACTCGAACGACCGTGTTTATGCATGGTAGCATAAACACATTGCGGTAGAGTGCGATAAACTATAAGTTGCACACGCAGCAAAAAGGCGTGTGACACACCACCTCGATTGAGTTAAGAAGTAGAAATAAATCATTCATTCTTAGTTACAACGGCAATCGTGGCAGACTAACTCATCCGAACCTTTCCCCAGAAGTCAGAACAAGACATGGCGATCCTGCCAGGAGGTGTCTGCCTGTGAATTAAAGTTAATTACGGTACTGTGAAAGTAATTAGTGAACAGTGAATAACCGTGTGAATAACCGTTGAAATGGGCTGGTTTTCGGCGGACGAGATCGTCGCCCCGACCAGCAGTGTTACAAGTGCACCATCCAATAGTGGACACCTTACGGCACAAACCGTGGCCCTGTGTGTTCTAGCAGGTGTAGCCGTAGGTTATTTGTTGGTAAAAGCAGTGATCAAGTGCCATCGCCAGCAAACGGAGAGAGTCGCCGAACGAGTGTCCCGCTTGGCAAATTTGCCAGCATAATAAACATTACCCAACATTATGAACATTTCGTGGCCGAGCAACTTGTGAATCATTTAGGCAGTTTCGGACATGGCAGAGCGTGCAGTTAGGATGGCAGTAATCAGTAACGAGGAATTACACGCCAAGGAGCTGATTGTTGAAGCGGTGTTCCAGATTGGATCGGCAGCTGTGATGCGAACCGGACGACGCGACCACATGGACACTTACAATTTCAATTATGGGGAATTGAGGATGGCGTTAGAAGAATACCGTCGTCGGTTTCTGACCAGATAAACCAAAAAGGGAAGTATCGACAAAAATTAAGTTAATTGAAGAAATATTAAAGTTCGTCAAATTTTTAGGTACAACAAACAAGACTATGGATGTACAAATGATTCGACATACGCATATAAGTTTTCTTGGGCAGTACACAACAAGAATTCCATGCAAAGGAAGTTTTAATTGTAAGTAATATAAAACAAAATGATTAAGCGATTCTTTTATGAAATGGAATGGACAGATTTTTTCAAATTGAAGATGCAATATTGAAATTGCATAGTAACCTTCGTAAATATAGTGATTATGCTACTGCAACCAAACAAATTAAAATAGATACATTGATTAATTTAAATAAAGAATTAAAGGAAATTGTAACAAAAAATAAACTTGATACAGAGTTACAAAATTCTCTCATTGCTAGGTATCGGCAACTAAAAGAATTCATAAACGAAGGAATTGAAAGGTTAAACGGTAATATTTTGGACGATTCGATTTTAGAAAATTTGTTCATTCAAGAGGAGTTTGGGCAACAAGTAATCAACATGGCACAGAAAATTGATTTGAGCATAGCCTTACGGCTCGTCGATAAGTTTAATGGCGAGGCCGATAGGTTGCTTGGATTTTTCGAAACAATCGATCTACTAAAGGACTACTCTGATGGAGTCCCTGATGCAGAATTGATTAAGTTTATTAAAACCAGGTTAACAGGTCCAGCTCACGGTGCAATAACCACCGCGACGACTTTGGCTGAAGTGAAGAAACTTTTAAAAGACAAATTTTCAATTAAATTTAGTCCGCAGGCCATTGAGGCGGAGATGGCCAGTATGAAACAACAAAAGAAAACAATATCAGAATATGGACATGAAATGAATGATCTGGCGGCGAAACTATCCGCAGCTCATGTATCGCAAGGAACCTTTTCCGATGAATCAGCGGCAAGTGCCATTGTGCAACCCGTTGCCGTGAAGTCGTTTACGAATGGTCTGAAAGACCATAGAACTCAATTTTTCCTAAAAGCGCGTAATCCTAATACCCTTGTGAAGGCTATCAGTGATGCGCTAGAGGTACAAAACACTGAAGAGGAATCAGCTATGTGGTTTCATGCTAGTCCCTCAAGGCAAAAACCCCAAAACCCTTATCGAGGACGAGGATTCCAGACCAGAGGATTCTCAAGTTTCCGAAGAGGAAACAGATCCAGAGGTTATGGCCACAATAGAGGTCGTGGTAGAAATCAATACAACCACTACGACCAGCACCAAAACAACTACAACCACCAAGCTCAGTACAATAATCAACCAAATAATAATCAACACCAATATCAACCAAGAGGAGGGCATAACAATAGAGGAAGGCAGGGACATGCAAACGTAGCAATCCCTGTGCCTCAACCAAGACCAGAACCTCCGGAAGATGACGTAGCAAACGTCATTGATCTTTTTCGTGAGTAACTCAGGAAAACGACTACCATCAATAAATTTTTATATCAAAGACCAACAAATTCCATTTATCTTGGATAGTGGAGCTAGCTGTTCCATTATTACAGCACAACTTGTTCCACCGAGAACGGTTATTGATGAAAATGATACAATCAGAATTCGTGGAATAAACGGAACAACTTACGCCCTAGGAAGTATTAATGCACGCCTGTGTTACGAAAATGCAATGTTTACAGAAAAATTGTATGTTGTTAAGGGTCTTCCCCCAAATGTACCTGCGTTACTTGGTACTGATTTTTTAAAAAAGTATGGAGTAACCTTACATTTCGGGAGACAAATATTCATTGCAAATTCAAACCAGGGAAAAATAGAAATACCTTTTAATGAACCCCAAGTTTCATTAATATGCGTTCCAGCAAGAACTGAGCTTACGACAGTCATAACCGTAAATGTAAAGGAACCTCATGTTCTTTTGAGCCAACAAATAAAACCACATGTATTTATTGCCAATACGATTGTTGATCCAAAAGATGGAAAAATTCCCGTAAAAATTTTGAACGTTTCAAAAAAGACAGTTTTTCTAAATGAAATCAAACCAAAAATGGAGAAACTGGACAATTACGATATAGTCCAACTAAATGATTGTAAAGAAATCCCAAACAGAACACAACAATTATTAAGGGAACTCAAATTAAACCATTTATCTGGAAATGAAAAAGAATCTATTAAAAAGATATGTTTAAAATACAATGATATTTTTTGCCTTGAAAATGACAAATTAACCGTTACAAAAATTTTGACACCTTCGATTAATGTCAAAGATAATACAAAACCTGTGTACACTAAACCGTATCGGTTACCACATTCGCAAAAATCAGAAATTGAAAGACAAATTAAAGAGATGACAAAAAACGGTATAATAGAGGAAGCTCGTTCTGAATGGAACAGTCCAATGCTTCTTGTACCCAAAAAATCGTGTAATGATAGAAAAAAGTGGAGAATGGTTATAGACTACCGAAAGGTAAACAATGCACTCCAAGATGATAGGTTTGAATTAGGGAATATTGAGGAAATTATAGACTCTTTAGCGGGAGCTAAGTACTTCACGCACTTAGATCTCTCGCAAGGATATTATCAATGCGAAATAGACCCCAAAAGCAGACCTATAACAGCTTTTTCAACAGCCTCAGGACAATTTCAAATGACTAGGCTACCCATGGGCCTCAAAATAAGCCCAGCAACTTTTTCACGATTAATGACAGTCGCAATGTCGGGATTGTGCATGGAAAAATGTTTAGTTTATCTAGACGATATTATTGTTTTTGGGAAAAGTCTAGAAGAACATAATAAAAATTTGATTGACATTTTTGAAAGGTTGAGAGGAGTCAATTTAAAATTGAATCCAGGAAAATGTAACTTTCTGCAGCAAGAATTAATATATCTAGGACATTTTATTTCGGAAGAAGGAGTACGTCCAGATCCTTCAAAAATAGAGAGCGTTAACAATTGGCCTGTACCAACGACGGCCGATGAAGTAAAACGTTTTGTAGCGTTCGCAAATTACTATCGCAAGCATATACAAGATTTTTCTAAAATTTGCATTCCACTAAATCATTTAACAAGAAAAGGAATACCATTCGAGTGGTCAGCAGAATGTCAGCAAGCTTTCGAAACCTTGAAAACGAAATTCATAAACCCACCTGTACTGGATTACCCAGATTTTAAGCAAACATTTAAATTGCAAACAGATGCGTCAGGATATGCTTTAGGAGCAGTGTTATCAAACCAGAATGGTAGACCGGTAGCATTTGCATCCAGAGCCCTAAACAAATCTGAAATGAATTACGGAACAATTGAAAAGGAACTTCTGGCTGTGGTTTGGTCGATCAAACATTTCAGACCTTACTTGTTTGGTAGAAAGTTTGATTTAGAAACAGATCATAGACCATTGGTTTATCTTTTTTCAATGAAGGAGCCTTCAAGTAGATTAACCAAATTTAGATTGGCACTTGAAGAGTATGATTTTACAATTAATTATATTCCAGGCAAAAGTAACGTTTTAGCAGATGCATTGTCTCGAATTACGATCAAAGACTTACAAGAATTAAACAACAAAATAGAACAAGATATACTTATTACTACCCGAAGCATAGCAAGGAAAGCAAATACAAATAAGGATTTCAATGATGAGTCGCCTGGCCAGCAACCATCATATGGGAAGTCCGTCGAATTAACTTTCGATGAGAAAAATAAAATTCCTGAAGTAAAGTTTTGTATGTTAAACAATCAATTAATCATTCAACCAGCTAAGACTCTAGTCCAGTTACGGCGGATAGTAGTAATGCTGCGAAATATGTGCAAAAACAAAAACATAAACGAGCTCGTAATAAAAAATACGGATCATGGAAAACAATTTTATAACATGGTATATACCAATAATATGAATAAAGGCATGCCAATAATGAGAATGATAGATCCAAAAGTGAAGCACATTGAAAACAAAACTGAACAACATCTCATCATTAATGATTTCCATGTACTGCCAACAGCAGGACATGCGGGTATCAAGAAAACACTAAAAAACATACAGAGACGCTATTTTTGGTCAAGTATGACAAACGATGTAACAAATTTCATCAAGTCATGTGAAGCTTGTCAAAAGAACAAACACATCAAACCAAGAAACATACCTCAGATCATTACCACAACGGCAAACAGTGCATTCAGCAAGATTTATCTAGATCTTGTTGGACCGTTATTGCCTAGTAATGAAGGTTATGTATATATTTTAACGACACAATGTGAATTAACCAAATTCATAACAGCAACACCGATAAGGAACAAATCAACGGAAGTTGTCGCGAAAGCTTTTGTTGAAAATGTTCTGCTAAATTATGGAGTACCGGATGAGATTGCAACTGACAGAGGAACAGAATTTATGTCTGAACTTTTTCAACATATTTGTGAACTGTTGCAAATCAAAAAATTGAATTCTACGGCTTATCATCATCAATCGATTGGAGCGTTGGAGAACTCGCATAAGAGTCTAGGAAACTTTTTGAGAATTTATGCAGCAAGACAACCAGGTAACTGGTCATCTTGGATTAAATTCTATCAATTCGCCTACAATACAACTGTTCATCTGGAAACAGAAAAAACTCCTTTTGAACTAGTATTTGGTAAAAACTGTAAATTGCCATCAAATTTAAAAGATTACGAAACCCAAACGCCGATATACAATTTGGAAGATTATGCTAAATCATTGAAATACAAAATTCAAATCACACAACGAGAAATCCAACAACGGTTAATTGACGCCAAAGAAAACAGAATCAGGAAGCTCAATACTAAATTGAAACCAATGACATATTTACCAGGTCAACTGATACTAATAAAAAGCGAAGCAAAATCAAAACTAAATAGCATATACGATGGACCCTATCCCGTTCTAACAGATAGAGGTCAAAATGTTGAGGTAAGAATCAAAAATAGGTTAGATATCATACATAAAGATAGAACGAAACCATTTATTACAACTAATTAAACTATGAATCCAAACAATTAAATCTTATGAACCACAACGTACTAAATTATTTCATTACAAACTATTGTAGAGCGATACGTTCACCTTGAGAAGGTGGCGGCCAAGATACGAAGTATCGAGGGTTGAATTGCAATACCGTAGTTAAATGAAGTAAAGAAAAGTGGAATAAAAGAGACGTGTGGTGGATATTGTATAAAACATTTTTATCAAAACATTATGATATCAGTCTTATTCACTATTATAGGACTTACACATTATTGTTATACTTTATAAACTATCTTGCATTAGATTAATATGATATTCAAAATAATAATAACTGTATTGTTTTAAATTTTACACTATAGGCTAAAATTTAAAAAATTATAAAGAGGACGTGTGGTGGATACACCCTGACTACGCCTGTGTGTTTATAGAGTCAACTCGAACGACCGTGTTTATGCATGGTAGCATAAACACATTGCGGTAGAGTGCGATAAACTATAAGTTGCACACGCAGCAAAAAGGCGTGTGACACACCACCTCGATTGAGTTAAGAAGTAGAAATAAATCATTCATTCTTAGTTACAACGGCAATCGTGGCAGACTAACTCATCCGAACCTTTCCCCAGAAGTCAGAACAAGACATATGCTTCAAAGAAAAGCAACCAAATAGCCAACATTAAATTGAAAAAGTTATGAGATGCATATGAAAAATAGATAAATTTACTGAAAAAACATGGAATAAATGAAATCGCCATAACTTTTTTACTTATGAATAATTTCAAATTAAGTCAACTGTTTTTCAAAGTTCATTATTTAAGCCATAAATGATCAAAATTTCATTGCATTCGGATCATGAAATCCGGAGATATAACAGCTCAAAGTTGGCTATCGGATAATTATACCTTTTTCTAGAACCTTTATAACTTTGTGTAAAATGACCCGATCTTTTCCAAATTTTGACCACTGATACACAACTAGTTGATGAACTTACAGTAAAAATTTGAGAATAGTTGATGCCCTTTTCGAAAAGTTACAGCGAGGTGAACATTTTTTGAAAAGTGAAAATTTTGCCTGTCCCAGTTATTTTGAGTATCCCCTGTAGTTTTGGTCGAAAAATGACGAAAAAATCGGAAAATACGAATTTTTCCAGAAAAATATACAATTTTGTTATAACTTCAAATTGATCTCAATATTTCATACATTTATGAATAAAAAAATCCACATTTCGAAGCAAATTTGCAAACCACTGTTTATATTATGCTGGCGAAATCACTACAAAAATAAAGAAAATTACAAAAATTTTCGAAAACATACATTTTAATTATAACTTAAAATTGATCTCAACATCCCATACATATTATTATTTCAATATACATAGTTGCAAATTTATACAGAACAAGTATTTTCGTAGTTTTCTTATTTTTTGTAGGTCTTTGGAGAGAAAACTATCAACAATGTTCTGCCTACTTGTTTTGGATAAATACGTAAATATTCTAATATCATAAAATGTCTACGATTTTGAGATCAACTTGTAGTTATTTATAACAAAATTGTATAATTTTCCCGTAAAAAATGCTCTGCCAACTTGTTTTGAATAAATACGCAAATATTTTAGAAACCATAAATTGTATGACATTTGGAGATCAATTTGAAGTTATATGAAAATTGTTGATTTTTTGTAGTTTTTGGAGAGAAAACTATCAAAAATGTTCTGCAAACTTGTTTTGGATAAATACGCAAATATTTTAAAATCATAAAATGTATGGGATTTGGCGATCAATTTGAAGTTACTTCAAAATCGTATACTTTTTCTAAAAATATTTTAAAATCACAAAATGTATGAGATTTTTAGATCAGTTTGAAGTTATATGAAAATTATGTACTTTTCCTGAAAAAATCGTAGTTTTCTGAATTGTTTGTAGTTTTTTTTAGAGAGAAAACTATCAACAATGTTCTGCAAATTTGTTTTGCATAAATACGCAAATATTTTAAAATCATAAAATGTATGGGAAGTTAAAAGCAATTTGAAGTTATAACAAAATTGTATATCAAGGGCTGAAAGTCTCTATACACCCGATCCTTTTTTGCACGGGTCTGGTTTTTACTATAACTCAGCCAATTTTCAACTGATTCTCATGAATTTTTGTACACATGTAGGCACGATTATTACTATCAGCAGAGTTTAAAATTTTCATTTTCAGTGAGTGAAATTCAACGTGAATTTGAAGATTCTCAACTGAGGGATCAAAATAAAATTCATTTTGGTGAATGAATTTTCTCACTTATTCATTCATTTTTCAGTCACTGAAAATTTTCACTGAGAAATGTAACTAGACCGTAACTCCCGATTATTCTAGCAATCACCTCAAAACTTGTGTATAGTAGGTAATTAGAATACTAATTAACTGCTCTATTTGTCCATTAAGTCAGATTGTGCGTCTTTTAACAGAAATTGGACATTTTACGACGTGCGAAAAAATATTCGCGACAGAGAATTGAGTGAAAAAAGAGAGGCATTCAGCAGACAATGAATGTGGCCAAACACGAATGAAAAAATGAGAATGTCAATCTTCACTTTTAACCTTCGAATTTTTTACACACTGACTATCAGTGTACAAAATTCCATGAGAATTTGTTTAAAATTGACTGAGTTATAGCAAAATAACAACCCGTGCAGAAAAAGAATCGGATGGTAAAGCTAAATCAATCAATCAAAACAGTATATTTTTGCCGAAAAACCCGTAGTTTTCTGAATTTTGTGTAGTTCTTTGGCCCTATTCATATCAACAATGTTTTGCAAACTTGTTCTGGATACATATGCAAATATTTTAAAATAATAAAATGTATGGGATTTGGAGATCAATTTAAAGTTATATGAAATTGTATTCATTTTGAAAAAAATCGTAGTTTTATAATTTTTTGTAGTTCTTTGAAGAGAAAACAATCAACAATGTTTTGCAATTTTGTTTTGAATAAATACGCAAATATTTTAAAATCATCAAATGTATAAGAAATCGAAATCAATTTAATGTTATATCAAAATTGTATATTTCTGCTCAAAAAATCAGAGTTTTCTGTTTTTTTTTGTAATTCTTTGGCCAGATTCATATCAATATCGTTCTGCAAATTTGCTCTGGATAATTTCATAATTTTTTTAAAATAATAAAATGTATAGGAATTGGAGATTAATTTGAAGTTATAACGAAATTGCATATTTTTCTGAAAAATTCGTAGTTTTCTGAACTTTTTGTAGTTCTTTGAAGAGAAACTATTAACAATGTTCTGCAAACTTCTTTTGGATAAATACGCAAATATTTTAAAATCATAAAATGTATGGGTAATTGAAATTAATTTGATGTTATATCAAAATTGTATATTTTTCCAAAAAAATACGTAGTTTTATTAATTTTTTGTAGTTCTTTTGTTCTACAAACTTGTTCTGGATAAATACGCATATATTTTAAAATCATAAAATGTATGGGAATTCGAAATTAGTTTGAAATTATAACAAAACTGTATATTTTTCCTGAAAAATTCGTAGTTTTCGGATTTTTTTGTAGCTTTTTGAAGTGAAAAATATCAACAGAGTTTTAAGAATTTCTTCCTTAAGTATTTTAAAATAAAAAAAATACATTGGTCATCGCGACAAATTTAAAGTTACAAAAGAAAATATGGTTTTCCCAGTATTATACGTAGTTTTCTGAATTTGTTGTAGTTCTTTGGCCAGATTTATACCAATGATGTTCTGCAAATTTGTTCTGGATACATACGCAAATACTCTAAAATCATAAAATGTATGGAAATTTGAGATTAGTTTGAAATTATAACAAAATTGTATATTTTTCCTGAAAAATTCGTAGTTTTATGATTTTTTGTAGTTCTTTGGCCAGATTCATATCAATTATGTTCTGCAAACTTGTTCTGGATATATACGCAAATATTTTAAAATCATTAAATGTATGGGAATTCGAGATTAGTTTGAAGTTATAACAAAATTGTATATTTTTCCTGAAAAAATCGTAGTTTTTTGAATTTTTTGTAGTTCTTTGAAGAGAAAAATATCAACAATGTTCTGAGAATTTCTTCCTTAAGTATATGCGCACATTTTAAAATAAAAAAATACATTGGTCATCGCGACAAATTTAAAGTTACAAAAGAAAATATGGTTTTCTCTGTATTATACATAGTTTTGTGAATATATTGCAGTGTTTGAGTGATAAATAATCACTTAAATTACACTGATAGCTTTATTACACTCGCGTGGGCTATTCACCATCAAAAAATCATGCGGTCATCGTGATAAATTTAAAGTTCTGCGGGAACATAAAAATCTTACGAAATTTATAACGACTTGCTCCGGGTTTTTTAGTACTAGAAACTAGAATTTTGATCAGAGAAAATTTTCAAAACATGTATACTGATCCAGAGATCCTAAAAAATTCATTGCTAAAAAATTTTTTAAAATCGGACTTGTAACGGCCGAGATATAGAAGGTTGAAATTAGCGTTCTAACTTTTTTTTTGAGGCATCGGCGTTTGAGTGTTAATAAAGTATTATCAGCACTCAGTGCACTAGCCCTGCTCGAAACCGACGTAAACCGCGCAGGAGCTATTGCTGTAATACAATCCAAATTGGATGGGAGAGCACGAGCCGCAGTTGGCCAAAATCCCGCCAGTATTCAAGCCATCATCGACGCCTTGAAAGATAACTGCAAGGAGGAACAATCTCCAGAAGTTGCGCTAGCCAAACTTAATGCAACAAAACAAACAAAAGATGTAAACTCATTCACGGACCAAGTGGAAAAATTAGCCCTTGATCTAGAAAAATCACACCTTAGCGAACAAATCCCAGCTGCTGCAGTTTCAAAATTGGCAACAAAAGCTGCTGTGAAAGCGCTTGCTGCCGGCGTAAAATGCAAAGAAAGTAGCTTAATTCTGAAAGCTAGTAATTTCGCAACACTTAACGAAGCGGTCCAAAAGGTTCCCGAAAACGATCCACAACAGAACGCTAATGAACCTGCTTCTGCTAACGTGTTCTATTCTCGAGGTCATCCTCGGGACGGTAGAGGAAGACAAAATCGGCGCAGATTTATTAACGGCAACACAGGTCGACAATTTCAAGGAAACAGATCTGGAAACTTTCATCAAAATCGCCAAAATTTCCAACAAAACCGCAGAAGTTTCCGCAATTGGCGCGGGTCCCCAGGCAATTTTCAGAGATATGGAAACCAAAGAGGAGGTTTCCAACAGAGGAATATGTGTCTGGCCCAAGAAATGACACCAGGTCAATTCCAAATGTACAGCCTTCTCGCAACAGCCCGCGCAAGGCTGAATCGACACTCTCTTATGTGTGCAGACCATCTCTCGTTACCGTGTGCAACACCACCAGTGAGAAATGTATCGCCAACAGCACGCACACGTATGAGAGAAAGATGTATTGAAACAGCCGCTGCTTCGGCTACTTGTCTGACAGTTGCATACTCGAGTCGTATCGAGCCGAGTGGGAAACGTCGCGAGTATTGTTAGCCGCATGGCGATGACAATCTTCGGCTAACCAAGCCGGCAGTCGCATAAAGGCTGTCATAGGCTGTCACGGGAGCGCATGGCTTAACGCTAAAAGTTATTCACAAAATATGTGCTCAATAAATATTTTTTTACAAACATGATATGCCTTTCACAAGATGCCCCAGGGGCGGAAAGAAGTTTGTGCCAGCGTTTTTCAAAATTGTAATATGGCTAAAATATACCACTGATGTGAGATTAAACTATCTTTTATGTTGAAAACATGGCAGTGCATTTCACATGCCAATAAAAAATAATGCTATGCAAAATACTCTACTAGAACAAGACTTACAAGTAAATATTCTCTATTTGAAAAAATACATAATACTTTAAATACGTCGAAAATTTTGAGCGTGGGATATACCACGATACTCGACACGTTCAACAGAAGTAAAATGCTCGGGCCGAGCGCAGCGATTTTCGTCACTTCGTGTACAGCCAACGAGAGACGGTTTGGGTGAGAGCCGAGGTTGTCATCGGCGAACGAACGCACAGCGAAAGCAGACGATGTGAGCAGTTCCCGACAGTGATGTTGTACGTCGCATGAGTTTTATTATGTGGGCTGTCATGAACCATGCATTCACAAGGCTGTCATGGGAATAAGAGTGCGACAGCCATCAAAATGCTATCATGATGCGGTACTTTTGGGAAGCCTGCAGGCCCTACTTGTATGGTCGACGATTTATTGTAAAAACCGATCATCGACCATTGGTTTACTTATTTTCACTTAAAAACCCTACAATCCTACATCGAAATAGTCTCGCATGAGGCTCGAACTCGAAGAGTATGACTTTTCTATAGAGTACATCAAAGGTACAACGAATGCAATCGCTGACGCACTATCTAGAATAGAAGTAGATATAGAATCTCTTAAAAGTATGTATATTATAACGAGATCAATGTCCAAACGGCAACAAAAGCAAAGAGATACAAGCGTTCCAATCCAAGAGCCTGATCAACTCAACGTGATTGAAACGTTTTGCATCGAAAATGCTTTTGGACTGCACAAACTATCGTTTATTTCAAATAATAGTTCAAATAATAACCTATCAATGATACTAGTGGTACTCACTAAACAGATTGAATTGCTGCGTAAGCCATGATTTCCTGCTTATTTGAAATGTTTCATGATTTTGCGAATGAAATAATCAAAGATTGCCTTGGTGAACGCGACGTTTAATCAGTTTAATCCAGTGATGCTCATCCTGCGGCCCGCGGGCCGCATGCGGCCCTCCAAGCCTTAAGATGCGGCCCGCGGAGTTCTTTAAGACGAATCGAAAATTTTGAACGATTATTTGAAATAACTCGTTAAATTTTTTAAGAAATCAAACAAACAAAAAATTGCTGATCAATTTTCACAGTGTTGAACGCAAATTAAATGATAAATAAACAAAAAGAAGAATCCGTTCTGGTAAGATTCGAAATCGCAACTCCGAAATATTTTGGCATTTCAGCTAAGTCACGAAGCAAACTTATAGTTAGTTATTTATAAGTGGTACGAATCAAATGAAGGTTTGTAAAAAAGGTAATCTTGAATCATTTAAAAATTAGTTGCAATTTTTAAGCGCAGTCAATGCAAAGCTGAGCAAATATTTCACATTTCGCCTTTCCGAAGAACATAAAAACACAAAGCACGAAGTTTTTGACAAAATTCTCAACAAATCTCAACTTGCTTGCCAATATTTTTTAATTTTCACCGTTTGTTTAATCTATTTATAAGACTCACACATTTTACGAAACAAAACTTACGAATCCAATTTGAATTGTCCAAGCGAAACTCCTGAATGAACGTACAGAAAAAAAATCTCAGGCGAGATTCATAAAGCGTCTCCGGTCCCCTTTTGGAGAAACTTTTGGATACATTTTTGGGAAAAATCTAGGAAACGTTATTGGAGAAAAATTTTAAGCAACTTTAAGCGAAATATATGGAGAAACTCAAAACATCCTGAAGAAAATAAACCTGAAGAAACTCAATGAGAAAGTTGTGGTGATACTGCATGGAAATTATAGGAGAATCTCCTAGAAAAATGTTCTGGTGCCACTCTAACAAATATTTCTTAAATAACTTTAGAATAAATTCCTAGAGCAACAAAAAGAGAATTTTCAGGAGTTACTACAAACAAGATTCCAGGACCAACTGCGTCAAGACACAAAAGATGGCTAGAACGCCTGAAGAAAATTTGAAGCAACTTATGCAGCAACTTTAGAAGATAATGTTGAATAAACTTCCGGAAACAATTGTTGAAAATCTAATTTTTGAAGAAATATAATGATGAAGTATTTCATCAACTTTAGAATAGACTTATGGAAAGAATTTACTAAAATCTCCTGGAAAATTTTCGGAAAAATCCGGAAGCTATTCTAGGAGTAATTCTTGGCAACGATTAATGAGGAATTCCTGAAGTAACTTCAGGGCGGCTGTTCGGGCTCGAAAGAAGTTGATCATCAATATTAATTTCTATTCCCGATCAGCCTAGATAGCCGTGTAGTGTCGGTAGCAGTTCCTTCAACTGGCTAAGAATAACACTACGGACCGTCTGTTCCGGTGGTAAGAGTCCACTAACAGGTGACCCCTAATTCATGGTGTCAAGCGGCTTAATGCGTACCGTGCCTAGGAATGAATGGTTAGGGGGGTCTAATAAAAACCTAGCCGCTAACGGTGCCTGTGGAGTACCAGGGCACCCTCCACAGTATTTTTGCCCTTACTGTGTTAAACGGAGCAATGACGCAGTGGACCTAATTTGTCTCCGGGATAATCGGCTACTTTTCTTAAGTCTCAATTCCGAGGCTTAACAAAAGTGGGTAAATGTATATTTTCATGACTGGAATCAAGTTTGTACAGGTAAACCTTCATCACGCAAAAGGTGCTTCTGCTGTGTTGAGTCGAAGGTTTAAAAAAGAAGGGCTGGAAGTGGCGCTAATTCAAGAGCCATGGTCCAATAAACGAAAGATTCTTGGTGTTCTGACACAAAATAGTAAACTATTTTATGATGAGCAACAAGATTCTCCCAGAACTGCTGTCCTAGTACGTAAAACGTTAAAATGTTATCCTATTACAGAGTTTATCAGAAGGGACATTGTTGCGGTCATGGTAGAGGTACCAACCACTAGGGGTAAAACTGAGATCGCTGTGGCTTCAGCTTACTTTCCTGGTGATGTTCCTGAGGTACCTCCTCCTGAGATCGCATCATTTGTTCAATTCTGTAAAGAAAACAACAAATCGTTCATCATTGGCTGTGACGCCAATGCGCATCACACGGTTTGGGGTAGTACGGATATTAACAGTCGAGGTGAGTCACTATTAGAGTATCTGTCTTCGAACAATATAGACATTTGTAATAATGGTGATAAACCTACTTTCTTAAATGCAATCAGACAAGAGGTCTTGGATCTAACACTGTGCAACGCTGCAATCTTTGACAAGATCACAAACTGGCACGTGTCAGATGAGATTTCTCTATCTGATCATAAACACATAATCTTCAATTGGAGCGGTGGAGATTATTCTAGAACTGCATTTAGAAATCCCAGGAAGACAAACTGGGATCAATATGTGGAATTGTTGAATTCGCATTCATTTACAATGGAGGAAACTATCGATTCAACCCAAAAGTTGGAATCATTTTCTCAAAGAGTAAATGAAAGTATCATCAATTCCTTTAACAGCAGTTGTCCCACCATACAATCGTCTTCTACTAGAGACGTGCCATGGTGGAACTTTAAACTGGATCGCCTAAGAAAATTTTCTCGTAAAATGTTCAATAGAGCGAAACAAACGGGAGATTGGACTCAGTATAGGAAAGCCCTGACTGAGTACAACAACGAAATTCGAAAATCTAAAAGAAAATCTTGGGTGCTGACATGTGAAAACATAAACAGTACTCCTGTAGTTGCTAGACTACAAAAAACGCTTGCAAAAGATCATGCAAATGAATTGGGAAATCTGAAGCGTGACGATGGAGCTTTTACCAAAACTCCTCGTGAAACTTTGGATTTAATGATGGAAACCCATTTTCCAGGTTCGGTTCTAAGTGTGGATTCCAATGATACTATATCTCTGGAAGGTGAAGGATGTCCTAGTATAAACTCAATGGAGTCAAATAGTACAGTAAACACCGCCTCAGATTTAGCTGATGAAATCTTCACGAAGGCCAGAGTGGAAAATGCGATAAGATCTTTTCAGCCTTTTAAATCTGCAGGAGTTGATGGGATATTTCCAGCACTGATTCAAAACGGAGAAACGGTGTTGGTTCCATCACTAATTGAGATGTTCAAGGCTAGTTTGAGATTGAGTTTCGTTCCATCAAAATGGAGACTTGTAAAAGTTATCTTTATCCCGAAAAAGGGGAAACGAGATAAAACGCATCCGAAAGCATATAGACCAATTAGTCTTTCTTCAGTTTTGTTGAAGACTATGGAAAAGGTTTTGAAGGATTTTATCAATTCTTCTTACATAAAAGAGCATCCCCTGTCTGACTTCCAGTTTGCTTATCAATCTGGTAAGTCAACGGTTACGGCACTTCACTCGCTAGTAACAAAGGTGGAAAAAACGTTTTCAACAAAAGAAATAGCTCTATGCGCCTTTTTAGATATAGAAGGAGCATTTGATAATGCCTCCTATTCATCTATGAAGCGTGCCATGGAGAATAAAAACTTCGACCAATGTATCATACATTGGATTCATACTGTGCTTGCAAAAAGAGAAATCACTTCTGAGCTGGGAAGTTCTTCTATAACAGTAAGGGCAACAAAGGGTTGCCCTCAAGGAGGAGTCCTCTCACCACTGATGTGGTCCTTAGTTGTAGACGATCTTCTAAGAAGCTTGAAGGAAAGAGGTTTCGAAGTTGTGGGCTTTGCAGACGATATAGTCATAATAGTGAGAGGAAAGTATGACGAAACTGTTTCGGAGAGAATGCAAAGGGCCCTAAACTATACACATTCATGGTGTATTAAGGAGGGCCTTAGCATCAACCCGTCAAAAGTCGTAATTGTCCCTTTCACTAGGAGAAGGAAGATCAACCTAAAAGCTTTTCGGCTTGGAGGGATACATATTCATCCTAGTGATCGAGTCAAGTACTTAGGTTTGATTCTGGATGCCAAACTGAACTGGAATGCTCAAATTGAGTCCGTGATCGGTAAGGCAACAAGTGCGTTCTGGTTATGCTCCAAAACTATTGGCAGGAAGTGGGGCTTGAAACCAAAAATGATAATGTGGATTTATACTGCCATAATCCGCCCAAAAGTGACGTATGCTTCGTTTGTCTGGTGGCCAAAAACAAAAGAGGCTACCACACAATCAAAGCTTGCGAAAATTCAACGTCTTGCGTCCATTGCTGTTACAGGAGCGATGCGAAGCACTCCATCAAAAGCTATAGATGCGATTCTCAATCTGCTACCTTTGCACGAGTACGTGCAATTAGAAGCAGAAAAGGAATTGCTGAGACTTGAACGAGTTGAAAAGTTTATGCCAGGTGATCTTGTAGGTCACCTGAGCATTTCACAATACTTCCAAAATAGGCCAGTAATGAAAATGATTAAAGACTGGATGAAACCTGTGGAGAACCATGATGTTCCTTACAAGTTGCACGAAACAACTCGTGCAGATTGGGAAGTCGGAGGTCCCACTGTTCGTCAAGGATCAATCAAATTCTATACAGATGGCTCAAAAGTTGGAATAAAAACGGGAGCAGGAATCTACGGCCCTGGAATACAAACATCAGTGGCGATGGGACACTATCCTACGGTGTTGCAAGCAGAGATTCTTGCTATTTTGAAATGCGCAAATATCTGCCTTGAGAGAAAATACAGATATGCAAATATTTGTATTTTCTCAGATAGTCAAGCTGCACTAAAAGCATTGTGCGCTTACAAATGTACTTCAAAGCTTGTCTGGGAATGCATTCTTTCACTGCGCAGGCTGTGCCAAGGGAACTCAGTAAACTTATACTGGGTTCCAGGTCACTGCGGCATTGAAGGGAATGAAATGGCAGACGAGCTTGCTAAAAGTGGTTCCAATTTACAATTTGTTGGTCCAGAACCATTCTGCGGAATATCAAACTGTACAATTAAAATGGATCTGAAATGCTGGGCTGAGCAGAGGGTGATATCCAATTGGATGGATGTCAAAAACTGCAATCAGTCAAAACGATTTATAACACCAAACGCTTATAAAACCAAAAAGCTCTTAGAGCTCAACAAGAGAGCTCTATGTACATACACTGGCCTAGTAACTGGACACTGTCCGAGCAGGTATCACTTGAAAAATATTGGCCAGATTCAGAGTGATATCTGTCGTTTCTGTAATACGGAACGTGAAACCTCGGAACATCTGCTTTGCAGTTGTGGTGCTTTATACATGCGCAGGCAAAGATTTCTAAATAGTGGTTGCTTGCAACCCAGTGAGATCTGGTCTGCAGAACCTGGGAAGGTCTTGGGGTTTATTAATTCCATTGCACCTGACTGGGAGACGACGCGTCGTGGCAGAAGCTGATTACTTGACACATGGTAATTAGCTGGCTAGATGCGAATATCAAAACGGGACATGCCACAAAAGTTCAGCTTATTGGACGCAGTGGCTTAAATTCCCCAACAGGGGAGGGAAAAAAAAAAAAAAAAAAAAAAAAAAAAAAAAAAAACTTCAGGGCAGTTCCGAAGGCAAATCTAAGAGGAGTTCTTGGAGGTGTTCCAAGAGAATTCTAGAAAAACTAAAAGAAATTTCTCGGAAACCTTCGGGAGCAACTCCACAAGAAATTTCAGGAGAAAATCCAGCAAACCTTTTTGGAGCGATTCAAAAAAAATCTTGTAAAAGTTGCTTGACAAGTTCTTGCAGTGGCTTCAAGGGCAACTTCTAAATTATTTGTTTGAATTTCTATTTTGAAGCTCAAACGTTTTTCTCAACTAAACTTATGAATCTAAATTGAACTCCACGAAGGGCGATAGATTATAAAGTTTGACCCTTACACAAGTTCTGAACAGTTCAGATTTTTAATAAATATGCTTTAGAATTGTTCTTTTTATTGTTTTTGTGCATCGATGTTTTATGCGGCCCGCAGGTATATCCCGAATTGCAAATTTGGCCCGTGGTATCCTCCAGCCTGAGCACCACTGGTTTAATCAGTTTACGCGGTTAAGTGAATCCCCCTACTGTTTATTCTAAAGGATACATGTAATTTAAATTTTAGTGCTCCGAGGAATAGAAAAGTTGCACTAGAGCAAATTATCAATATACTTGATAAACGGGATCCCAATAATAATGAAAGTGGAATACACATTCCAACGCGCATTGCTTTAGCAAAAGATGATATACTATTTAAATACGTCGACGTTAACAATTTTAAAGAAATGGGTAATCACATTCTTAGGAATGTTACCTTAATACTATTCGACAACCCAAGGTTGATATCAAACAGTAATGATATAATGAATCTTATCAAATTGTACCACGACTCACCCGTCGGTGGTAATATAGGTATAAACAAGATGTACAAAAAACTTAAAGCATCTTATACCTGGACTAACATGAAAAAAAGTATTTTGGATTACGTTAACGCATGCATGCACTGAAGCCGTTCAGCCCGTAGGGATATTAGGGCCACATCTGGGAGGAGACAGGGATTTTGGATCGGCAGTCTGGTGGAGATGGCAGGGACTGCATGTGTGGGGACTGAGCTGGTATATGAGAGTGCTTTAGAGATCGGTTTTAACCCGTGTTGTCCTTCCTTGTTCCGAGCACCATCTTGTGAACCTGAAGTCCCTGTTTCATCCCTGACGTGTAGATTTGCCAGCTTTCTGACTGTGACCGGAGGTTCCAGGAGTACAACATATAGTACACACTGTCCATCTCAACAAAACCCTTTCACTACGACCTAGATTCCGACCTTCCGATCTCCACATTGTTTGGAATCTCCATGTTCAACTTGCTGGTTCCATAGATGTTTTGCAGAGCTTTGGATTCAATTAAATTTAATCCCCGAACCTCCCATGCCTGAGAACATAACTTTTATTTCGCATTTCTTTGCCGGTTCTACTGAATGTTTCACTGAACTATGACGATCAATCAAATCAATATTTTGAAGAGTATAAACAGTGTGGAGAAGAGTTGTTGTCGGGGTAACCGTGAGAAAGCGTGTATGTTCAGTGAAGTGTGCAAATAGTCACTGTGCAAATAATATTTGCACAAAAGTCTAATAAGCCGTAAAATACTCAATAAACTTAACAAACATTTCATACCGCTCAAAACTAAATATGTTATAACAACAACCCCTGTAAAACCATTCGATGTTGTATCAATCGATACAATAGGACCATTTACGCTAACAGAGCATGGAAATCGCTACGCGATAACCCTACAATGCGACTTTTCAAAATACGTATTGTGTAACCCGTGGTTACAATTTTGTTCTAAATTTGTGAACACCACTGTGTTTTGCAACATTTTAATTTGTTTGTTTTGTTTTTATAAATTTTTATTTGAATTTAATTGATTAGAATGTAGGGAAATCAAATCGAATTTATTGTACCGGTGAGGCATTTGACCCCCAATCTCCCCCTCATTGCACACATCAACCGCAACAGCATCAGCAGCAGAATAGAAAAGCACGGTGGAGATGTGGTGTGTGGCTGTTTTGTTTTGATTGAAAGAGAAGAAAGTGTCGAACCACGAAACGCGACGGACGCATGTTTAACTCCGCGAAAGACGTGCCGGAACAATTAATTAGTGCCGTTTTCGCGTTGTCCGTATAGGCTGGATGGTTGTTCCCAGTCAAGGAGAATACATTTTACTAAGGTGGCGCAGATAAACATTGCAAACCACTGGTTGTCTCTTCCACTCTTCTGGTGTTCTTATGCAACTAAAATAGTGACGTCACTATTTCAGTTCCATAAGAACACCAGAAGAATGGAAGAGACAACCAGTGGTTTGCAATGTTTATCTGCGCCACCTTAGTAAAATGTATTCTCCTTGGTTCCCAGTCTCGTCGGGTGTGAAAAAGTGAACATTTCTCCCCGATAAGTGCCGGCCCGTGGTTCGGGCACAGTGACAAGTGCAGTGTAAAGTGCTGTGCTAGGGTGAGGACCACCGCCATTTGCGGTTCGCAAAGTGTCCAAAATCCCACCGTCTTCGCTACACGGGCTCAGCCAATAGAGCTTTGTCTCGCCCGTGTAGCTAATAGTCAAGGAAGACGAAGGCAGGTAAGGGGCAAAGGGGCGCACCGCCTGCGGTAGTAAAACTGCGGTTTCTACCGGGACTTGCTACGGCGAGTAGCCTGTCCGGTGATTTATCACCACCGTCGCTAGGGGGGGTCCGATAAAGGAGTCAATCTCCTCCCCCTAGCTAATCGTCAAAGACGACCGCTTTGCGGTCTTATAGTGCCCAGAAGAAGAAGCAGAAGAAGAAAGAAGAAGAAGAAGAAAGCTCCGCACAGTCCGTGCGGGAGCAACGACGACCATCACCACCGCTGCTGTTCATCGAAGGGCCCCAACGAGTCGACCGAAGCCGAAGTGCCAAAGGGGAGAACGGGGCAAAACGAAGGTCAGATAGTTTAATTAAAAGAATATTGCAAAATTTATTTATTTATATTTTATTACTTAATTTTATCCGAAATCTGAATTTTAAGTGGAGGTACCCTGCTTAAGGCCGCCCTGCCGGGTAACAGCGGGTAAGGGCTGAAAGTTTCTTCTTACAATTGGCGCCCAACGTAAATTTTGCGAAAAAATCTTCGATTTTTTCCACTGAGCGAGGGGTACTTCCACCAAAATTTGGATTTTGGGTGGAATAAACACAGTGGTGGGGATATTTTTCACAGTCGCGTGGTCGTATTATTTATTTTATTTTGTTGTTTTGTGTCCTAAATCGGTTATTCGTCTCGTCTGCAGAACGAATTGGTGCATTTTGGGTCTCTTTGTTCTCAGGGCGGGATTTTTGATTCTTCTGGGCCGATTTGGGGTAATATTTGACGCAACCTGGTGACCGAGAACCATTTTGGAACCGTCAGTAAGCCGAAAACTGGTTCCTCACCGTATTTATACCTACGAAACAGTTGGTAAGTTTTAATTTCGTCCACATTTTGAAAATTTGTGTTGCTTATTCGTCAAAATGCCGATCGACATGTTGACGTTGGGGGAGTTCAACGTCGCCTACTTCCATTTGCGTGCCGATCACTTAGAACCTGACGAAATTGACTTTGAATTGAACTCCCGCGGTGTTGTTGTCCCTCCTGGATCGGGTCAATCCAGTTCCAAAAAGCGTCGTCAACTGCAAGCGTTATTGGTCAGTGAGCAGAAATGCTCCGAGACCACTGTCCGCTCCTTTAAAGGGGATATTGACGCTGAATTGGAGCTTTGTCGTGGCAAATTTGAGTCCATGAAGGAGGATTTGGGGTACAGGTGTCCGAACAAGGAGGTTTACCGGAGCAGACTGCTCCATCTGGGTGCTCGGCTCCAAATCGTCAAAAACTATGTCGTGGGGGAGGCCAATAAGACCTTTGCAGATTTGTTGAGCGATGTGGTAGCCCTCCATAACTACCACTTCGCGAATAGTTTGGTGCCTCCTCTCACGCTAACCGAGGAAGAAAAAGAAGATGATGGTGAGGATTTGCTGGCTCAAATTGCCGCGGGAAAGGATGTTTCACCGAAAGGAAACCAACTTCCAATCGTTGAAGCATCCTCCAATCAGGCGGTGGGCGAAGAAATTCGCGATGTCTTACTTGATATAAGGGCGGAGATCAAAAGGACGCAAGAGCAGATTAATCAAAGCGAAACTAGGACTGCATCTAGAGTTGATTCACTCGAAGATGTAGTCAGAAAACTAGGTAGCGGCCTTGCGTCCATTGGTACGATTGCATCCGGACTACAGAAAACTAACCGCGAAGTGCAAACACTTCGCGAGAAGATTTCTGAGTTACAGGACATCGTCAACAAAATCATTCCTAACGTAAACTCTCCGAGTTTGCCGGTAGATGCGCAAGATCTTCGATTGCAACAAAGTCCCGATCTACCGGATTTGCCTGATTTTGATCAGCAAGCGTTAGAAGGTTTGGGTACTCCGGAGAACCTGCAGAAGCAAACTTCTAGCAAGAACTTTGGACTACCCAATCAACCATTTCATAGACGTTTTGACTCCCGTAATGCGGATAATTCCAAAAGTTTTGAGAATCCCGGACCTTCGCACAATGCCCAGCACTTTTATCAACAGCCTACTCTTCCGAATTTAACGCTTCCGCGTCAGCCCGAAAGAGCAACATCGGTGGAGATCACCGGTTACCAGCGTCGGCCCCAAAGGGTGGCCGATTGGAAAATCAGGAAGTATGCTGGGAATGACGAAGGAATGGGACTCAACGAATTTTTGGAATGTGTCCACCATTACGCTGAGTCAGAACAAATGTCCGAGGCAGAACTGTTTAGCTCGGCAATGCATTTGTTCACCGGTAACGCGTTGGCTTGGTTTCAAGCGATGCGTTCCCAGAAGCGGTTCTACAACTGGAACCACCTGGTGTGCGAGTTGAAGGCGAACTTCGTGCACCCGGAACTTGATGCTGCGCTGAGGATGAAAGCGTCTCAGCGGCGACAGCAGAGGAATGAATCCTTCCAAGATTTTTATCTTGAGATGGAGAAGATCTTCCGTGCTATGCCTGCGCCGCTAAGTTCCCACGAGAAGCTAGACATCCTCAAGCGAAATCTGAGGCCTGATTACAAACAGGTACTCGTTTTCAAGCTGGTGAACACATTGCCCGAGTTGATGCTCATCGGAAAGACCATTGATGCTTCCAAAACCTCCATTTACCAAAAAGTATTTGGAGTTCCCAAGGAAGCATCTACAATTTCAAGTAAGCCTGCTTATGATGGTTATAAACAAAGCCAGCAGCAACAACAACTTCGTGACAATGGAAATGGGTACAAACCAAGGGTATTCTACAACAAGAATAGCCCTCCATCGTCACCAAAACGAAATAGACCTCCACCTCTTCGTTTCAAAGAAACAGGAGGTCGACCCGAAAGAAATCTCCGAGAGAAGACTAGCCCAATCCCTAAATCTCCACAGTCGCGACAAGAAGGCATAATATGTTTGAGCTCCCTGGTGGACAAACACCGTCCGCCACACTTGGGAGTGTGTTACAACTGTGGAATTCAGGGGCATGAACACGAAAAGTGTTCCAAGTCCAAGCGTGTTTTCTGCGTACTGTGTGGATTTAAGGGATTTGAAGCTTCTCGGTGCCCTTATTGCTTGCAAAATGGGATTAGATCCAACTAAACGTGTTGGAAATCTAATCTCTCTGTAAATCTTCAATAGAAAATTCCCGTAACTCCTACCTGTACCAATTCTTCAAATAGAGTTTCTCAATCAAATAATTTTCAGAGCAAATTTTCCCCAAATTGGTACAGTGAGAGTGAATATTAAATTTAACTTCAAATTTTTAATACTTCCCCATTATTTTGATCCAGGCATCGGTTGCTTGCATATTGCTCAACGATGACCTGCAAGTAGATATCAAATTCAGTGTGAGGTTGTGGGAAAAGTTAGTGGAACACCGGGGAGTGCCCGATTCCAGAATCTTAGCGGCAGCCCAAGACTGTCAAACATTGGCTTGACAACCACGGTTGTCAATACTAGGACACTGGTTAGTACACTAGCTTTAATCACAATACTCACCTGAAGAAGAATGGTGTCGCCCACACAGCCTGATTGAGCCGTTGGAGGGTGACAGCAAATTTTCCCAAGCCAGCGTGAATATAAAATCTTCCAGGAGCTCCTCGGATCCACCATATCGACTTCACCAGGTTGCTCACTTGGGAGCTTCCGAAGATCGATGGATCCGGGAGCATCACGCATCACTTCACGCTGGCAATCATCTTCTTTCCTCAGTAGCCGACACCTAAATCTCCCGGCACCTGACAACTTTTCGAGGTTGTGAACCTCTAGGGTTCATCACCTCAATCCATTACCAATACACCCCTATTTAATCTTCCTTCCCTGACAGAAGGACTCAAACCGCGATCGCCAATCCATTCGGGAGGTCATCTATGTATGCGCACCTGTACACTGAAAGTTATCTTCATGTTTATTTCCCGCGCATAGATGACAACACCTTTTATTTTTTTTTAAATTTGTTTGTTCTTCGTTGTTTTTATCTTCCAGAACCAGGGATATTCGACTGATTCCAAACGGAATCAGTTCGTAATTGATCTGCATTCACGTTCGGTGTCTTGCTCAAGTATCCTTGGGAAAGGAATTACTTGTAGCGTAAAAGACAATACCTTGCGTTCATTGCCTGTTTGTTTTCGGTATTTTGTGTGATGTATGAGTGAGAAAATGTATAATGAGAGTAAATGAGAATGAGCGAAAGTGTGTGAAATGGCGGGGTGTTCATTCAAATGTCATGTGTGATTGTGTGTACGCGTAGGCCAGTGATTGGGATGAATGAGTGATACACTTTGGATGAATGTGGATTGAATTAGAACCCCATCTGTTGAGAAAGTATAAATACCGTCAGGACGGGAATAGTGGACGTCAAAAGAATAAAAATAACTTGGAAAAAACAAGACCACGACAACCGTTCCTCTGCTACGCTACTTCCAACCGGAGGCTAGCAGGGTTTAAGGGAGTTTGGTTGTTTTGAGTGTTATTCCGAATTGGTCTGGGGGAGTTGAAGATTCTTAGCTCTCCCATTGAGAACCGGATGTGTCCGAGGGTGGTCTGGTGCCGTTAATAGCGACGGGTCCCAGTCCTTGTCTGCAGAACAACCACGAGACGATGTACCGATTTAGCTTTTTCTTTTTGTTCGGTCGTTTCCCTGATTGTGTCTATGTAAACACTTTTAATCTGTGGAAAATGTCTTTGTGTGGTTAGGTTAGGCAGATTTTTTATTTACATTTTTTTATTTATTTTATTCATATTTTCCTGTTAATTTATTTCCTTTTAATTCGTTTCATTGTTATTGTTATCGGTGTTAGGTGTTAGGGATAGTACAAAAAAATTGTTTACAATTTTTTTTCTCCTCGGTGTGGGCGAGATTGTAACCCGTGGTTACAATTTTGTTCTAAATTTGTGAACACCACTGTGTTTTGCAACA
The DNA here is from genome assembly GCF_035046485.1 of Aedes albopictus. Lineage (NCBI taxonomy): Eukaryota > Metazoa > Arthropoda > Insecta > Diptera > Culicidae > Aedes > Aedes albopictus. The sequence continues at coordinate 216,745,621 of NC_085138.1, forward strand.
TTTTAATTTGTTTGTTTTGTTTTTATAAATTTTTATTTGAATTTAATTGATTAGAATGTAGGGAAATCAAATCGAATTTATTGTACCGGTGAGGCATTTGACCCCCAATCTCCCCCTCATTGCACACATCAACCGCAACAGCATCAGCAGCAGAATAGAAAAGCACGGTGGAGATGTGGTGTGTGGCTGTTTTGTTTTGATTGAAAGAGAAGAAAGTGTCGAACCACGAAACGCGACGGACGCATGTTTAACTCCGCGAAAGACGTGCCGGAACAATTAATTAGTGCCGTTTTCGCGTTGTCCGTATAGGCTGGATGGTTGTTCCCAGTCTCGTCGGGTGTGAAAAAGTGAACATTTCTCCCCGATAAGTGCCGGCCCGTGGTTCGGGCACAGTGACAAGTGCAGTGTAAAGTGCTGTGCTAGGGTGAGGACCACCGCCATTTGCGGTTCGCAAAGTGTCCAAAATCCCACCGTCTTCGCTACACGGGCTCAGCCAATAGAGCTTTGTCTCGCCCGTGTAGCTAATAGTCAAGGAAGACGAAGGCAGGTAAGGGGCAAAGGGGCGCACCGCCTGCGGTAGTAAAACTGCGGTTTCTACCGGGACTTGCTACGGCGAGTAGCCTGTCCGGTGATTTATCACCACCGTCGCTAGGGGGGGTCCGATAAAGGAGTCAATCTCCTCCCCCTAGCTAATCGTCAAAGACGACCGCTTTGCGGTCTTATAGTGCCCAGAAGAAGAAGCAGAAGAAGAAAGAAGAAGAAGAAGAAAGCTCCGCACAGTCCGTGCGGGAGCAACGACGACCATCACCACCGCTGCTGTTCATCGAAGGGCCCCAACGAGTCGACCGAAGCCGAAGTGCCAAAGGGGAGAACGGGGCAAAACGAAGGTCAGATAGTTTAATTAAAAGAATATTGCAAAATTTATTTATTTATATTTTATTACTTAATTTTATCCGAAATCTGAATTTTAAGTGGAGGTACCCTGCTTAAGGCCGCCCTGCCGGGTAACAGCGGGTAAGGGCTGAAAGCCTTCTTCTTACAATTGGCTCTGCCTATACCAGACAAATCCGCACAAACCATAGCTAAGGCTCTAATTGAAAAATGCATCTTACCATTTGGCCCCATGAAAATTATTAAAACAGACCAAGGAACCGAGTATAAAGGTGTCTTTGATGAAGTGTGCAATTCTCTCAAAATTAATCATATATGTTCTACGGCGTAATACCCCCAGACCATGGGTGCTCTTGAAAGAAACCACAGATGTTTAAATTAATATTTGCGAATCTTTTCAAACGAGCGGAGAGATGACTGGGATTCTTGGCTTCCATTTTACTGCTTCTGCTATAACACCACACCAAACTTGAGTCATGGCTTTACACCTTTTGAACTACTATTTGGAAGACCGGCGAATAAATTCGATTTCTATGATAAAAATAACACAATATCTGATTTATTATACAATGTTGATTCCTATGCAAAAGAGCTTAAATTCAGATTTCAATTAATTCACGAAAGAGTCTTGAACACAATAAAAAGTGAAAAGGTCAAACGAACCGAAAGAGCCAATGTAAATATATTAGCCACCCCATTGCGAATAGGCGACAATGTCTATCTTAAAATAGAAAACAGAAATAAATTAGACTCTACCAATAATGGCCCGTATAAAGTAATTGAACTTTCAGAACCAAACGCTACAATTGCTAACAATCAAAACAAGAAAATGAAAGTACATATATCTAGATTAATAAAATAGTAATTTCATTCAAATCAATGCCTCCAGCATTTTTGATGAGGAGGAAGGAAGTATCGTACAAAAATGTGAAAGTAATTTTTGGTAAAAATATAGTAGGGAATCGCGCTACTTGGGCGGTGGCTTCTATATTCGTCTGTTTTCCACTATAACTCAGTCAATCTTGAACCAATTGGCACAATTCTTGGAATACGGTGAGATAGGTATAGTATCTACCCGTGTACAAAATTTCAAGTCAATCGGTTCAAAATTGACCGAGTTACAGTGGAAAACAGACGAACATAACAGACGAAGAAAACCACCGCCCAAGTAGCGCGATACCTAGCGCGATACCCTATTTACGATTATAAACTAATCGATTTTCTTTAGGGGTAAGGTGTGATGGATTCGGTTACACCGCGCATGTAACCCGAAATGCAATACGTGTGCATCGTTCCTACCTTCCCGTGGAAACCATGCGATCTCAGCATTTTTATATATGCGCAGTGTCTCGGACCTTTGCGCGTAGAGACGAACCAGCCTCGGGCTGAAAGTCTCTATAATAAAGCTATAATAATAATAACCTTTGCGCGTACATACATTAGAATAAGGTAGTTTGAAATACAATCAAACAGTCTGAATCAACCTACCGAGCGAGTCGGTCATATCTAAGCCAATAACAGTGTCTACGTCATAACAGTGTCTACCCAATGCACAGTGGAAAAAATCGACCCGAAAAACGGATCTTTTAACGCTGCTGGCTTCGGTATGAGAAGTTGACCATTTCTGACGTAAAAAATACGAGGAATCCATTGGTGCTAATTTCATTCACCGCACGACACGGGAAGTGGTCCATTTTGCCATTTTTTCATACAAAAAGAGACTCAAAATGAACTGTCAAACAACTAACACTACTGTAGATCATTGAAAATACCTGCAGGTGTAATTGGAAGTTAACAGGAATCATAATAATACATGAAAGATCCTTTTAAATGCTTATTTTGCCACATATGCCCCAACAACTGTCGGATATTCATAATTTTCCTAATTATGGATTTTTATTGCACGTGGATTTGCTAACTGAACACGACGAATCAGAACCGTCGTTTTTGGAATCGCCGTTCGAATCGCCGTTGAAATCGTCGTTCGATTGCAGAGCGAGACAGCAACCAAACTGACACAACGCTTTGACATATTTATCGTAGGAGCAACACGTGCGTGAGATTCTCTCTCTCTCTCTCGGTTGGTGTAGTTTGTTTTGATTCAATCTGACATTTCTTTTATGCTGCTCATGCTGCCGATGCTGCCAGCTGATGGGGGCAAGGATGGAGGAGAATAGTCGGAGGGGTGCTCCAATGCGTTTTCGGAAGAATTCGTCGAGATAAAAATATGAAAAATTCTAGTTTAAAAGTTCAGCATTAAACTTTTCAATGCGTGTTTCATATATTATTTTACAGAGAATCAGTCTAGAGGTCGTTCAACGTAATAAGAGCATTAACATAAAAGTCTATAATTTTACAAGAACGCATTGAAACGCCCCTTGAAATTAAACGGCGATTGCCAACCAGCTCAAGCAAATTCCCTTGGAATTCATCTTCGAAGTAAAATCACAATAATGTCACTGACTTGAAGTTTATTTATTCGGCATAAACAAAAAGCGCTAGATCTTTTATCACCAGAATCATCTTCGGGACTTGTCCAATTTGCCCCATTTTGTCCTATTTTCATGAAAAAATGAGATTTAAATTGTATTTATGAAAAACAAATACTGCTATGGAACGTTGAAATTAGTTTTAGGTGCAATCGGAAGCCAACAGTTATCATGCGCATATATGAAAGATATTTTCCCTATTTTACCCTACATGCCCATAAAACTGCTGGATAATAACATATTTTGTATGGATTTGTAATGTCGCTGGATGCAAAACATGAAGCCCTGGATCATTTTTGATATATACAAATGCGGTTTATCGATTAACAACCGATTAACTGCAATCATTCTCGGAATGGTATAAATAGCTGTCCATTTCACCCCTATTTGCCCTGATCATGTAATAAATAAATCATTTTGCCCTGATTTGTGTCAAGTATTGAATAAATTAATTTCCCTTATTAGCATTGGTCCTCCTCCTCTTCTTGGCGTAACGTCCTCACTGGGACAAAGCCTGCTTCTCAGCTTAGTGTTCTATGAGCACTTCTACAGTTATTAACTGAGAGCTTCCTCTGCCAATGATCATTTTGCATGTGTATATCGTGTGGCAGGTACGAAGATACTCTATGCCCAAGGAAGTCAAGGAAATTTCCTTTACGAAAAGATCCTGGACCGACCGGGAATCGAACCCGTCACCCTCAGCATGGTCATGCTGAATACCCGTGCGTTTACCGCCTCGGCTATATGGGCCCTTAGCATTGGTACTGAAACCAATGTTATCAAAAAGACATATACACTGTGGTGCGTGCGTGCGTTTACCGCCTCGGCTATATGGGCCCTTAGCATTGGTACTGAAACCAATGTTATCAAAAAGACATATACACTGTGGTGCATAATTGATCGGACAAACGCCGATTTTCATACAAAATGACCAAGTTTAAGATGCTGTAACTATGGTTTGCTTTGTTGGATTGAGCTCAATTTTTGACACGGAACTACAAATATGCTGAATTTTTTTTATACAAAATATAAAATGTTTTCGTTCACAGGTCTGGGCGTGGCAAGGCGTTGAAAATATTGCAAAAGTGATCGGACAGCGGTACCCCTTTGATTTACCCCTTTGATTTCACTGGGGCAGAACGCAGTTATGGACAGACAAAACCTCTAGTGCTCTGGATATGCATCCTAGAGATTTGGTGTCTTCAGAGAAGTGTCTTGTAAGAGTTTTGACTAAAAGCTGGTGACTCAATAATTGATCTAGATAAGTTGCAACTGATCTAGATCAGTTTTAGCTTTTTATAGAAGCGTCATAGAAGAAAACTTTCTTCTGCAAAGTTGTTCATTCTGATATTTTTGACATTTCTTCTGAAGACTGATTGATCTATACTGCCGCAATTCTGCAAAGTGACGTAAGCGACATTGATAGTTTTGGTCCATTTTTTGGTTATTATGCATAAAACTCTTACTCATCCTCTAAGTTTCTTTCCATAGATGATAGATTACGACTAGATCTTGCATTCTAATACAGCAGAAATACCACAGTGTTATTCTTACCCCAGATATATAGGGTCTGGGACCATTTGGGCAGGAGCACCTATTTTGGGCACTTGCTGCTATAACTCAGTCAATTTTAAACCGATTGACTTGATTTTTGAGACACGATCAGATCCGCACAACATCTGTTCATGTACAAAAATTCAAGTCAATCGGTTTGAAATTGACTGAGCTATAGAAGCAAGTGCCCAAAATAGGTGCTCCTGCCCAAATGGTCCCAGACCCTATAATGTACCAGAAAATATCGAAATTTTGAATGGCGCTTACGTCACTTTGCAGAATTACGGCAGTATAACGCTTTGCTCTAGCAGAATTAGTCACGAGCTGACCAATTGGCATGTGTCAGATGAAGAATCTTTATCTGACCATCGCTATATCTTTTTTGAACATTTAAATGTTGCTTCGCAAACATTGCGTTTCAGGAATCCTCGGCCAACAAACTGGGATCATTTTACTGATTTGGTTGCGGCCAAATTTCATGGATACTCACCATCCATTGACACTCCAAGTGATTTAGATGATGCCGTTGATACTACAACGGCCTTCATCATGGAAGCTTTTGAAGAAGCATGCCGTTGATTGCATTAACAGTTGAAGATTAGGCTCCCATGCCCCACCAGCCAGATAACTGGGTTTTGCAAACAAAGCATTATTTGTGGCAACACTTTGAGCTTCGTGATGGAATTATGCCGAGTGCGCTAGGTGTTATTAGACCACTAATGTAGTTGCATGAAGTGGGTGACGAGGTACATAAGTATCATTACAGCGTGCTTAACCGTTATTGCAATATTGAGGCTCCTGTTTGACTAATATTTGAAATACATAACAACTCATGAGAAAACTATGAAGTTCGATTCATATAGAACTTACGTTAAAAAGCGAATCCGCAGATAAACCTATATTAGAAGTCGTTTCAGTGTCCATTCCAGTCCATTATGTTAAAGATGGCTCTTGTCAAAGATAAATTTCGTCAATCGCATTTTATTCGGTTGTGGTCGTGGCAAGTTCACATGAGAGAAGGGGAGAAAACTCCCCTAAATGCAAATACAGAAAAAATAGTGTTGAACTCATCCACTGATTAACGGTAATCTTTCTCTTTCCTGCGTCTTTCTGGGTTGACCAACATTCGTATTCCTCTCATCGCACTCTACATACCTCTTGCTCGCCATATCTCTTGGATCTGCAGTCCTTAGCACACCTGGTTTACCGCTTATTTAAACATTTTATTGACTTTAAATTGATGTCTCAACTTATTCACTTTTTCCTCTTTCCTTTTCTATGCATCAAAAAAGTCACGAACGAGCATCAACAAAACAAAGCACGGAGAAAATCTACACACTCAATCCTGAATTGCTTGTTCAGCACTTTTTTGACGAAAATAACAGCAGAACTATTTCGGTAGCTTCGGTAATCGATTTTACTGAGGCTCAGTACACAAACTGTCAAAACAGGGTGCAAAAGGTAAACAAAGCAGTACCTATAGCTGTATTCAGCTGTTCCTGTTTTCACCAAACATCTATCTTCGCTCTTTTTGTTAAGGGTGTCGACATGCATGGGTGGATCGAGATAGACCCTCCAGCGACAGAAACAATGTTTGTTTACAAAACGAGTTAGACCCTTTAGACATGTTAATGCAGTTTTCATCCAATCTGACATTTCTTTTATGCTGCTTTTGCTGCCTATGCAGCCAGCTGATGAAAGAGCATAGTCGGAGGGGTGCTCCTATGCATTTTCGGAAAAGTTTGTAGAGATAAAATGTTTTCATTGTAAAATTTTTGATTAATTTAAGCTAATACAACAACAGTGTTTTCGACAAACTTTCTTCCCATGACATTTAAAGCTTTTCTGATTAACATCACAATATTGCGCCTTGGGAAAATTTGTTCAATCTTCAATCTTTTTTTTTATATTTTAAAATTTATGTCAATTTTATCTCAAAATTTCTACAATTTTTTCGAGACAATATTAGAACTGAAATAGATGATTTCTGACAACTCTGCCGAATTGTGCTTAACTTGAAGTTTTTAACTGAATTGAATGGATTTCACATTATTTGTCATAAAAATTATAGAAAGAATTTAAATAAACAGTTTAAGCTACTAAAAATATTTCAAGTAGCGAAGCAAACTTTATTAAATTAAGGAGCTTAAACACTGTTTTAATCTCATCAGTACTTATGGGTCAATTACATATCGCTTAAGTGTTCCTGAAAATTTGAGACCGGGTGACTAACAGTTCTGGAAATAAATGAATATTTACTTCTGATGTTTTGGTTTGAAAAGAAAACTAATTTTAGAATCCTAACTTAAATTCACAGAATACCGTTGTTACAACGCCGCAGGGATATATAAATTTTTGTAGTTTTCTGGACCGGTCTAAAACATGTACCGGTCTAGCCGCAACATAACCACCGCAGCATGATAGCTCGCGTGCGGTAGTAGTAGTAGTGTGGTAGGCAAAGAGCGAGAAGGTAAATAAAAATGATGCATCCGGTCGGAAATACGGTCGGGCTAAGTGCACACATCCGGACAAACTGCACGGTATTGTTCCGGATCGTTCCGGTGCAACTGCACTACGATGGGAAAACGGTGTCAGTGCTGGCGTTCCTGGACGAAGGTACTTCCGTCACGCTGGTGGAGAAAAAGCTCGCCGACCGTCTGGGCGCGGTCGGAGTACAAGAGCGATTGGCCATCCGGTGGACGGGAAACATGTTGAGGGTGGAGGATTCCCGAAGATTGAGCCTGTGGGCGTCGGGAACAGGCGCAGCCGCCGGCAAGATGCGGTTACACACGGTGCTCACTGTGGGAAAGTTGATGCTGCCGCACCAAAAGTTGGATTCGCAGGAGCTTGCCACACAGCACGAACATATGCGAGGGCTGCCCATTGAGTCGTACGACGGACAGCCGCAGTTGCTGATTGGGGCGAACAACATCCACTCGTTCGCGCCGATAGAAGCGAAGGTGGGTACGCCCATGGAACCAATAGCGGTTCGCACTAAATTGGGATGGACGGTGTATGGGCCGCGGCAAACAACCTCGGCGGTGGCCGGTAATTATCTCGGCTACCACCAGAAGATTACCAACGAGGACCTGCACGAGCTGCTAAAAAGTCATTACGCGCTGGAAGAGTCAGTGGTGGCAATCCCGCAGGAAACAGCAGAGGAGAAACGCGCCCGCGAAATACTGGAGCGAACCACCAAACGCGTCGGTGATCGTTTCGAAACCGGACTGCTGTGGAAAACGGACGATCCACGGTTCCAGGACAGCTACCCGATGGCGGTGCACAGAATGAAGCAGTTGGAGAAGCGACTCGACAAGAATCCGAAGCTGAAGGAGAACGTCTGCAAGCAGATCGACGAGTACCAGCAGAAGGAGTACGCACATCTTGCTACCGCCGAAGAACTAGCCGGTACTCCTGCCGACCAAACGTGGTACCTGCCGATCAACGTCGTTCAAAATCCCAAGAAGCCCGAGAAGATTCGTCTAGTCTGGGACGCGGCGGCGGCCGTGCAAGGAGTATCCCTAAACTCACAGCTGCTGTCAGGACCGGACATGCTCGTCCCACTCATCAAAGTGCTCTGCGGTTTTCGCGAATGGCGGATTGCCTTCGGTGGAGACTTGAAAGAGATGTCCCACCAGCTGCAGATTCGCTCCGAGGACAAGCAGAAACAACGTTTCGTCTTCCGAAAAGATCCGGAAGAACTGCCACAAATCTACGTCATGGATGTGGCGACATTTGGGTCGACAAGCTCTCCCTGCTCGGCTCAATACGTTAAGAACCGGAACGCCGAAGAGTTCGCCGCACAGTATCCTGAAGCGTCGGTGGCCATAATACGTCGGCATTACGTCGATGACTACTTCGACAGCGTCGACACCGAAGAGGACGTAGTGGGGCTGGCGCAGGAAGTCCGGCTCGTCCACAAAAAAGGCGGGTTCGAAATCCGAAACTGGGTGTCCAACTCGCCGGGAGTTCTACGGAGCCTGGAAGAAGCAAAGCTGACGACGCCGGTGCATTTCAGCCGAGACAAGCAGACGGCCAATGAGAGAGTCTTGGGAGTGATCTGGGGAACGGACCAGTTTGCGTTTTCCACGACGCACCGCGAGGGGTTGATGCCGTACCTGTACGAGGGAAAGCGGCCGACGAAAAGACTAGTCGCCAGTTGTGTGATGGGATTCTTCGATCCGCTCGGATTGCTGTCGCCGTTCACCATCCACGGCAAGATCATCATCCAGCATCTGTGGCGGTCCAAGTGCGACTGGGACGAGGAAATCGATCCCAATTCCTGGGAGCTGTGGAAGCGGTGGACGAGTTTGTTACCGGAGGTAGAAGCTATCCGGATTCCACGTTGCTATCTTGGCGACGCTAGATCCATCGAAGTCGATTCGTTGGAACTCCATATCTTTACCGATGCCAGCGAACACGGATACGGCTGCGTAGCATATCTGCGAGCAGTCATCGACGGGAACGTCCACTGCAGCCTGATGATGTCCAGGGCTGAAGTGGCGCCGGTCAAACGGCAGTCGATTCCCCGTCTGGAGTTGATGGGCGCGGTGATGGGGGCCAGGATGAACCAAGCCGTTCTGGACACGCACTCCTATCAAATCAACCGCACCGTTTTCTGGACAGACTCGCGCACCGTATGCAGTTGGATCAATGCCGATCAACATCGGTACAAGCAATTCGTCGCCTTCCGGGTTGGCGAGATACAAGAGTTGACGAGGGTAGCGGACTGGCGATGGATTCCGACCAAACTAGATATCGCCGACATGCTGACGAAATGGGGACAAGGTCCACCGTTGCAAAGCGACGGAGAATGGTTCAACGGACCAGCGTTCCTGTACCGGCCGCAAGAGCAGTGGCCAACCCAAGAGGCGTCCATTGAAGAGACGGACGAAGAAGCCAGAGGTGTCGTCTTGTTCCACGGAGCGATCGATGTCAACCCGAAGTTGCTGAGGGTAACATCGAGTGTGGTGCGCTTCATTGACAACTGCCGGCGAAAATGTAGAGGAGAGCCGATACTGACCACGTGGGCTACAGCGAAACAGCGGCAGCCAACCCAACACGTTGCGGCCTACTATCCATCGGTGAAAGCCCCACTTTGCCAAGAAGAGTTTCGACGGGCGGAGACAATCCTATGGCTTTAAGCACAGTGGGACAGTTTCCCGGATGAAATGAGTACGCTCACAAACAATCTGGAGCGCCAGCCGGGCGGCCCAATATCGGTCGTCACGAAAGCAGTCCAATCTACAAGAGTTCGCCGGTGCTGGACGATGAAGGTGTGCTGCGGATGGACGGGCGGCTCGCGAACGCGGATGAGAGCTCTTTCGACAAAAAGCATCCGATAATCCTGTCCCGGTCCCATGAAGTGACGCACAAGCTGATCCAATACTACCACGAGCAGTTCGGACACGCCAATTCGGAGACCGTGTTTAACGAGATGCGGCAGCGGTTCCAGATTCCGAAAATGCGACCGGCGATACAGCAGGTTGTAAACAAGTGCGTCTGGTGTAAGGTGTTCAGTGCCAGCCGCGATCTCCGAGGATGGCTCCACTTCCAGTGGAACGAGTAACTTCTCGTCTTCGGCCATTCAGCTCCGTCCCAAGTAACACACATGTTATATAAAAGTTACGACTGCGCAAGTTTTGGTTGTATAGAAGTTTATTTTACGTTATTTCAACACAATGTTAGAATTACGTAAAATATACTTCTATACAACCAAGACTTGCGCTGTCGTAACTCTATTATAACATGTGTGTTGCTTGGGGTGGGCCTTGATTACCTAGGTCCGGTAGAAGTCGTCGTCGGTCGGCGAAAGGAGAAGCGATGGGTAGCGGTATTCACCTGCATGGCCGTGCGGGCGGTGCACCTTGAGGTCGTCCATAGTCTCACGACGGAGTCGTGTCGGATGGCCATCGCTCGTTTCTGCAGCAAATACGGCAAGCCGAACAACATCTTCTCCGATAATGCAACGTGCTTTCGGGGAGCAAACAATGAGATGGAGAAGATCAACCAAGAGTGCGCAGAGACCGTCGGCAGCTCAACTACCGCTTGGCATTTCATTCCGCCCGGAACTCCGCACATGGGCGGCGTCTGGGAGCGGATGGTCCGGTCGGTGAAACAAGCCATGCGCGCACTCGACGATGGACGAAGGCTGACGGACGAGATCCTGGCGACAACACTGGCGGAGGCGGCCGACATGATCAACACGCGGCCACTAACATATTTGCCGCAGGACTCGACCGAAACGTAAGCAGTGGCGCCGAACCACTTCCTACGAGGAACGGTGTCTGGTGCGGACGTGAAGGTGGAGGAATCATCTACACCCGCAGAAGCTCTGCGGAACTTAATGTACAAGCGTTCCCAATTTCTTGCGGACCGCATGTGGGAACGATGGAGCAGGGAGTATCTTCCTACGATCAACCGATGGTCGAAATGGTTCGACGATCGACAGCCGCTCCAAGGGGGCGACTTGGTCTTCGTAGTCGACGGCAAAAACCGGAAGTGCTGGAGACGCGGCGTCATCGAGGCAGTCATCCAGGGCTCGGATGGCCGAGTCCGAAAGGTAGACGTTAGGACCGCCGACGGTAAGGTACAGCGACGAGGCGTGGTAAATTTAGCGGCATTGGAGGTAAGGTAAATCCGGGAATGCCGGATGTTACGGGCTGGGGTGTTACAACGCCGCAGGGATATATAAGTTTTTGTAGTTTTCTGGACCGGTCTAAAACATGTACCGGTCTAGCCGCAACATAACCACCGCAGCATGACAGCTCGCGTGCGGTAGTAGTAGTATTGTCTATCCGGTTGGAATCAGGACAGACATTCGATCAAAAACTGCCATTTCCTTGGACCACAAGTGTCGCATCTGTTTCGCATCTAGTGCGCTGTGTTGCTGACAACAACGGGAAGGATGCGCACTACTCTTAACATGATTCAAAAACGTCGCGAGTTGGGTCGCGTCGCGACTTGATTGTGCGAAGTCCGGTTTGGTGGCGGCCCGACAATATTGTGGTAGGCAAATAGCGAGAAGGTAAATAAAAACCATATGATGATGATGAGAATGACTATGATTATGAGGGTAGACAGATATTTCGCCATTGCAGTAAGAATATCAGGCAAATAAGTTGAATTATGAGAAGGTGCGTTAGTTTATTGAATTATCCTAGAAATTATAGTGAATTCGAGGCGAGAACACTCCAAAAACGGTTGTGATTATCGAAAACACGGTATGAACCTAAAAAGGAAATGAATAAGTAGTGATCGTGCAATGTTTATGTGAATATTTACTCAAATCATTTCTTAGCCGTGGCCAATCTGATCCGTGTCAAGATACCAGGGAACCACCGGTAAGGGTAATAGGAAAGGTGTCCACATTCTGGCGACATTCTCTGTAAGTAATTGCATGTAGATACTAACAGAAACGGTTCGAATGTTAATTTACAATTACAATGTACCGTACTACAGATCCGCACTCGATCAAATTAGGGTAACTGCACCCAATATCATCCCAGATTCGGAAACCACTTCTTGTGAGTATAGATTATAGAGTATAGATTAAAAATGTAAATTGATTTTTTAATAAATTACAGTTTTAACCGTTGTGTATCGATCGCGTCTCAGGCCGTGTTCACTGGCCGAACTTCCGCACTCAATCGGCCGAACTGGAACAATCGCCACACGAGTAACGGGACAACCTTTCGCGTCCGTGGTCACCTACCAACTGACTCCCAGCACCAAAGCACCTCGGCATATAGCACAGCTTTTCCTAGAACGAATACACATGCATATACCGATACTCACATTCGCCTATCCCACATAAGCGTCATGACACGGACACTAACACTTACACCCGATACACGTTGCTACAAAATCCGACCCGCTCTAGAAATTTTGGTTTCCCTTCGGGAACAACCGTTAAATACCATATCAAAATTGAGATGTTTCAAGAACTTTCCGATGCAAACGTAGAACGTTTATAGAACATGCTAAGATTCCAAAACCGTGCCATTTAAAAAAAAATCGCACAAAAATATTCGGTGCTTTGAAGTTTAAGAGTTTTTTTTTTGTTTTCGTCCCAGAAGTCTGCGGCGCACCTGGAACAGATCCACGGCGCACAGTTTGGGAAGCACTGGTTTAACGTAAGGGGGCCTACGCACCAGTCAAACGGTTGGTCAAACCTGGCCGCACGGTCGTACAACTCGCTCATATTTGAGCTATGTTTGATTGTTTGTGACAAACATTGCGCCAATCGGAGCGAACTGTTTTTTGGCCACACGATGTTTGACCTACCGTTTGACTGGTGTGTAGGCCCCCTAATACGCGCTTCTTAGAGGTCTATAATTTAGCAAGAACGCATGAAAACACCCCTGAGTTGAACGGTGATTCCCAAACAACTCAAGCAAATTCCCTTGGGATTCATCTTCGAAGTGAATTCACAATAGGGTAAGAAATCAAACTTTGAACTAGTAAAATTGTAATCTTAATTTGAACCATTTCAAAATTCATTAAAACGACGTACTTTTCAGGCAAATATTGTTCCGAAAAAGATGTTAAACAGCTTTTCGTAATATAACCTGATAACATGGACTTTAAAAGCATTGAAAACAGCGTTTTTGTAATGGAAAACAGGCAATTGAAAAATCACTGTGATTTCACCCATTTCCCCCAAGATAGAGCACATTTTCGGTGCACTCGTACAGCTCATGCATTATATCACACGCAATATGTGAACACGTCAAATGAAAGCTTATTTATCGTAGAATCGACCAACCGAATAATATTTCGCATTATTTGTCATAAAATTATCAAATTTAAGTAATTCTTACTTGGAGAATGTTATCTTAAGTTGAACCATTTGTAATCTAAATTTGAACTAGTAAACGGGGGTGAACTTCTAGTGTTGGCCTGTAGATTGCGCTAGTGGTTGCTTTGTTTACTCTTGGGGGATGAAAAATTCCAAATTTAGTTTCCAAATTCCTAAAGAATTTCGAACATTCTGAGTTGAGATTCCACTGCCTAATGAAAAATAGGTATGAGAATTAGCAGATTCATGTGATTTTTAATTGTTTAGCATGGAATTGGCTGTTTTGTGAGTTGCTCGAGCTGCTGCCGCCAGTAGTTCAAATTAAGATTAAAATTGGTTCAAATTATGATTACGATGGTTCAAATTAAGATTAAAATCATAGTTGATGAAAAATCAAATACTTCAATGAAATTCGGTGCAAATACAAACTTTTTACCATTTAACAGAAAGCTTATACCCGTGGCTTTCATGTACATACGATTTTGCCGTAGTAAATTATTTCCATGTGGAAGAAAAAAATCACTTAAAATTTGCACTGCTTCAGAAAGCCGCAATTTGGTTCAATTTTTGATTACCTACCCTATTATAACATCGATATATTGCGCCATTCAATTAATTGTATTTGTATTGTAAGAACAACGAAAAAATATTAGGAAGTATTGTTTTCTTTTGAAAATTTCCCAAAAATGTCTCATGAAAACACAATACATTATATTGTTTTTCGGGATTGTAACATAAGGCTGAATTTCAAAAGGCTGAATGCACAAAAGGCTGAATATGAAAGGCTAAAATCAAGAAAGTGTAACATAAGGCTTAAATTACAAAAGGCGGAAAATAGAAAAGGCTGTAAATTCGAAAAAGCATATTTAAGTTTAGCACTTCTTCCTTTTTTTGGAGTAACGCCCGAACTGTGATCGAGCCTGCTTCTCAGCTTTGGCATATCGTGTTACAGGCACAAAGATAGGGTTGTTGAGGCGCCGCAGTGCCTCAAGCGGGTAGTTCTCGGATTCCTTACACTAAAGCACTTTATTCTACTTCAAACCTTGCGTTGTCGAAGCCACGCAAACGCTTATACACTTCTACTTCGCGTTGTCGAAGCCACGCGAACGCTTGTACACTTCGATTACACTTCACTACTTCTTGACCGTTTGCCGGGTCAGAATAAACTGTTTTCGTTGTTCGGGATTGCGGTGCTGCTTATATAGTCCCTCAGAGTGCTTCTGGAATGTTCTATAACTTTCCCGGATAGAACATTCAGGAACTTTCCTCCATTCTGGCTGCACTGCTCGAACGAAGTAACTCAAGGTCACTCACGAGCGGCCTGCACATTTTCTTCCCACTGGGTGCCGCCGCAATGACGCGCGCTCGCTCGCAGCTGTCATCATCAATCATCATCGTCATCATCGTCGGTGGTGAGTGGTCCCGCACTGTCGCCGTGTTTACGTTTGTGGGAGCTCGAGTGACGCCGTTCAATCTCGTAGGGGAAAGTGGGGCACTTTTTCCACCGGAGCGTCCGATGGGCGCGAACATACTGCCCCCGGGCTGGAAGCATTCCTGTCGAAGCAACGGTATCGGATAACGTTTGTCTTCTCTGTTACTGGATCGCAGCGGTAGTCGATTATGTCGGAATGTCTCCCATGCTTTATCCTCGTCGTGGCGTTGGGTTCCTTCTCCATTCAAGTCAAGGATTCGTTGGCGATAGACGGTTTCCATCGGCCACTTGGAATTCTCCTTCCGGGTGCGGTACAGGCAGCAAAATCTGATTTCCAGCTTCCCTCCGACAGTTTTCCAAACGGATTGCTGGCCAAATAATGCACATTCGGTTTCCTCTTCCCTTGACTGCACTATCTTGGTAGGCAGTACGACGCAAAACATCTCTTTCATGTTGACTGCAGTTCCAGCATGTCCTTCCTTGGATAGGCTGAGTTGCTCGACGATCCTTTCAGAGCGAGACCTCGAATCGTTCCTAAAAAACATTGGTGGTGGTTTCGCTGGCTTGATATGCCACTTCTTCGTGGCCTCCGGTCTTTGAAGGTTGTGGAACTTTCCCTTCTCGCTGTTATTGTCAAAAACCGTGACACGTACAGCAGTGTCCAGAGCCAGCTGACTGCTGTAACAATTCCACACTCCATGGTCTCCAATTCAGACCCCTTGGAAAACACCGCTGGGTTTACCAGAGGTTTCACACACGTTGATGGTTTGGAGGGCTCCACCTGAGCGGACTCCACTTGGTTGATGACTGTCGGGAACGATGGTTTTCCGTCCAACAGCATACTCGGCTTCTCCAAAATTATCTTTCGATTTGCAGCTATCGCACCACGCAATGGCTTTACGTACGATAGCCAGAACTGCTCATCCTGAGCGGTCTTCACATGTCTCGGGGTTTCTGCAGTAGCATCTGGCAAATCATCAATGCACTGCTTGGAATGCTCCTTGTGAGCAGACTCTGGTTCCACGGCGGAAGTCGCAGTGTGAGCAAGCTGGTGCACACAGGACAAATCAGAGAGCTCCTCCTGAGCGGACTCTGATTCCTACTTGCTTGCCATGGACTCGGTGGTACGTGAAGAGGGTTTCGTCATATCCATTACAGACGGCTTTGTCTGCATTCTCGAGGTGAAGGCGGATCCTTCGTCGAAAGTTGCAGTGTGAACGGGCTGTTCCACACTAGACGGGCCAGAGAGCTTCTCCCGAGCAGGCTCTGGTAACTTCTCGGCTGCCACTGTCATAGTCTCGAAGCTAGTCTCCTCATGACGTAGCTGCCCGATACTTGTCGGCTTGGAGTGCTCCTTCCAAGCGAATTCGGAATGTCCAACGGATATCGTTGAATGGACGATTGGATGTGGTCCCACACTTGGTTGCCGGGAGTGTTCCTCTTTAGCGCACTCCAAGCGGTGTTGATGATCCATTTCACGCAGTAGACCAGGGGCTGCTGATCCATCAGACTCAGCGGTGTCACTTGGTAAACTGGAGTGCTCCCCCCGAGCAGACTCCGACTGGCGATGGTTTCGGACACTTACCGGCTTGCAGTGCTCCTTCTGAGCATTTTTCAGTTGGTGATCTGATCGCACTCTTCGAGTCGGTCGTTCTATTCTGGGTGCGCTGAAGAGCTTCTTGCAACCACACTGCGATTGGTGGTGAATCCATGGCGTTCTTCCAGAAGGTCTCCAATCCTCGCTGACTGGTTGGATTTCCTGGACGGGTATCGCAGTGCCACTCGATAGCGGCATACAGGACTGGCTGGATTGCTTTGTCGGTGTCAACTCTGTCCGGAGGGAAGTCCGCTTCCAATCCACGCCTTGTCGATCTTTACTGCATGGTACGCCACATCTCGTTGTGTGACGCGGTTTCTTCGTACAGGACGACCTATCGTGTTCCCCGTAAATGTTGTTCGGTTCGTCTTTGGACGTCTCAGAGATTGCCGGCGGCTCTAGACTGGATGAGTCGTAGAGTTCTTCTGAGACGGACTTCTCCTGATGCCGATTATGGAAGCCACCAAACGCTCGGCACTCTTTCGGCTGCAACCTGGGTGGTGGCTGGGTTGGTATCACAGTGTGATTTGTTGGCGTCACACTGGGCCGATTGGAGCGCTCTTCCTGAGCGGACTCCACATTGCTGACGGTCATCGCAACGTGATGTGACGGCTTCACGTTAGACTTGTCAGAGTGCTCCTCTTGAGTCGGCTCTGACAGCTGCCTGCTTTGGAAGCTTTCCAGAACACGGCGCTCACTCTTGCTGAGTTCGTACTCACCAGCCAAGCTCGCGGATAGCTGCTCTATCCTTAGCAGCGCTTCGGTGTGCAGCCGGTAGAAGTCCATCTCCAGGTCTTCCTGTTCCTTGAACTCCGATGCAGGGATCCGGTCCAAGATCTCCTGGTGAAGCTTAGCGTACTCCTGGTAGTACGTGCCTAGCTTCTTCTCGTACACCCGCAGGAGCGATGATGTCATCTTCGACGGGTCGTGCTCTGCCTCCATCAGGTTTCCGATGATGTACCGGGTCTTCCGCGAGACCTGTTCACGGAGATGGATGAGCAGCTGTGTCTCATGCATGGCGGGTGCCTCAAATTCCGGTGTGTGGTGTCTCATCTCGAATGCTTCACGGTCGGTGGTTGGTCGATAAATCCTCTTTTCGATGCTCACGCAAGAATTCACCAAAGGTGCCGATCTCCTTTGACCGGCGGAAATCCTCGACTGGTCACCTTGTTGACCAGGGGAACGACTTTGTTAGGACCGAACACCTCACTGATCGGCGGACGATCTTGTTCTTGGTGACTAGCAGGGGCTGTCCTGCTTCCACTGATACCTCCTTGATCAGCAGAAGGCTTTTACGGTACCGATAGCAAGGCTCGCTGATCGGTATACACTTGTCTTCTTGGTGGTCTTGCCGGCGGCAAGAATGACACATCCAGTGCCGATCGTTCACTGACCGGCGGTAGTTCCTCTCGCTCGTTGACCGAGGGAAAAATTTCTTCTGGAGCCGATGACCTCGGTGATCGGCAGGAAATGTTCTCGTTGATGCCTTTGCCGGCGGCAAAGATGTCACCCTTGATGTTCGTCGTACACTAACCGGCAGAATTCCTCGACTGGTCGCCTCAATGACCAGCACGACGCTTCGCTGCGGCCGACCGACTCTTCGATGCTCTGGTGTCCTCACCGGCGTTAAGGATGCCACCGTTGGTACCGAGCTCTCGTTGACCGGTACCGAACTCCTCGGCTGGTCGCCTCGTTGACCAGCAGGACGTTTCACCAGGACCGACTGACTCGTCAATCGGTGGGAATCCTTCGATGGATGGTGTCTTTGCCGGCGGCAAAGAAGTCACCGTTGGTGCCGATCGTCCGCAGACCGGCAGGGATTCCTCGACTGGTCGCCTCGATGACCAGCAGGACGCTTCGACGGTGAACCGGGGACTGTAGGCCGGTTCCACTCCACAGGTACGGTATCCGGTTCGGACGGACCAAATGTTGAGGCGCCGCAGTGCCTCAAGCGGGTAGTTCTCGGATTCCTTACACTAAAGCACTTTATTCTACTTCAAACCTTGCGTTGTCGAAGCCACGCAAACGCTTATACACTTCTACTTCGCGTTGTCGAAGCCACGCAAACGCTTATACACTTCTACTTCGCGTTGTCGAAGCCACGCGAACGCTTGTACACTTCGATTACACTTCACTACTTCTTGACCGTTTGCCGGGTCAGAATAAACTGTTTTCGTTGTTCGGGATTGCGGTGCTGCTTATATAGTCCCTCAGAGTGCTTCTGGAATGTTCTATAACTTTCCCGGATAGAACATTCAGGAACTTTCCTCCATTCTGGCTGCACTGCTCGAACGAAGTAACTCAAGGTCACTCACGAGCGGCCTGCACATTTTCTTCCCACTGGGTGCCGCCGCAATGACGCGCGCTCGCTCGCAGCTGTCATCATCAATCATCATCGTCATCATCGTCGGTGGTGAGTGGTCCCGCACTGTCGCCGTGTTTACGTTTGTGGGAGCTCGAGTGACGCCGTTCAATCTCGTAGGGGAAAGTGGGGCACTTTTTCCACCGGAGCGTCCGATGGGCGCGAACAAGGGTATCGCGTCACTTGGGCGGTGGCTTCTATATTCGTCTATTTTCCACTATAACTCAGTCAATTTTGAACCAATTGACTTGAAATGTTGTACACGGGTAGATACTATACCTATCTCACCACATTCCAAAAGTGTCAATTGGTTCAAATTTGACTGAGTTATAGTGGAAAACAGACGAAAATAGAGGCCACCGCCCACCCAAGTAACCACGGTGCTGAAGCCTTATTGCATGCAGATATGCGGTGTACTTAGAGCAATCATTACTTTACATGCAAACTTAAAGTTGATTTAAAGTGGAAATGGGCAATTATGCGACTGCTTCACGATTATACCAGTATAATCTTAATTTGATTCTATAATTGCCCACTTCCACTTTAAATCAACCTTAAATTTGCATGTAAAGTAATGATTGCACTAAATACATCGTATATCTGCATGCAATAAGGCTTCAGCACTGTGGTTACTTGGGCAAGTGGCGCGATTCCCTACTCAATGCCAAAGGGAATCAAGAAAATTTTCGTAATAAAAAGTTCTTGGTCCGAACACGAATCTCAGCATGCGCCCTAGTTTCTTATAGTGAAAAGGCTAATGGTGCATATCAACGAACCACAAAAGCAACTGATTATATTTATATCGTTAGTTTATCCTTCTTTAAACATGAGCTATTCTTGAGTCATGCTGTTTTGGAGATGGTTGTCATCACGGCTACTAAAACAATATCATCAGAGATTTACCCTTCTTTGAAATATATGCTATTCTTTTGAAAAATACTGTCTTAGTAATGCAGGTGTTCGATAATTCATAGTATTATTGCCAGTCGTAAAACGTTCCGATTCAGAACATAGTAATTGAAGCATGTTTCCCCAAAATGACTTAGTTTGGCCAACCATTAAGTAGGGACGGTAGGACGGTCATTCGTCATGCTCAAACAAAGCCAATGCGAGTGCCACGGCTGGGTAATAGTATGGGACAAACATCAAATTCTCGCTCCAATTGGCTTTCTTTGATTCCATTTAGGTCCCATATGAACTGTGCAAAATTTCAGCGCAATCGGTGAACCTATAATTTAGCACAAGCGGTTCAAAGTTTTCATAGTAAGGAAAACTTACACTTTCAGATTAAAAAATCTTGAGGTCGACCCCTGTCTCATTAATTCAAATCGATCAACGTTTCTTGAAGACAAATCAGTTAGGGTATTGGTTCCCTTCTTAAGCATGTGGCTCCCATTTTCATCCTTCGAAAAACAAAGGATTGAAGCGCTGTTTGTTTTGTTTCTTTATTTTGTATTTTTTGTTAGAAGTGAGCACCCATGAAAACAAAAAGAACGGAATCAATCGGTGCCGTAATCGCTTGTTTTCGAATAGGATGAATATGGGAGCGTGAGATTAATGATGGAACACATACCCTATGAAACTTTCCTTCAAAGACCGCATAACGATTGTGTGCTTGTAGAAAAAGTTATTGATGGATTACCGATTAGTAATCTAGCGATTTAAATGATTTAAATGATTTTTCACCAGAAGCGTTGATCGATTTAAATTTAGGAGACAATGGGCGACCCTTGGGATTTTTTGTTTGAAAGTGTAACTTTTCCCATAGTAAATCATATGCAAACTTTGAACCGCTTGCGCTAAATTATAGTTTCACCGATTGCACTGAAAGTTCCCGGTGCAAGAAATTTGCCTTCAACTCGCACACCAGATGGTGCCAATTGTAGAACCGCTTCTGGGAACGCATCGCTTGAAACCAAGCCATCGCGTTTCCGGTGAACAAATGCATTGCCGAGCCAAACAGTTCAGCCTCCGACATTTGTTCTGACTCAGCGTAATGGTGAACGGATTCCAAAAATTCGTTGAGTCCCATTCCTTCGTCATTCCCAGCATACTTTCTGATTTTCCAATCGGTCACCCGTTGGGGCCGCCGCTGGTGATCTCTACCGATGCTAACCCAAGTAACCACGGTGCTGAAGCCTTATTGCATGCAGATATACGGTGTACTTAGAGCAATCATTACTTTACATGCAAGCTTAAAGTTGATTTAAAGTGGAAATGGGCAATTATGCGACTGCTTCACGATTATACCAGTATAATCTTAACCCTTTCTTTCCCATGGTAGCACAGGTGATCCACTACTTTGCACTGTTCATACAAATACTAGATAAGTTAGATCATTCCCATTTTTTCGTCAGATGTTTGTATATGTTTAATGAACTATTATGCCAAGTTTGGTCAAAATTTCTCTGCTCGTTTTTGTTCTGGAGCTAAATGATTAGGCGAAAGTCGGTATTTTTTATATTTTAATTCAAACAATATTTGAATATTCAATATTCCGAAACATGTACATTATTTTCAACGGAAAAAATACTAGCATGCCCTACAGTATGTATATTGGCACAATAAAATACCGTTTCACAAACAAGTTGACGATAAAACACTAATTTTATGAACAAACATGTGGATCATCAGTGATCCATTGGGAACATAACGACATTTTTAACCTTCTTGATCTAACCTGTTCGTTGTTAGCATGTTTGTTTACATTCAAGATATTTTCCATTATTAATAGGGTTTCGTGTAAAAATGACATTATTTCATATAATGTAATCTATTTAGCGCCGGCAAAACGTCGTAGATGTATCCAGGAGGGTTTATATGGTACGAGGAGAGAATCCATAGATTTGAAGCGAATCATGTCCGAATAACTACTTATGATAACTGCAAGAAGTCCGACAAGTTTCATTAAGTTTTACAGAAGGGCTAGATAAGAATCTCGAGATGAATTAAAGATGTAATAGACGATTTATAAATATATAGTTTAAAAAAAATATATACAAATAAAAAACAAAATTTATATATGTGAATTCAGTGCATCCATCTTCCCAATGGATCACAGGTGATCCACCCAAAAAATAATTTTTTTCATTTCGTACGATATTTTGGAGTAAAACTATACATCTTTTGTTCTGGTGTTTTTTTCAGAAACCATTTTATCTATTTTTAAATGTCAAAAAACCTTGTGGGAAAGAAAGGGTTAATTTGATTCTATAATTGCCCACTTCCACTTTAAATCAACCTTAAATTTGCATGTAAAGTAATGATTGCACTAAATACACCGTGTTCGATCTCGCATCGAGCGTGGCGCGAACCTCGGCTGTTCCATCCCATCCAAGCAGCGTGCCATTCATCCACGCTGCGCATTGTTTGCTTCAACGCATCGTCAGCCCGACGATATGGTAGGCACCGTGCGAGAAGTAGGTATCCAGCGCAACGCACTGCGCGTGGATCAATAGATTCAATTATATTTTATTTGTTCCATCCGTACTGTGTCGCCTATAAAAGGCGACAGTGATTTTGTACCTAGGTATAAGTTTCATCGTTTCCCCATCGAGCAGACACGCCGTCTGTCTCGATGGCAAATATATAGTTCAAATCTAAAAGTTGTTCTTCGTCGCCGCCTGGAGTCCCCCCCTCCAATCCAACACAACGTAGAATCCTAGCCCCAGACGAAACATGGTGCCGTGACCAGGATTGATCGCCACGGAGCGATCTCGAACCGACAACTCCAGGACCCAGGAAGAAAACGATGAAGACAACGGACCATCCATCCATCCTCCGGACAGGCATGTCCATCCGAGCCGGCGTGCTCTGTATCCAGAACGGCAAGGCGTCGTTTCACCTTCACATCCTCCTTCCGGACCGGCGTGTCTACGTGAAGAGTGAACGAGTGCACCCACCGAACCGGCGTGTTCACCCCCTGGAATATTCAAGCTACCGCCCGGACCAGTACAATGGCCATACGTACATGTATCCACATCCCAAACCGGCGATTCCATCCAACAATCATCCTCCGGACCGGCGTGTCCACATTCGAGCTGATGGCATCAGTTCGACGGCTCACCATCCTCCTACCGATCGAGTCAAACGGCATTTCCTTCCACCGGCGGCGTGGATCTTCCGAAGCGTGGGCTTCATCTCCGACTCGATCACCGGCAGTCCGTTGGCGCTAGGGAATTCTGATCTCCCACTCGGCGCAGTCAGATCATGTTTGTCGTCCGTCAAACGAGAATCTCCCGAAAGTCAACATCCCAGTAGAACAACCCATCAATGAACCCGACCATCAAGGCAATTAGAATCATCATCCATCCATCCTATACCTGCTGCTGTGGCAGTAGCACCAACGGCGGCAGCAATTCGTCGTCACCACTCCATCCAACCAGTACCCATCCAGACCGACGACGACGACGGCGACGACACAACAACTGAACCGAAGATCAACCATCCACTCAATCACATCGCTGCAAACCACCATCCATCGTTTTATTTTGGACTACCTGCGACTGTCAGCAATCTGCGAGAAGCAAAATTGGAATCGTTTTCATCATCCAAAAAGTACCCTCGTTGCGCAGTACTACATCGTCCAGGAACACCTTCCAACTGTGCCAGCAACACGCTTTGCTGCACCGGGCCCAGCTTGAAAACATTCGTTTTCGGGCGGGAGGATGTTGGATCATGCACCGAAAGCGTGGCTGTGACTGGCTGTGTGGATCGCACCGACCGGGTGCTATTCAATTGATCCCGTCTGCGCTGTGCGTTCAGCGCAGCCTAATTTAATTGTCGCTGCGAATTAGGCATCGTAGAGCCAGATGAGCAGCGCAGCTTTTGCATTATTTTATTATCTATCCTATTATTCCGTGCACCTATAAAAGGCGCACTCGACTCGCACTGAAGTTAGTTGTGTATGAATTTATTCCCCTGTACATTTACCTCGATCGCCACTGAGCGGGCATGCTGCCCCTCAGTGGTAAATAAATCATAACCGTATAGATAAAAGTCGTGTGTTAATCCGTCGTCGTCTCCTCCAACCACAAACCACAACGTAGGCAAGACGTCCTGGCCGCAACATTGTTTTTTTTTTTCGATTTAAAACTTTGGATTTTATTACTCCCGACTGGCAACGTACCAGTACGGGAGGTATCGACTTACACACTAGCTATCATACAACAGTTGGTTTGCTTTTATAAGCATTGGATAGTACGGTGATAATGATAAAAGAGAATTGGAGCCGTGCGCACCGCAGTGCGCTGGATATCGCATTTGTGGTGCCTACCGTGACGCTAGGCTGACAAAGCGATCGAACAGTTGAACTAAACAATAGGCAAATATGAATGGTTCAATTTGCCTTCGTTGCGGTACTTGGGTGCAGTTTAAATAGCCAACAACGATGATGCTTGTGGTACGAGCATGTTTCGTCTAGGGTTGTGGATTGGAGGGGGGGGGGATTCCAGGCGGCGACGAAGAACAACTTTCTTCCGAATTCAAACTATTTATTTGCCATCGAGACAGACGGCGTGTCTGCTCGATGGGGAAACGATGAAACTTTTAATTTGATTTGGCTTGCCTGATTGATTTCGATCGGTTGCGGGTTTGATGATAGCTGCTTGAGAATAGTTTTCTTCACGAGTGGACGCTTCGGTCCGGATGGACGGCAATAGCTCTTCAGGTGGATGCTGTTGGTCCGACAGATGGACTCTGGGGTTCCTTGGATGGCCACTGGGAGTCCGACGGGTGGACGCTGAGGTCCCTTGGATGGACGCTGGTGGTCCGACGGGTGGACGCTGAGGGTCCGGATGGACGCTGGGGGTCCGACAGGTGGACGCTGAGGTCCCTTGGATGGACGCTGGGGGTCCGGATGGACACTGGGGGTCCGACAGGTGGACGCTGGGGTCCTTTTGGGCTTGGGTGGACACTGGGGGTCCGACAGGTGGACGCTGAGGTCCCTTGGATGGACGCTGGGGGTCCGACAGGTGGACGCTGAGGTCCCTTGGATGGACGCTTGTGGTCCGACGGGTGGACGCTGGGGGTCCGGATGGACGCTGGGGGTCCGACAGGTGGACGCTTAGGTCCCTTGGATGGACGCTGGGGGTCCGGATGGACACTGGCGGTCCGACAGGTGGACGCTGGGGTCCTTTTGGGCTCCGGTGGACACTGGGGGTCCGGCGGGTGGACGCTGGGGTCCGGATAGGTGGCGTGGTCCAAAAACTATCAGCAGCGGTATCATCACAGTCCAAAGGTTCGACGAAGTTGGTGATCTTCAATCCTGGTCACGGCACCAATGTTGCGGCCAGGACGTCTTGCCTACGTTGTGGTTTGTGGTTGGAGGAGACGACGACGGATTAACACACGACTTTTATCTATACGGTTATGATTTATTTACCACTGAGGGGCAGCATGCCAGCTCAGTGGCGACCGAGGTAAATGTACAGGGGAATAAATTCATACACAACTAACTTCAGTGCGAGTCGAGTGCGCCTTTTATAGGTGCACGGAATAATAGGATAGATAATAAAATAATGCAAAAGCTGCGCTGCTCATCTGGCTCTACGATGCCTAATTCGCAGCGACAATTAAATTAGGCTGCGCTGAACGCACAGCGCAGACGGGATCAATTGACGTGACCAGGATTGGCCGCCAGGGAGCGACCGCGAACCGACCATTCCCAGGACCGATCGCAAGGGAGCGATCGCGGACATCATTTCAAATCCAACGGGACTCAGGAAGCGACGATGAAGGCAACGAAACCACTACAATCCGTCCTCCGGACCGGCGTGTCCCTCCGAGCCGGCGAGCTCAGCCATACTGAAGCCAATACCAAACCAAACCAATGTGGCCATCAAAGAAGTACAGTTTCCTTCCAAGCCGGCGTGCTTTTCTCCAACTGGTGTGTCCAAATTCCGGACCGGCGTGTCCAAAGCAAACAAACCTTCCACCCTCCGGACCGGCGCGTCCACAATCGGAATAGTGGCATCTACTCCGACGGCCCATCCATCCTCCAAACGACCGAATCATCCTGGCATTCCTTCCACCGGCGCGTGGAACTTCCGAAGGTAGTCCTTCATCTCCGATTCGGTCATCGGCAGCGTCCGCTGGCAACCAGGAATTCCGGCCTTCCACTCGGCGTAGTCAGGCCAAGCTGCTATCCAACGCAGCAGGAATCTCCCACCGACCAGCATCATCAACCAACCAATTCTAACCACCTTTCAAACGGGCAACAGCAGCAATCAACCGTACCTACTATCAACCAACGATCATCCATCCATCCCGTCCTGGCGAGCACGAAATTTAAAAACGAAAATTTATTTCGTTTTGAGGCGCCGGGATGTT
The DNA here is from genome assembly GCF_035046485.1 of Aedes albopictus. Classification (NCBI taxonomy): domain Eukaryota; kingdom Metazoa; phylum Arthropoda; class Insecta; order Diptera; family Culicidae; genus Aedes; species Aedes albopictus. The sequence continues at coordinate 216,772,075 of NC_085138.1, forward strand.
CGATCTCGCATCGAGCGTGGCGCGAACCTCGGCTGTTCCATCCCATCCAAGCAGCGTGCCATTCATCCACGCTGCGCATTGTTTGCTTCAACGCATCGTCAGCCCGACGATACGGTAGGCACCGTGCGAGAAGTAGGTATCCAGCGCAACGCACTGCGCGTGGATCAATAGATTCAATTATATTTTATTTGTTCCATCCGTACTGTGTCGCCTATAAAAGGCGACAGTGATTTTGTACCTAGGTATAAGTTTCATCGTTTCCCCATCGAGCAGACACGCCGTCTGTCTCGATGGCAAATATATAGTTCAAATCTAAAAGTTGTTCTTCGTCGCCGCCTGGAGTCCCCCCCTCCAATCCAACACAACGTAGAATCCTAGCCCCAGACGAAACACACCGTATATCTGCATGCAATAAGGCTTCAGCACTGTGGTTACTTGGGAAGCTTCCCGGCTGATGCGGTAGCGCGAAATTCGGAAGAGTAGGCTGTTGGTAAAAGTTCTGGGAATTGATTGAAGGTCCGCGATTCTTAAAACTTTAAGAATTATTCACCTTACCGGAGTTAAAACGTCTAGGAAGAGATTGATTGGGTAGTCCAAAATTCTTGCTAGAAGTTTGCTTCTGCAGGTTCTCCGGTGTACCCAAACCTTCTAACGCTTGCTGATCAAAATCAGGCAAATCCGGTAGATCGGGACTTTGTTGCAATCGAACATCTTGTGTATCTACCGGCAAACTCAGAGAGTTTACGTTAGGAATGATTTTGTTGACGATGTGCGGTAACTCAGAAATCTTCTCGCAAAGTGTTTGCACTTCGAATCCTGGAAGCAAATTTTATCTTACTAAAATCCGGAAAGCAAATCAGGCCAAACATGTCTAAAGGTCCAATCTGCAGAAGAGAGGCTCTCTTTGGTTTCTCTCTCTTTCGTTAATATCTCAGCTGTTTATTTGTATTTTGATTGCCTCCTTGCATTAAACGATGGTCAAAACAATCGTCTTTTGATTTGTACTGCAAAAATAGTTGAAAAGTGTACCATTACATTGCAATAATTGAAAGAGAAAGTAAACAAAGAGAGCCTCTCAAATGCAGATAGGACCTATTGAAATGTTTGGCCTGAAATACATAATTCATTTTCCGGGATAATAACAGCAAATCAAACTGTTGCAATGTAGTTGAAACATATAGTTGAGAATAAATAATAACTCTACATGAAATTGTTCGTTTATTGTTCAAATTGTTGTAATAAATAGCATACCACGTTGTCACATTTTTTTTTCACTACTGTACTATCGTATTAACTATCATGATAGTTACCGTGAACTGGGGTGTACTTGATCAGTTGGGTGAACCTGATCACTCAATTACCCGCGAACTACTCCACCAACTACTCCCAGTTTACGGTAATACAACAGTCCATCAGTGATTAGAAAACGCTAAACTCGTAATATAATAATTTTTATTCATGGGATGTCTGGTACCAAATCCACCTCAACATATGCTCTCCTGCGACCTCTTCAAAGGTACCATCTTCTCTTTGGATTAATTCGTAAAGCAGTTCCGCATTGGAGTAAGGTGTTGGATTCGTGGCCGGATCCCCCCAAGAGACGCAGAAGACCGTCGTGCACTTGGTTGTCCTCCGTTTTCATCATTTGCAGCATTCCTCGAAACATTCCCGGGGAGTGGTTTAGTTGATACTTGATATCTGCTTCCCTTCCCTGTTCCATGGGGCAATTACTCGGCCGATTTGGTTGTGCCATCCGGTAGGTGCGGGAAGATGTTCACAGGAGTTTTTGAGCAATCGGTGACGGTTTTGAAAAACCATGTGAGGGCTGTGCTTGAATAGATTTTATGTAGTGTTTCTTCTATTTAACAGTAAATAGAAACCCTTACCTGATCCAACACGATTAATATAACTTAAGGGCAAAGTCTTCGGTATACCAATCCGTGTGGTCAATTAATGATTTTTAATGAAACTCAACGTACATATGTACAGATGGAAATATTATTAGTAAAATTGCGAAAAAATCCACAGCTCAGGTGAGATTTGAACTCACGACCCTTTGA